>NC_092105.1:15363670-15691170 GCF_045679555.1 Salvelinus alpinus | reverse complement strand
ATTTGGATATGAACCCGGTTTAGTGTAAGAGGTAGAGTAAGAGGTAGGGTAAGAGGTAGGTTAAGGTTTAGGGTAAGAGGTAGGGTAAGGTTTAGGGTAAGAGGTAGGGTAAGAGGTAGGATAAGGTTTAGGGTAAGAGGTAGGGTAAGAGGTAGATTAAGGTTTAGGGTAAGAGGTAGGGTAAGAGGTAGGATAAGGTTTAGGGTAAGAGGTAGGGTAAGAGGTAGATTAAGGTTTAGGGTAAGAGGTAGGGTAAGAGGTAGGGTAAGAGGTAGGATAAGGTTTAGGGTAAGAGGTAGGGTAAGAGGTATGGTAAGAGGTAGGATACGGTAGGATAAGGTTTAGGGTAAGAGGTAGGGTAAGGTTTAAGGTAAGAGGTAGGGTAAGGTTTAAGGTAAGAGGTAGGGTAAGAGGTAGGGTAAGAGGTAGGGTAAGAGGTAGATTAAGGTTTAGGGTAAGAGGTAGGGTAAGAGGTAGGGTAAGAGGTAGGGTAAGAGGTGGGGTAAGAGGTAGGGTAAGAGGTAGGATAAGGTTTAGGGTAAGAGGTGGGGTAAGAGGTAGGGTAAGAGGTAGGATAAGGTTTAGGGTAAGGTTTAAGGTAAGAGGTAGGGTAAGGTTTAAGGTAAGAGGTAGGGTAAGAGGTAGGGTAAGAGGTAGATTAAGGTTTAGGGTAAGAGGTAGGGTAAGGTTTAAGGTAAGAGGTAGGGTAAGGTAGGATAAGAGGTATGTTAAGAGGTAGGGTAAGGTTTAGCGTAAGGTTTAGGGTAAGAGTTAGGGTAAGAGGTAGGGTAAGAGGTAGGGTAAGGTTTAGGGTAAGAGTTACGGTAAGAGGTAGGGTAAGGTTTAGGGTAAGAGTTAGGGTAAGAGGTAGGGTAAGGTTTAGGGTAAGAGGTGGGGTAGGAGGTAGGATAAGAGGTATGGTAAGAGGTGGGGTACGAGGTAGGGTAAGAGGTAGGGTAAGAGGTAGGTTAAGGTAGGGTAAGAGGTAGGGTAAGAGATGGGGTAAGAGGTAGGGTAAGAGGTAGGGTAAGAGGTAGGGTAAGAGGTGGGGTAAGAGGTAGGTTAAGGTAGGGTAAGAGGTAGGGTAAGAGGTAGGGTAAGAGGTGGGGTAAGAGGTGGGGTAAGAGGTAGGGTAAGAGGTAGGGTAAGAGGTAGGGTAAGAGGTGGGGTAAGAGGTAGGGTAAGAGGTAGGGTAAGAGGTAGGGTAAGAGGTAGGGTAAGAGGTAGGGTAAGAGGTAGGGTAAGAGGTGGGGTAAGAGGTAGGGTAAGAGGTAGGGTAAGAGGTAGGTTAGGAGGTAGGGTAAGAGGTGGGGTAAGAGGTGGGGTAAGAGGTAGGGTAAGAGGTAGGGTAAGAGGTAGGTTAAGGTAGGGTAAGAGGTAGGGTAAGAGGTGGGTTAAAGTAGGTTAAGGTAGGGTAAGAGGTAGGGTAAGAGGTAGGGTAAGAGGTAGGTTAAGGTAGGGTAAGAGGTGGGGTAAGAGGTAGGGTAAGAGGTAGGGTAAGAGGTAGGGTAAGAGGTAGGTTAAGAGGTAGGGAAAGGGTTAGGTGCTCCTTTCACTCTCACTGTTTGATATTTTAAAAACAGAACACTGTACATCACTCTTTACCCTCCTTTGTACCTGTGACCAATACCTCATCATCAGGTGGCCATCAGGGGCAGATAATAACCAATAATCTATCTATCGGACCATAAGAACAGAATCAATGGTTGGGCTGAACCCTGTTAGATTAGGCTATAGGTGATGTTCTCCTATAAGGTGATATAGGTGTCTCTCTCTCCCAGATGTGGCCACTGTCCAGACAGCACTAGGCCAGTCTGTTTGTTGTCAGAGAGCCATTTGGTTGCCAAGGGAACGCCCAACCTGTCCAATCCGTCTAAAAAGCTACACAATACAGTACAGGGCTGTACTGAGTGGAGGTGTTGATACACATACATTACAAATACCGCACTGTTGCTTTAAGTGTGGAAAGGGTCCCTGTCTGTGCGCTTTTGCTTTCAATGGAGGCCGCTCTTGTGGTTTCTGTCTACCCTCATCTCCAGCTGTTGATCCGGGTCATATGTGTCACTGTCAAACATACATATAACTAGGCCATAGGCTATAGGCCTTTAGATCATGTACATTAACGTAATGCTGCGTAATGCGCTTTGGATTCCAATCTCACAGCGCATCTGTAGACTATCTGTGTCCTTTTGTGTCCACCCCCCTAAAAAATCCATAGGTTACACCACTCCCAAACCATAGAGCTCGTGAAAATAATAGTTAGTTTGTAAAAAAAAAAACGTTTGTCTTAAGAATCTACAAAGGGTACTGATAATTTGCGCACAGAATAGATCGTGACTAGCATCGGCCACAGCGAACGGTCTGCTCTGTCTGTAGGTCCTATAGCCTATCACACGCGTAAGAGTACTGACATATGTGCCACCATTTGGTACTATTTTTAAGGACGATAACCCACGTTCTCGTGACCTACAAAATAATCTCTTCATGGACCAGTTGGCAAAGAAAAGCGAGGTGACGAACCGCGTCATGTCACGTTCACGGCGGTATAGACGAGCCGATGAAGGGAAGACAAACGGCAGTTCTGCCCTTACTTTGTCAGTGGAGCCCGGGCTCAGTCTCTCCAGCAGTCTGCACAAGACAACCCCATCTTTGAGGGAGGTCTGGAGAAATGCCTCGGGATCCGAAATGTTCTTTTTCGGCGATTCCAGCACCCCCAGTGTGATCAGCCAAGTGACCGTCTGCTCTGCCGAATTCATGGCCTCAGTCGCGGGGAAAAATACAACGAAGCGGTGTGTTTTTGCTTGCGTATTTCAATATCTACCCCTGGTACACAATCATCCCGGACATTAAAACAAAAACATTATCCTTTCATACATGCGAGCTTTGAGGGGGGACGGCCACAACGAAAGATCTCTCCTTCCTTTTCCTTCTCATCTATCGGGTGGATGCAGGTGACTCTGGGCTTGTGGAAATCCAGCGGGTCTGGTTTTCTCTCTTCTGTGTTTGGTCTTTTTTTTTTGTTCTCCAACCTGGCAAGCTGTCAGATGCAGTTCGCTGTGATGCGTTGGAGCAACAGACTGCATGCATAGTCCTACATGCGCATCGCTGCCGCCAGCACAGCCGCTCATCCGGCAGCGAATGACATCACAGCAAGAAGGACACAAGCAGTCCAACCAGTTCTGTGACATGAGTACCTCAGCATGGCTTTGCATAGCCCCAGCATAATCCCTTTATCACAGTGTAGATGTAACAGTTTTGCTTCCGTCCCTCCCCTTGCCCCAACCTGAGCTTGAACCAGGGACCCTCTGAACACATCAACAACTGCCACCCATGAAGCATCGTTACCAGGACTAGTTAGACTGGACCCATATCCACATGGAATTAGCCAGCATTGGCCATTTGACAATAAATAAAAACAACTAAAGCCATTTTTCCTGTCTACTAAACTAAATCCATTTTACCTGTCTACTAAACTAAATCCATTTTACCTGTCTACTAAACTAAATCCATTTTACCTGTCTACTAAACTAAATCCATTTTACCTGTCTACTAAACTAAATCCATTTTACCTGTCTACTAAACTAAAGCCATTTTTCCTGTCTACTAAACTAAATACATTTTACCTGTCTACTAAACTAAAGCCCTTTTTCCTGTCTACTAAACTAAATCCATTTTACCTGTCTACTAAACTAAAGCCATTTTACCTGTCTACTAAACTAAAGCCATTTTACCTGTCTACTAAACTAAAGCCATTTTACCTGTCTACTAAACTAAATCCATTTTACCTGTCTACTAAACTAAATACATTTTACCTGTCTACTAAACTAAAGCCCTTTTTCCTGTCTACTAAACTAAATCCATTTTACCTGTCTACTAAACTAAAGCCATTTTACCTGTCTACTAAACTAAATCCATTTTACCTGTCTACTAAACTAAAGCCATTGACAGAATCTCCTATCCCAGTAGCCTAGCTGGAGAGCAGTGGTTGGACTCTCATGCAGTTCACATTTTGGCCACTAGGTTGTGCTCATAGAGCATGCAAGTGTCCTCCCTCTCTGTCTGCCGTGTAGTAAAACCAAACAAGTTGTGTAACCAGCTATATGCCAGTGGCAGACTGTAGGCTAAACAGCATGCTATTTCAAACAAAACCACTCATGGTAATGTGTAAACGGAACCCAACTAGTAGTAACTACAAAAGTCACACCAATAAGGCCTATCAGGTAATGCCCCTTAAAACATTAATCCCGCCGTAATCCATTTACCACAGTTAACATAATGGTTACAGTGACATGGAGTTAGGCCTAATGCCATTAAACATGATGTGTTATATGGTAAATTAGGCTGTCACTGAAAGTGACACTCCCTGAATATGTTGTATAGCACAACAGGTTCACTATCTATCAGATTGCCTACCTGGAGGAATCTGGAATCCCTGAGGGTCTCCATGGATACCACTGGAAACTGTAGTCGTCCGTAGATCTCTCTGGAGAACTCTCTGTGTGTGTGTGTGTGTGTGTGTGTGTGTGTGTGTGTGTGTGTGTGTGTGTGTGTGTGTGTGTGTGTGTGTGTGTGTGTGTGTGTGTGTGTGTGTGTGTGTGTGTGTGTGTGTGTGTGTGTGTGTGTGTGGTGAGGAAGTTGTACTTCTAAGGCCCAGGTGCTTATCATGGTGTCTAAACAGGCATTGTCGAGGGACACCCCAGAGCCCTAAGGTCCTGTCACCGCCAGCCTGTTACCAAGGCTGCTACTGTGGGGACTGCCCCAGGTCTCTCCCTCCACTTACATCTCTTTATTGCTCTCTTTCTTTCCCTCCATCTCTTTCTCACTCCCTCTGCTCCGCTTTCTATTTTCCTCTGTGCCTGTCAGATTTTTGCTAACTGTGTTTTTCTCTAAAGTAACATCCCACTGGGCACAAACTTGTTGAATCAACGTTGTTTCAGCGTAATTTGTCAACGTATTGTGACGTGGAATCTACATGGGAAATTCATTGGATTTGAAAAAAAGTCATACATTTAAAGTGTGGATTTTTAGGGTGAAATTTCAACCATGGGATTATGTCATCATGTTAACCAAATTTCAACATAAACAAACCTTGTATAAAAAATATGTTGAATTTGTACCTTTAAAACAATGTCAGATCTTCAACGTTATATCCACTATCAGAAAAAAAAACAGGCTGCGCAGCACCTCCTACTGGAGAAATGATCTATCTACAGCTACCATTTGGTGTCCCATCCAGGGTTTTAACCAAGCCCAGCCCTTCTTAGCTATGATATTTTTCACTGACTATTACCAATGAGAATAATTGTTGAGGGATCTCCACTTAAAAATGAAGTAGGGCAGGTTGAACAGAGCAAATGAAATGTGACCATACTGTATCACTCGTACTGTATATAATCAATGATGCTATTTATACATCTATAGCATTTGTAAAGTCATCAACAGTTATTGATTTAATTTATAGGCAATACATAGGCCTAGGATTTCAAGCTCTGGTTCATTTAAAATGTAATGATATTTAGTAATATTTAAATGTGTTTGGTTGTCAACGCAACCAAATATCAACATTTGAAGGAGATGCATCTTAGACAGAACGGGTTGAAGCCAGTGGCTCAGACCGATCTCCTATAAATGTTATATTTGGTTGCATTGTCAACCAAACACAATTAAATACAGCTTTTGTAATCCAGAATCCAGAAATCCAGAATCCAGAAAATAGCCTAAAGTTAAGGCCATCTTACAAACTAATGTAACATTCAACCTTAAAATGGTTATCACTTCCATGGCCACATTGTGAGGTTACTGTAACTATACATGTCTTGTCATGTAATCATATAAAGCATGGATGTTCAAGATTGAATGCATAGCTCGTTGCAGGTCTGTGGAGATCTTCACAATTGCTGTAATTATCTATGCAGAATCTTAAACGGCATTGATATCTTGCACCATGTACTTTTAATGTAATCTCAACTGCATTCCAGGTCACTTGGGTTCTGCTATTAGATGAAACTCAGTGATAACACATTCATCTGTTGGATAAATAAACAAAACATCTGACATGTATTCCCAATTGATCAATGCTGTGCTTTTAAATGGTTGAAAGCGCAGTGATAAACATTTGGGTGACAACTAAACCAAAAATATGACATTGCATTGTATAAAGTGACTAGTGATCCATTTATTAAAGTGACTGGTGATCCATTTATTAAAGTGACCAGTGATCCATTTAATAAAGTGACTAGTGATCCATTTATTAAAGTGACTAGTGATCCATTTATTAAAGTGACTAGTGATCCATTTATTAAAGTGACTAGTGATCCATTTATTAAAGTGACTAGTGATCCATTTATTAAAGTGGCCAGTGATTGGGTCTCAATATAGGCAGCAGCCTCTCTATGTTAGTGATTGCTGTTTAACAGTCTGATGGCCTTGAGATATAAGCTGTTTTTCAATCTCTCAGTCCCAGCTTTGATGCACCTGTACTGACCTCGCCTTCTGGATGATAGCGGTGTGAACATGCAGTGGCTCGGGTGGTTGATGTCCTTGATTATCTTTTTGGCCTTCCTGTGACATCGGGTGCTGTAGGTGTCATGGAGGGCAGGTAGTTTGTCCCCGGTGATGCGTTGTGCAGACCGCACCACCCTCTGGAGAGCCCTGCGGTTGAGGGCAGTGCAGTTGCCGTACCAGTCTGTGATACAGCCTGACAGGATGCTCTCGATTGTGCATCTGTAAAAGTTTGTCAGGGTTTTGGGTGACACACCAAATTTCTTCAGCCTCCTGAGTTTGAAGAGGCACTGTTGTGCCTTCTTCACCACACTGTCTGTGTGAGTGGACCATTTCAGTTTGTCTGTGATGTGAACGCCAAAGTCCACTCTCAATGAAATATTACCCAATTTTCCACATTGGTTGAAATGACATGGTGTGCCCAGTGGGATGATATAATCTTATTTATTTTCTTACTTGACTTACAATATTTTTACTTCCTTGCTTTTTGTCCTTCAGAAGAAAAATAACAGTTAGATTCCATGAATACATGAATAGGGCTAGGAGTTCATGGTGAGGTCATAAAGGACCTGTTTAATTCAGATCAGGGGAAGTCCACAGACAGACAGGGCTTATTAGTAGTAGAGGAAGCAGAGAGAGTGAGAGAGAGAGAGAGAGAGAGAGAGAGAGAGAGAGAGAGAGAGAGAGAGAGAGAGAGAGAGAGAGAGAGAGAGAGAGAGAGAGAGAGAGAGAGAGAGAGAGAGAGAGAGAGAGAGAGAGAGAGAGAGAGAAAGAAAGAAAGAGAGAGAGAGAGAGAGAGAGAGAGAGAGAGAGAGAGAGAGAGAGAGAGAGAGAGAGAGAGAGAGAGAGAGAGAGAGAGAGAGAGAGAAAGACAGACAGACAGACAGACAGACAGACAGACAGACAGACAGACAGAAAGAGAGAGGGGAGAGAAAGAGAGAGAGAAAGAAAGAGAGTGAGGGAGGGATGGAGAAAGAGAGAGAGAGAGGGGGGAGAAAGAAAGAGAGAATGAAAGAGAGGGGGTGGGGGAGAGAGAAAGAGAGAGAGAGAAAGAGGGATGGAGAGAAGACATGAGAGCTGAGAGACGAGCGTCAGTAACATCTGGATCACCTGCTGTGGGCAGACCTGCCCAGGAGGAAAGAACAGACACTCAACAACATAAATATGAGCTATTAACATGTCACACACTGAAACATCATACGGGTTGTTACCAATGATCCTGTCACAGCGCGCAAGCACGTGTGCGCATGTATTTGTGTGTGTGTGTGTGTGTGTGTGTGTGTGTGTGTGTGTGTGTGTGTGTGTGTGTGTGTGTGTGTGTGTGTGTGTGTGTGTGTGTGTGTGTGTGTGTGTGTGTGTGTGTGTGTGTGTGTGTGTGTGTGTGTGTGAGAGAGAGAGCGAGTAATAAGAAGAGTGTGTTTGGGGGGGTAAGTCTCTGAGCATAAAACTAATCTCCCCCTCTCCTTTCTTCTCCTCTCCTCATCCCCCTCTTCCTCACCATCTTGCCTCTGCAAGAAGAGGATATGTAAACAGCTCTTTATTGATTTTTATTACTATTTTATGACCAACTTCCTCATGATTTATCATAATGCAGAAAGTGGCCTGTTCTTCACTACTATTGTGTGGGAGAGATAATAACTTAATAACTCATAATATGATCCTCTGACACAACAAACATATGTACACACACACATTTCCTTGTGGCGACCGTCAAAATGTCCTCACTTTTCCTTTTTTTACTATCCTTTTTTTACTATCCTTTACTATCCACACAAACACCCGCAGACACACAAACACCCACAGACACACAAACACCCACAAACACCCACAGACACAAAAACACCCACAGACACACAAACACCCACAGACACACAAACACCCACAGACACACAAACACCCACAGACACACAAACACCCACAGGCACACAAACACCCACAGGCACACAAACACCCACAGGCACACAAACACCCGCAGACACACAAACACCCACAAACACCCACAGACACAAAAACACCCGCAGACACACAAACACCCACAGACACACAAACACCCACAGACACACAAACACCCACAGACACACAAACACCCACAGGCACACAAACACCCACAGGCACACAAACACCCACAGGCACACAAACACCCGCAGACACACAAACAGTAGAAAAGGTGTGGCTAGTCCTGTTCTGTGCATTCAAATGAACTGAGAACTGAAAGGAGTGCAGGGACAAGACAAGACCAGAGTGAAACAGTGGCAGGTGTACACACTCCACTGGATTCTCTCTCTCTATCTCTCCGACGTTCCTATCCTTCTTTCACTCTCTCTATCTCTCCGACGTTCCTATCCTTCTTTCACTCTCTCTATCTCTCCGAAGTTCCTATCCTTCTCTCACTCTCTCTATCTCTCCTAAGTTCCTATCCTTCTCTCACTCTCTCTATCTCTCTTAAGTTCCTTTCCTTCTCTCACTCTCTCTATCTCTCCGACGTTCCTATCCTTCTTTCACTCTCTCTATCTCTCCGAAGTTCCTATCCTTCTCTCACTCTCTCTATCTCTCCTAAGTTCCTATCCTTCTCTCACTCTCTCTATCTCTCTTAAGTTCCTTTCCTTCTCTCACTCTCTCTATCTCTCCTAAGTTCCTATCCTTCTCTCACGCTCTCTATCTCTCCTTAGTTCCTATCCTTCTCTCACTCTCTCTATCTCTCCTAAGTTCCTATCCTTCTCTCACTCTCTCTATCTCTCCTAAGTTCCTATCCTTCTCTCTATCTCTCCTAAGTTCCTACCCTTCTCTCACTCTCTCTCACCTTTTACTCCTCTCTGTCACTCTAAGCGTAGTTCAGACCACTCCAAACAGTTAGTGTGTCCAGATGTGTCTTCTAACGTCTCCACCATCTTTATCATCAACTATAATACACACACACACACACACACACACACACACACACACACACACACACACACACACACACACACACACACACACACACACACACACACACACACACACACACACACACACACACACACACACACACACACACACACACACACACTGCCTCCCCCTCTTTCCCTTAGATCTATAACTCACCCAGTGACCTCGCTGTCATCCTCCAACCCCACAGGGAACAGAGAGGCCACATGACACCTGGATAACAAACCGACACACACACACACACCAAGGCCTGTCCATGGTCTGATAACCATAAACATGTCACCATGGTTATATTAAAAGTGTGGTCTCTGAGGGGTTCAACCAGGAGAGGCAAGACACATCCCTCTGAAGTCCATGGCTTCCTCTCCAGAGGAGAAACCTTAAACTACTACTCAATTGGCTATCAGTGGCCTGTGAGTTTTAAGCAAATATACTGAACAAAAATATAAATCTAACATGTAAAGTGTTGGTCCCATGTTTCATGAGCTGAAATAAAGATCCCAGAAATGTTCCATACACACAAAAAATGTATTTCTCTAAAATGTTGTGCACAAATTTGTTTACATCCCTGTTAGTGAGCATTTCTCCTTTGCCAAGATAATCCATCCACCTGACAGGTGTGGCATGTCAAGAAGATGATTAAACAGCATGATCATTACACAGGTGCACCTTGCGCTGGGGACAATAAAAGGCCACTCTAAAATGTGCAGTTTTGTCACACAACAAAATGCCACAGATGTCTCAAGTTTTGAGGGAGCGTGCAATTGGCACGCTGACTGCAGGAACGTCCACCAGAGCTGTTGCCAGAGAATATAATGTTTATTTCTCTACAATAAGCCGAGGCTTAGAGAATTTGGCAGTACATCCAACCGACTACGTGTAACCACGCCAGCCCAGGACCTCCACATCTGGATTGTCTGACCAGCCACCCGGACAGCTGATGAATTCATTCATATAATGGCACCAGAGGGAATGGCTGCCATTTTACTGGCTCCTAACCAACTGTGCTATTACATTTGTTTTTTCCCATTGTTTGTAACTCATTTTGAACATAAAGTTGCTGCTACCGTCTCTTATGACAGAAAATAGCTTCTGGATATCAGAACAGCGATTACTCAACTTGAACAGGACAAAGATTTTTTCTTTAATGAGTCCGACGCGAAGGATATACTGTTTCTCCGAGACCAGGATCAAATCCCAGTCATTCTTGTGAAGAAAGTAGGAAATACAGGGGGCGGAGATCGGGTGCCTTGTGAGAATTTATCGGTGAGTGGGTAACCCGCTTCTACCATCCGTTTTATTGGCCAAAGTGCAATCACTGGAGAATAAATTGGATGATCTCTGTTGGAGACTATCCTACCAATGGGACATAAACAATTGTAATAACTTATGTTTCACTGAGTCATGGCTTAACGATGCCACAAATAATGTACAGCTGGCTGGGTTTTCTGTGCGTCGGCAGGACAGAACAGTTACGTCTGGTAAGACGGGGGTGGGGGTGTGTGTCTATTTGTCAATAACAGCTGGTGCGCGATGTCTAATATTAAAGAAGTCTCAATGTATTACTCGCCTGATGTAGAGTACCTCATGATAAGCTGTAGACCACACTATCTACCAAGAGAGGTTTCATCTATATTATTCATAGCCATCTACTTACCACCGCAAACCAATGCTGGCACTAAGACTGCACTCAACGAGCTGAATAAGGCCTAAGCAAACATGAAAATGCTCATCCAGAAGCGGCCTGCTAGTGGCCCGGGGACTTTAATGCAGGCAAACAAAGTCCATTTTACCTAATTTCTACCAGCATGTCACATGTGCAACCAGAGGGAAAAAAACTCTACACCACCTTTACTTCACACACAGATACATATACAAAGCTCTCCCTCGCCCTCCATTTGGCAAATCTGACCATAATTATATCCTCCTGATTCCTGCTTACAAGCAAAAACTAAAGCAGGAAGTACCAGTGACTCGCTCAATACAGAAATGGTCAGAGGCCTACGCTACAGGACTGTTTTTCTAGCACAGACTTGAATATGTTCCGGGATTCATCCAATGGCATAGAGGAGTATACCACCTTAGTCACTGGCTTCATCAATAAGTGCATCAACGACGTCGTCCCTACAGCCGACCGTGCGTACATATCCCAACCAGAAGCCATGGATTACAGGCAACAGCCGCACTAAGCTAAAGGCTAGAGCTGCCCCTTTCAAGGACCGGGACACTTATCTGGACGCTTATAAGAAATCCCACTATGCCTTCAGACGAACTATCAAACAGGCAAAGAGTCAATACAGGGCTAAGATTGAATCCTACTACACCGGCTCTGAAGCTCGTAAGAGGTGGCAGGGCATGCAAACTGTTACGGACTACAAAGGGAAACCCAGCCGTGAGCTGCCCAGACCCACACGAGCCTACGAGAAGAGCCGAAGGTAACCTGCCTAAATGACTACTGCCCCGTAGCACTCACGTCGATAGCCATGAAGTGCTTTTTAAAGGCTGGTCATGACTCACATCAACACCATCACCCCGGAAACCCTAGACCCACTCCAATTCGCATACCGCCCCAACAGATCTACAGATGGCGCCATCTCAATCGCACTCTGTACTACACTTTCCCACCTGGACAAAAGGAACACCTATGTGAGAATGCTGTTAATTGACTACAGCTCAGCGTTCAACACCATAGTGCCCACAAAGCTCAATACTAAGCAAAGGACCCTGGGACTAATCACCTCCCTTTGCAACTGGATCCTGGACTTCCTGACGGGCCGTCCCCAGGTGGTGAGTGTAGGCAACAGCACATCTGCCACACTGATCCTCAACACCGGGGCCCCTCAGGAGTGTGTGCTTCTCTCCTGTACTCCCTGTTCACCCACGACTGCGTGACCAAGCACAACTCCAACAACATCATTAAGTTTGCTGACGATACAGTGGTAGGCTGGAGTATTTCTCCTGTCTTATCCGATGTCCTGTGTGAATTTAAGTATGCTCTCTCTAATTCTCTCTTTCTCTCTCTCGGAGGACCTGAGCCCTAGGACCATGCCTCAGGACTACCTGGCATGATGACTCCTTGCTGTCCCCAGTCCACCTGGCCGTGCTGCTGCTCCAGTTTCAACTGTTCTGCCTGCTGCTATGGAACCCTGACCTGTTCACCGGACGTACTACCTGTCCCAGACCTGCTGTTTCAAACTCTCTAGAGACCGCAGGAGCGGTAGAGATACTCTTAATGATCGGCTATGAAAAGCCAACTGACATTTACTCCTGAGGTGCTGACTTGCTGCACCCTCGACAACTACTGTGATTATTATTATTTGACCATGCTGGTCATTTATGAACATTTGAACATCTTGGCCATGTTCTGTTATAATCTCCACCCGGCACAGCCAGAAGAGGACTGGCCACCCCTCATAGCCTGGTTCCTCTCTAGGTTTCTTCCTAGGTTTTGGCCTTTCTATGGAGTTTTTCCTAGCCACCGTGCTTCTACACCTGCATTGCTTGCTGTTTGGGGTTTTAGGCTGGGTTTCTGTACAGCACTTTGAGATATCAGCTGATGTACGAAGGGCTATATAAATAAATGTTATATGATTTGATTTTAGGCCTGACCAGCGACAATGACGAGACAGCCTATAGGGGGGTGGTCAGAGACCTGTCAGTGTGGTGCCAGGACAACGACCTTTCCCTCAATGTGAGCAAGACAAAGGAGCTGATCGTGGACTACAGGAAAAGGCGGGCCGCACAGGCCCCTATTAACATCGACGGGGCTGTAGTGGAGCGGGTCCAGAGTTTCAAGGTCCTTGGTGTCCACATCACCAACAAACTATCATGGTCCAAAAATACCAAGACAGTCATGAAGAGTGCAAGACAACACCTTTTCCCCCTCAGGAGACTTTAAAGATTTGGCATGGGTCCCCAGATCCTCAAAAAGTTTTACAGCTGCACCAACAAGAGCATCCTGACCAGTTCATTCACGGCCTGGTATGGCGAATGCTCGGCATCTGACCGTAAGGCTCTACAGAGGGGAGAGAGAGAGGCATTCGGCCCAGTGCATTTAGCCAAGCTTCCTGCCATCTAGGACCTATAGTGCCTTGCAAAAGTATTCATCCCCCTTGGCATTTTTCCTATTTTGTTGCATTACAACCTGTAATTTAAATGGATTTTTATTTGGATTTAATGTAACAAAATAGTCCAAATTTGTGAAGTGAAATGAAAAAAATTACTTGTTTCAAATAATTCAACAAAGAGAAAACGGAAAAGTGGTGTGTGCATATGTATTCACCCCCTTTGTTATGAAGCCCCTAAATAAGATCTGGTGCAACCAATTACCTTCAGAAGTCACATAATTAGTTAATTAAATAAAGTCCACCTGTGTGCAATCTAAGTGTCACATGATCTCAGTATATATACACCTGTTCTGAAAGGCCCCAGAGTCTGCAACACCACTAAGCAAGGGACACCACCAAGCAAGCGGCACCATGAAGAGCAAGGAGCTCTCCAAACAGGTCAGGGACAACGTTGTGGAGAAGTACAGATCAGGGTTGGGTTATAAAAAAATCTTAAACTTTGAACATCCCACGGAGCACCATTAAATCCATTATTAAAAAATGGAAAGAATATGGCATCACAACAAACCTGCCAAGAGAGGGCCGCCCACCAAAACTCACGGACCAGGCAAGGAGAGCATTAATCAGAGAGGCAACAAAGAGACCAAAGATAACCCCGAAGGAGCTGCAAAGCTCCACAGCGGAGATTGGAGTATCTGTCCATATGACCACTTTAAGCCGTACACTCCACAGAGCTGGGCTTTACGCAAGAGTGGCCAGAAAAAAGTAATTGCTTAAAGAAAAAAATATTTAAACACATTTGGTGTCCGTCAAAAGGAATGTGGGAGACTCCCCAAACATATGGAAGAAGGTACTCTGGTTAGATGAGACTAAAATGTAGCTTTTTGGCCATCAAGGAAAACTCTGTCTTGGCGCAAACCTAACACCTCTCATCACCCCGAGAACACCATGTTTCCCAGTCCCAGCCAATGTTTTTCATCGGCAGGGACTGGGAAACTGGTCAGAATTTAAGAAATTATGGATGGCGCTAAATACAGGGAAATTCTTGATGGAAACCTGTTTCAGTCTTCCAGAGATTTGAGACTGGGACAGAGATTCACCTTCCAGCAGGACAATGACCCTAAGCACACTGATAAAGCAACACTCGAGTGGTTTAAGGGGAAACATTTAAATGTCTTGGAATGGCCTAGTCAAAGCCCAGACCTCAATCCATTTGAGAATCTGTGGTATGACTTAAAGATTGCTGTACACCAGTGGAACCCATCCAACTTGAAGGAGCTGGAGCAGTTTTGCCTTGAAGAATGGGCAAAAATCCCAGTGGCTAGATGTGCCAAGCTTATACAGACATACCCCAAGAGACTTGCTGCTGTAATTGCTGCAAAAGGTGGCTCTACAAACTATTGACTTTGAAGGGGTGAATAGTTAGGCACACTCAAGTTTTCAGTTTTTTTGTCTTATTTCTTGTTTGTATCACAATAAAAAATATTTTGCAAACCCCCCCAAAAAATCTATTTTAGTTCCATGTTGTAAGGCAACAAAATAGGTAAAATGCCAAGGGGGGTGAATACCTTCACATGCCGCTGTATAAACTAGGCGGTGTCCAACGAAGGCTCAAAAAATTGTCAGACTACAGTCACCCAAGTCTTACATTGTCCTCTTTGCTACTGCACGGCAAGCGGTACCGGAGTGCCAAGTGTAGGTGCAAAAGGCTCCATAACAGCTTCTACCCCAAGCAATAAGACTGCTGAACAATTAGTCAAATGGCCACCTGGACTATTTACATTGACACCAGGCATAACACTACAGACAACGAACACAATTGCATTTTATTGATGGCAATTTAAATGCACAGAGACACTGTGACGAGATCCTGAGGCCAATTGTTGTGCCATTCATCCCCCACCATCACCTCATGTTTCAGCATGATAATGTACGGCTCCAGTAAGAAAAATAATCATAAGGAACAAGGTTTCGAAGTGTCTGTCCTATATCTAGGAAATATAAGAATGCTCAGAAAAGATATATACAGTGGGGAGAACAAGTATTTGATACACTGCCGATTTTGCAGGTTTTCCTACTTACAAAGCATGTAGAGGTCTGTAATTTTTATCATAGGTACACTTCAACTGTGAGAGACGGAATCTAAAACAAAAATCCAGAAAATCACATTGTATGATTTTTAAATAATTAATTTGCATTTTATTGCATGACATAAGTATTTGATCACCTACCAACCAGTAAGAATTCCGCCTCTCACAGACCTGTTAGTTTTTCTTTAAGAAGCCCTCCTGTTCTCCACTCATTACCTGTATTAACTGCACCTGTTTGAACTCGTTACCTGTATAAAAGACACCTGTCCACACACTCAATCAAACAGATTCCAACCTCTCCACAATGGCCAAGACCAGAGAGCTGTGTAAGGACATCAGGGATAAAATTGTAGACCTGCACAAGGCTGGGATGGGCTACAGGACAATAGGCAAGCAGCTTGGTGAGAAGGAAACAACTGTTGGCGCAATTATTAGAAAATGGAAGAAGTTCAAGATGACGGTCAATCACCCTCGGTCTGGGGCTCCATGCAAGATTTCACCTCGTGGGCCATCAATGATCATGAGGAAGGTGAGGGATCAGCCCAGAACTACACGGCAGGACCTGGTCAATGACCTGAAGAGAGCTGGGACCACAGTCTCAAAGAAAACCATTAGTAACACTACGCCGTCATGGATTAAAATCCTGCAGCGCACGCAAGGTCCCCCTGCTTAAGCCAGTGCATGTCCAGGCCTGTCTGAAGTTTGCCAATGACCATCTGGATGATCCAGAGGAGGAATGGGAGAAGGTCATGTGGTCTGATGAGACAAAAATAGAGCTTTTTGGTCTAACTCCACTCGCCGTGTTTGGAGGAAGAAGAAGTATGAGTACAACCCCAAGAACACCATCCCAACCGTGAAGCATGGAGGTGGAAACATCATTCTTTGGGGATGCTTTTCTGCAAAGGGGACAGGACGACTGCACCGTATTGAGGGGAGGATGGATGGGGCCATGTATCGCGAGATCTTGGCCAACAACCTCCTTCCCTCAGTAAGAGCATTGAAGATGGGTCGTGGCTGGGTCTTCCAGCATGACAACGACACGAAGCACACAGCCATGGCAACTAAGGAGTGGCTCCGTAAGAAGCATCTCAAGGTCCTGGAGTGGCCTAGCCAGTCTCCAGACCTGAACCCAATAGAAAATCTTTGGAGGGAGCTGAAAGTCCGTATTGCCCAGCGACAGCCCCGAAACCTGAAGGATCTGGAGAAGATCTGTAGGGAGGAGTGGGCCAAAATCCCTGCTGCAGTGTGTGCAAACCTAGTCAAGAACTACAGGAAACGTATGATCTCTGTAATTGCAAACAAAGGTTTCTGTACCAAATATTAAGTTCTGCTTTTCTGATGTATCAAATACTTATGTCATGCAATAAAATGCAAATTAATTACTTAAAAATCATACAATGTGATTTTCTGGATTTTTGTTTTAGATTCCGTCTACTCATTACCAAAACAAAATCAAATTTGAATGACCTACCTGTGCCTCTGTTTCCTGTAGATTTTTCTTCTGGGCCATCTCCCCTTCCAAGTGTCGCATCGGTTTGGCCCGTCCATTTTCTCTTCAACTCCAAAACAATCTCCATCTGGCCTGATAATCTGGCCTTGGCCTTGGTCCAGTCTTCCTGGTCCTTTCGCCAGGCTTTCTCGGTCTGGACATTTTTAACCACCAGTCTCTGAATGATCTCCTTTTTCTTTATTTTGACTATTTTCTACATTGTAGAATAATAGTGAAGACTTTAAAACTATGAAATAACACATATGGAATCATGTCAAAATATATTTTTATTTATTTGAGATTCTTCAAAGTAGCCACCCTTTTCCTTGATGACAGCGTTGAACACGCTTGGCATTCTCTCAACCAGCTTTACCTGGAATGCTTTTCCAACAGTCTTCAAGGAGTTCCCACATATGCTGAGCACTTGTTGGCTACTTTTCCTTCACTCTGCAGTCCAACTCATCCCATACCATCTCAATTGGGTTGAGGTTGGGTGATTGTGGAGACCAGGTCATCTGATGCAGCACTCCATCACTCTCCTTCTTGGTCAAATAGCCCTTACAGAGTCTGGAGGTATGTTGGGTCATTGTCCTATTGAATAACAAATGATAGTCCCACTAAGTGCAAACCAGATGGGATAGTGTAGTAGTGTAGTGTCGCTGCAGAATGCTGTGTTAGCCATGCTGGTTAAGTGTGCCTTGAATTCTAAATAAATCACAGACAGTGTCACCAGCAAAGCACCCCCACACCATCACACCTCCTCTTCCATGCTTCCCAGGGGGAGCCACACATGCGGAGATCATCCGTTCACCTACTCTGCGTCTCACAAAGACACGGCGGTTGGAACAAAAAATCTCAAATTTGGACTCCTCAGAACAAACAAAAAAAACTTCACTGGTCTAATGTCCATTGCTTGTGTTTCTTGGCCCAAGCAAGTCTCTTCTTCTTATTGGTGTCCTTTAGTAGTGGTTTCTTTGCAGCAATTCAACCATGAAGGCCTGATTCACACGGTCTCCTCTGAACAGTTGATGTTGAGATGTGTCTGTTACTTGAACTCTGTGAAGCATTTATTTGGGCTGCAATTTCTGAGGCTGATAACTCTAATGAACTTATCCTCTGCAGCAGAGGCAACTCTGGGTCTTCCTTTCCTGTGGCGGTCCTCATGAGAGCCAGTTGCATCGGGCTGGTGCCATGTACCCCGGCCCGAGGAGAGACGCACTGGAGACCAGATGCGTAGAGCCGGCTTCATGGCACCTGGCTCGATGCCCACTCTAGCCCGGCCGATACGAGGCGCTGCTATGTACCGCACCGGGCTATGCACACGTACTGGAGACACCGTGCGCTCTTCCGCATAACACGGTGTCTGCCCGTACGCTCGCTCTCCACGGTAAGCACAGGGAGTTGGCTCAGGTCTCCTACCTGGCTTAGCCACACTCCCCGTGTGCCCCCCAAGACATTTTTGGGGCTGCCTCTCTGGCTTCCAGACGCGCTTTCGTTCAGCCTCCTCATACCGCCGCCTCTCCGCTTTCGCTGCCTCCAGCTCAGCCTTTGGGCGGCGATATTCACCAGCCTGTGCCCAGGGTCCCTTACCATCCAGAATCTCCTCCCAAGTCCATTTCTCCAGATATCGCTGCCGCAGCTACTGCTGCCCATTACCACGCTGCTTGGTCCGGTTGTGGTGGGTGGTTCTGTAACGGAATTCGTCCTCCTCATCTGACGAGGAGTAAGAAAGGTCGGACCAATGTGCTGCGTGGTAAGTGTCCATTATATTTAATAATACTGAACACGACAACAATACAAAAATAACAAAGTGAATAGAATAGAAAACCGAAACAGTTCCGTGTGGAACACACAAACACAGAAGACAACCACCCACAAAACACAACAGAAAACAGGCTACCTAAATATGGTTCCCAATCAGAGACAATGACTAACACCTGCCTCTGATTGAGAACCATATCAGGCCAAACGAAAAACCCAACATAGAAACACAAAACATAGATAACCCACCCAACTCACGCCCTGACCATACTAAAACAAAGAAAATACAAAAGAACTAAGGTCAGAACGTGACAAGCGCTTGAGGGCTTTTGCGACTGCACTTCAAGAAAATGTCTAAATTCTTGAAATGTTCCGGATTGACTGACCTTCATGTCTTAAAGTAATTATGGATTGTCGTTTCTCTTTGCCATTTCGGAATTTGATGCTTATACCATGCCGAGAATAGATGAGGTGATAGAAAGACTGGGAAATGTCTGGTTCATCAGTACACTTGACCTAACCAAGGGGTGTTGGCAGGTTCCTCTGACCCATTTAGCTCGTGAGAAGACGGCAATCTCCATTCCAGACGGCCTGCTCCAATATGTGCTGCTGCCCTTTTGACTTCATGGAGCCCCCACCATGTTTCAAAGGCTGATGGACCACATTCTGCGACCACATCAATCCTATGCTTCAGCCTAACTGGACGATGTGATAATCCACCGCCACACATGGGAGGAGCACCTAATCGGATTAACAGCAGTCACCAACGCCTTTCGGCAAGCAGGACTCACGGCCAACCCAAAGAAATGCACGCTGGGGGTAAGTGAAGAAAAGTATCTGGGCTATTCCATAAGGCGAGGGTTGATCAAACCACAAGAGCAGAAGGTCGCTGCAATCCAGGATTGGCCTCGACCAGTGAACAAGAAACAGGTACAGGCTTTCCTGGGAATAACCGGTTATTACAGACATTTCATCCAGGATTATGCAATCATTTCAGGACCCCTGTGTGACCTGACCCGGAAGGCCAAACCTGCCATGGTACAGTGGAACCCTGCGGCCGAGGAGGCATTTCAGAAACTGAAAACGGCCTTGTATTTGCTGGATTTCTCGAAGCCTCTGATTGTACAGACAGATGCATCCGACGCTAGAATTAGAGCTGTACTCTCGCAGGAATTTAATGGACTGGAACATCTTGCGCTGTAAGTTGATTCCCGTGAAACTAAGTATGCAACAATGGGAGAAGAGTGTTTGGCAATCAAATGGTCCTTGAAATATTATGTTCTGGGCTGCAAGTTTGTATTGATGACATTTCACGCTCCCCTTGCCCTGGATGAACCAGGATAAGGACACTAACACCAGGATCACCCTGTGGTTCCTCAGCCTGCAGCCTTTCCACTATCGGATCGTCCACCGTTCGGGTTCTAAACATGGTAATGCTGATGCCATGTCTCGTATGCATGCCATGTTTTCTTCGACCTCTCTGACCACAGGGTATGTGCCTGCCAGGTTTCTTTGTTTTTTGGCTGCTAGGACCAAGGACAGCAATGGGAAGTATTCTCCAGAGGCAGGACCACGGACAGCTCAGGGGAAACTTCTAGACTGCAGTTGAACAGCCACACCTGTCTCCAGTTGTAATCAGAGCCAAACTGCAGACAGGTGAAACCCATCAGTTCCTCTACTTAACTGTGCCCTGGGTTTTCTTTCTTTGTCTTTCTTTTATTTTTTTTTATCTTGGGCAGGTGAAGGAGTAGGAGGTTATTGGAGAGACAGAGCATACGGTGGAGAATGAAGTTTTAAAGAAAATTATGATTTCAACAAGGATCTAACCCAAAGACCTAACCTTGGACTACCTTCCACTGGTGATGAAGTGTTTATTCTGTTTGTTTTGGGTATTGTGAACTCAGAAAAAAAAGACACGTCCCTTTTTCAGGACCCTGTCTTTCAAAGATAATAAGTAAAAATCCAAATAACTTCACAGATCTTCATTGCAAAGGGTTTAAACACTGTTTCCCATGCTTGTTCAATAAACCATAAACAATTAATGAACATGCACCTGTGGAACGGTCGTTAAGACACTAACAGCTTAGACAGTAGGCAATTAAGGTCACAGTTCTGAAAACTTAGGACACTAAAGAGGCCTTTCTACTGACTCTGGAAAAACACCAAAAGAAATATGCCCAGGGTCCCTGCTCATCTGCGTGAACGTACCTTAGGCATGCTGCAAGGAGGCATGAGGACTGCCGATGTGGCCAGGGCAATAGATTGCAATGTCCGTACTGTGAGACGCCTAAGACAGAGCTACAGGGAGACAGGATGGACAGCTGATCGTCCTCGCAGTGACAGACCACGTGTAACAACACCTGCACAGGATTGGTACATCTGAATATCACACCGGCGGGACAGGTACAGGATGGCAACAACAACTGTCCGAGTTACACCAGGAACGCACAATCCCTCCATCAGTCCTCAGACTGTTCGCAATAGGCTGAGAGAGGCTGGACTGAGGGCTTGTAGGCCTGTTGTAAGGCAGGTCCTCACCAGACATCACCGGCAAGCGAAGATCCCGGATCTCAATCCCATTGAGCACGTCTGGGACCTGTTGGATTGGAGGGTGAGGGCTAGGGCCATTCCCCCTAGAAATGTCTGGGAACTTGCAGGTGCCTTGGTGGAAGAGTGGGTTAACATCTCACAGCAAGAACTGGCAAATCTGGTGCAGTCAATGAGGAGGAGATGCACTGCAGTACTTAATGCAGCTGGTGGCCACACCAGATACTGACTGTTACTTTTGATTTTGACCCCCCCTTCGTTCAGGGACACATTATTCCATTTATGTTAGTCATATGTCTGTGGAACTTGTTCAGTTTATGTCTCAGTTGTTGAATCCTGTTATGTTCATACAAATATTTACATGTTAAGTTTGCTGAAAATAAACGCAGTTGACAGTGAGGATGTTTTTTTTTCTTCTGAGTTTTTATGAAATTTGTTGCCAAAGCCTGCTAGTAGTAAACCAGTTTAACCCTTCACTTGGACTGGGTTGTGTGTTTGTATGTTTAAACTCTGCTTACAAAGAACCCGGTGCTAAAAACGCTACAATATATATATTTTGTATTCTATCAGAAAAAGGACATGTTTGACTTTCAGAAAAACATATAGGTCAAGCTCAGGCACTTATTTTTGGTTCATAATCCTAACAGGGTAGAAATTTGTAGCCCAAATTAGCCATCACTCTATGAGTAAGCAAAATTGAACTAGCATAATTGTGAACACTTGATTTTAACTCCTCTATCAAACATTAACGTTTTGAAATGTTAATTTTTCTATAATTTAGCCTAACAGGGTGGACATTGGAGTGGGAAAGATTTTAATTAACACCCCCGGACATGGCCTACATCCACTGAAGAACATAAATTCCTTTTCAAGATCCATATTGTTGTGTTACGGTAAACAATACCTGACCTTATATTTAAAGACTTTACACTCAACACAGGTCAGTAGCTTTCCCCAAACACACACCACGCATTTAGGACAGATTCGTGTGTTTTTCATTCATACAATAAATACATTTGGACACAATTGAGAAAATTTATATTATTTCACCTTTTAATAAAGCTGCTGAGTTAGTCAAGCGCTTTATCTCCCAGATAGCCGCATACTGACTAGTTTAGGCTGCAGAGACAAATATAAGGCCAAAATAATGATGACGTAATGAACGATTCGCATCTCCTTTTGTGACGTTTTTTTTGCCTGTCAGTTCCGAGTCAACTTTATTCATGTGATTACCACTTAAATAAATGCACGCATCCTTATTATGGCTCCCTTATTATTTGTGTATTCCCTCCACTTCTCCTTGCAGATAAAACTTATGAAAAACGACCACATTTCCCATCTTTCTCTCTGTCTCAGAGGAGCAATAGGGCGGTTCTGGGGATTTGCGTCACCTTCCTTGTTCAGGGTTGCTTTAAATCTATTTGGTCTCCGCTGTTGTTAATCTCCACTTAAACCCGATCCTCCTTTCACCTCTGTCCACCTCTCCCTCTCTCTCTCTTTCTCTGCCAGCGGGATCTGGGGCACGAACATGAGTCATATTTCACTAGAACAACACAAAGTCCACACAACACAGACCCGCCGTGCCGCCTCTCAGTGCCGCAGACACCGCCTCCAGCAGAGTGCATTAGCGCTAATGATTACACATGCATTTACTGGCAGGATGCGAAGAGCGCAAAACAACAATTGAACAGAAAGTCAAACCTTCCACTTCTATAGAGATTGTACATTGAGTGCATGGTGAAATTGTGCACTACGCTGTGCTACCATTCAAAAACGCATAAGGAGGAGTGTGCGCGACATTGTTTCCGTTTGTGCGTGTGGGTCATTGGTGTGGGTGTGTAGGGGAAACCTGGTCAGCAGGCTAGTCAGTGTCTGATATAGCAGCGCTCCTCGCCTATGTTAGAACTTCGTGGCTGAACACATTACCGATGTGTCATGCCATGTTTTTTAGCGCGGAGCTCTGTCATGCGAATCCCCTGGTACGCCCACGCACAGCGCACGCACGCTCGTTCACTCCCAAGACGACACCAAATCCGTGACTCTCTCCAGTTGAGCTGGTGACGCTGTTCGCTCTCTGGCGGTAGAACGGCGATGTTTGGCATTTGTACCGATTTGTGCTTGTACGGTGCGTCTTCTGTGAGATGGACGGATGGAGAGGACCAGTGACCAAACATGCCTACAGTCCTCCGCAGCACGGGAAAACTTTCCATCGTCTGTTCACTGATTCGTTGCGCATCTCAGGTGAGAAGAGATACATTACGTTGTTTTGCTTTTTTTTGTTTAACTTGAAGCGTAACTTACTATTTTGTAGTCTAATATAATTTGTTGGAACTTTTATAAAAATGTTTGGACGGTTATTGCATTTCATTTCTCATTTGCAAATTATTATTTAAAAAAACGTGTATTTAACCTTTATTTAACTAGGCAACCTTTAATTTGAAAACACAATTAACGATAAAATATGCTTAATGCAACATAGCTAGTGTAGGAGGTATTGCAAATACAAAGCAACAATTAAAATGAGTTAATTTTATATTGATTTATACAGTAGACTGCATTGTCACGATAAGATGTAAAATCAGTTTAGGACTCTTGCGGTTAGTGACGGTTAAACCCATTTCCGTCGTTGACAGGCCAAGCGCTACCTTATGTTTTCGGTTTAGATTCAAGCATGCTCTGTTCTAAATATAGAAAGAAACGTTAGAGAATTATAAAGACTTTCAAATCAAGCTGCACTGCAAGTTGATCCTGGTGAATCTTTCACCTCGGCCTATTGGCGCTGTAGGTCACAGGTGGTGGGAGAATAGTTGGCTTGCATGCTGTTTGTTTGCAGGTGTTGTGATGGGTTGTGGTTGGTTTGGGCACTGGAGACCACGGTGTGTGTCTGGAGAGTTGCACCACCATTACCGTAGGCTGCTGATGCTACTGTTAATAGATGTGAGAAATGCATTATGCAAAATGACACTTATAGTCTTCTATGGCTACACTTTAAGCATTGTGTTCGATGACAGGGCTGCACGTACACACACATCACACCTTCATGCCAGTGCTGCCCTGATTACGCAGTCAGACAGTGGAGTTACTCATAGAGAGAGAGAGAGAGAGAGAGCGAGAGAGTACATAGAACACAGTGCCCACAGAATATGAGAGGCTGTAAAAGGGGTTAGAGAGAAGGACAGAGGGAGGCAGTAAAGGGGGTTAGAGAGAAGGACAGAGGGAGGCAGTAAAGGGGGTTAGAGAGAAGGACAGAGGGAGGCAGTAAAGGGGGTTAGAGAGAAGGACAGAGGGAGGCAGTAAAGGGGGTTAGAGAGAAGGACAGAGGGAGGCAGTAAAGGGGGTTAGAGAGAAGGACAGAGGGAGGCAGTAAAGGGGGTTAGAGAGAAGGACAGAGGGAGGCAGTAAATGGGGTTAGAGAGAAGGACAGAGGGAGGCAGTAAAGGGGGTTAGAGAGAAGGACAGAGGGAGGCAGTAAATGGGGTTAGAGAGGACAGAGGGAGGCAGTAAAGGGGGTTAGAGAGAAGGACAGAGGGAGGCAGTAAAGGGGGCGATCTACCAAATGTCTGTCTCTCTCTCTTTATTTTTCTTTCTTCTCTATTTCTTTCTCTCTCTCTCTCTCTCAATTCAATTTAAGGGCTTTATTGGCATGGGAAACATATGTTTACATTGCCAAAGCAAGTGAAGTAGATAATATACAAAGTTAAATAAATAATAAAAATGAACAGTAAACATTACACTCACAAAAGTTCAAAAAGAATAAAGACATTTCAAATGTCATATTATGTCTATATACGGTGTTGTAGCGCTGTACAAAAGGGAAAATACATTAACAATAAATATGGGTTGTATTTACAATGGTGTTTGTTCCTGCCCTTTTCTTGTGGAAACAAGTCACAAATCTTGCTGCTGTGACGGCACATTGTGGTATTTCACCCAGTAGATATGGGAGTTTATCAAAATTGGGCTTGTTTTTGAATTCTTTGTGGATCTGTGTAATCTGTGGGAAATATGTGTCTCAAATATTGTCATATATTTGGCAGGAGGTTATGAAGTGCAGCTCAGTTTCCACCTCATTTTGTGAGCAGGGTGCACATAGCCTGTCTTCTCTTGAGAGAGCCAGTTTTGCCTATGGCGGCCTTTCTCAATAGCAAGGCTATGCTCACTGAGTCTCTCTCTCTTCTCTCATTCGTTCTTTTTCTCTCTGTCTCTATATGCAGCATCTGGAACAGGAAATGGTGGTGGCAGACGTGTGTTTGTGTGTGTGTGTGTGCAGATTAGCTGTACCTGGGCCAAACAGATGAGCAAGAGTCATTTTGATGTAGGGTCACATGCTCTGGTTTGGTTTTGCAATCTATATTTGTCAAGGCATTCTCATTGGTTACTGAAAGACCACCACTGTATAGACCAATGATGTATATAAACCCTAGATTGCTATTGCTGTGTATTGGCCACCAGTGAGAGGCTCTGAAGCCACCGGTCGGCCATATTGGCATTCCCTAGAAGGAGCAGTCGTCCATAGGAATGAATGGAATTCTACAGTTTGTCAATTCAATGTTTCAAGGACAAAATTAACTTAACATTAGAACTTACAAAAATCAATATTAGTATTTTTATGTTTAGCTCACATAATATAACTTAAAAGTATGCATTAGGTGTCTGTAATACACTATATATACACAAGTATATGGACACCCCTTCAAATTAGTGGATTCGGCTATTTCAGCCACACAGGTGTATAAAACCGAGCACACAGCCATGCACTCTCCATAGACAAACACTGGCAGTAGAATGGCCTTACTGAAGAGCTCAGTGATCTGCAAAGTGGCACCATCATAGGATGCCACCTTTCCAACTAGTCAGTTAATACAATTTGTGCCCTAATTATCTGGAAGATAGATAATGAGTACATAGAACACAGTGCCCACAGAATATGGGAGGCAGTAAAAAGGACTAGAGAGTTAGCACATAGCCTGTCTTCTCTTGAGAGCCAGGTCTGACTGCGGCGGCCTTTCTCAATAGCAAGGCTATGCTCACTGAGTGTCTCTCTCTCTCTCTCTCCAAACATATGCCCTGCTAGAGCTGCCCCGGTCAACTGTAAGTGATGTTATTGTGAAGTGAAGCAACAATGGCTCAGCCGCGAAGTGGTAGACCACACAGAACGGGACCGCTGAAGCGCATAGGGCTGTCCTCTGTTGCAACACTCACTACCGAGTTCCAAACTGCCTCTGGAAGCAACGTCAGCACAAGAACTGTTCATCTGGAGCTTCATGAAATGGGTTTCCAAGGCCGAGCAGCTGCACACAAGCCTAAAATCAGCATGCGCAATGCCAAGCGTCAGCTGGAGTGGTGTAAAGCTCACCGCCATTGGAATCTGGAGCAGTGGAAACGCGTTCTCTTGAGTAAAGAATCACGCTTCACCATCTGGCAGTCCAACGGACGAATCAGAGTTTGGCGGATGTCAGGAGAACGCTACCTGCCCTTATGCTTACTGCCAACTGTAAAGTTTGGTGGAGGAGGAATAATGGTCTGGGACTGTTTTTCATGGTTCAGTCTAGGCCCCTTAGTTCCAGTGAAGGGAAATATTAATGCTACAGCATACAATTACATTCTAGACGATTCTGTGCTTCCAACAATGTGGCAGCAGTTTGGGGAAGGCCCTTTCCTGTTTCAGCATGACAATGCCCCCGTGTACAAAGAGAAGTACATACAGAAATGTTTTTTTGAAATCGGTGTGGAAGAACTTGACTGGCCTGAGCCCTGACCTCAACCCCATCAAACACCTTTGGGATGAATTGGAACACCGACTGCGAGCCAGGCCTAATCGCCCAACATCAGTGCCCGATCTCACTAACGCTCTTGTGGCTGAATGGACGCAGTGGAGAATATTTGTGACAAAAAACAAATGTAGACATTAATACATCCATTTCTATAGCTTCCAGAATCTTTTTTACGATGGTTTGGGAGAGCCAAGATGGAGGCTTCAACACAGCACCCCCTATCAGTCATCTAGTGTATATATTAATCATTGGTATAGACCTCCATAACAACTTCATATTTTTAGCCCTGTAGATGTTATACTGTACCTTACTTAGTGGATGCTTCTATATCTATAGGACTTTTCTCAAAACATTTCTCTGTCCTCACACAGGTCACAGGAAGTGAGCGTAACGGCTGTTCCAAAGATATTCTAGGGGTAAGAGATGGTTTACTTTATACTCTCACCCTACAGTACCACCATAACTACTGCACTGATCTACGCCGCTCTGCACTAGTTGAATCAGATGGGTTAGTGCTGGGCTGGAACAAATGTGTGTGGTAATATAGGTTACACTCTCTCCTATCCTCTTATTGGTGGTTGCCCTGAGGCTTTTAGTAACAGGCCTTTGGGGGAATCTATGTTGTTTTTGTTTGCTAAACTGAACATGTCTGACTGTAGCCTGTCTGACTGTAACAGAGCAATCTATGACTGTAACCTGTCTGACTGTAACAGAGTAATGTCTGACTGTAACCTGTCTGACTATAACAGAGTAATGTCTGACTGTAGCCTGTCTGACTGTAGCCTGTCTGACTGTAACAGAGCAATCTATGACTGTAACCTGTCTGACTATAACAGAGTAATGTCTGACTGTAGCCTGTCTGACTGTAACCTGTCTGACTGTAACAGAGCAATGTCTGACTGTAGCCTGTCTGACTGTAACAGAGCAATGTCTGACTGTAGCCTGTCTGACTGTAACAGGGGCAATATCTGACTGTAACAGAGCAATATCTGACTGTAACAGAGCAATGTCTGACTAGCCTGTCTGACTGTAACAGAGCAATGTCTGACTGTAGCCTGTCTGACAGTAACAGGGGCAATATCTGACTGTAACAGAGCAATATCTGACTGTAACAGAGCAATGTCTGACTGTAGCCTGTCTGACTGTAACCTGTCTGACTGTAACAGAGCAATATCTGACTGTAACAGAGCAATATCTGACTGTACCAGAGCAATGTCTGACTGTAACAGAGAAATATCTGACTGTAACAGAGCAATGTCTGACTGTAGCCTGTCTGACTGTAACCTGTCTGACTGTAACAGAGTAATGTCTGACAGTAGCCTGTCTGACTGTAACAGAGAAATTTCTGACTGTAACCGGTCTGACTATAACAGAGTAATGTCTGACTGTAGCCTGTTTGACTGTAACCTGTCTGACTGTAACAGAGCAATGTCTGAGTGTAGCCTGTCTGACTGTAACAGAGCAATATCTGACTGTAACAGAGCAATGTCTGACTGTAGCCTGTCTGACTGTAACAGAGCAATGTCTGACTGTAGCCTGTCTGACAGTAACAGAGCAATGTCTGACTGTAGCCTGTCTGACTGTAGCCTGTCTGACTGTAGCCTGTCTGACTGTAACAGAATAATGTCCGACTGTAACCTGTCTGACTGTAACAGAGCAATGTCTGACTGTAGCCTGTCTGACAGTAACAGAGCAATGTCTGACTGTAGCCTGTCTGACAGTAACAGAGCAATGTCTGACTGTAGCCTGTCTGACTGTAACAGAGCAATGTCTGACTGTAACAGAGCAATGTCTGACTGTAACAGAGCAATGTCTGAATGTAGCCTGTCTGACTGTAACAGAGCAATGTCTGAATGTAGCCTGTCTGACTGTAACAGAGCAATGTCTGAATGTAGCCTGTCTGACTGTAGCCTGCCTTCTGAAAGTAAGTCTCAATGTGCGGTTCCCATTCTACCTGTTCCTAGCCAGAAGACAAACACAGGAAAGAGAGATAAAGAGAAGGGAGAGAGAGAGAGAAATAGGGAGTGGTAGGAGATCAGAGAGAGAGGAGAGAGAAATAGGGAGTGGTAGGAAATCAGAGAGGAAGGAGAGAGAAATAGGGAGTGGTAGGAGAGAGGAGAGAGAAATAGGGAGTGGTAGGAGATCAGAGAGAGAGGAGAGAGAAATAGGGAGTGGTAGGAGATCAGAGAGAGAGGAGAGAGTAATAGGGAGTGGTAGGAGATCAGGGAGAGAGGAGAGAGAAATAGGGAGTGGTAGGAGATCAGGGAGAGAGGAGAGAGAAATAGGGAGTGGTAGGAGATCAGAGAGAGAGGAGAGAGAAATAGGGAGTGGTAGGAGATCAGGGAGAGAGGAGAGAGAAATAGGGAGTGGTAGGAGATCAGGGAGAGAGGAGAGAGAAATAGGGAGTGGTAGGAGATCAGAGAGAGAGGAGAGAGAAATAGGGAGTGGTAGGAGATCAGGGAGAGAGGAGAGAGAAATAGGGAGTGGTAGGAGATCAGGGAGAGAGAAATAGGAAGAGCGAAGGAGGAGCAGACAGAGGGGGAGAGAGGAGAGAGATAGCAACACAGTGACTAGGGTCTGGTTTTAATGATAAACTCTGTTGTCATAGAGGAACTATGTCACTGCCTACGTCACTACTTTATCAGCTTGAATAAAATACTAAATAGTAGCTAGCAGGATGGAGATCACAAAGGTTATTTTTGATGACTGCATTTCGTAAGTGACTGGTTTGCATCAACTACCTTAACTAAAATCACTACAAAGGTTTTGAATCGCGACGTTCTGGCATGTCTGCCTCGTGATTTGTTGGGAGAGTCCCCGGACGTAGGCAGTGACATAGTTCCTCTATGCGAAAATAGTTCATCATTGAAACCAGACCCTAGTCACTGTGTTGTCATCTATCTGCTCCCTCTCCTGGGAAGGCTTGTTGTTTTGAGAGGAGGGATGAGGAACGAGGGATGAATCGGTGTCCTTGGTGACTGAGGGAGGAGAGGCGAGATAATGAAGTGACAGGAGGAGTAGAGAGAAGGAACACTTGCCCTCCGGGGTTGTGGGGAAAGTGTTTATGAAGAAGAGGGGAATGAAATGCTTTACTTTTATTTAGTTTAGCTTTACCATTGTGTGTGTGTGTGTGTGTGTGTGTGTGTGTGTGTGTGTGTGTGTGTGTGTGTGTGTGTGTGTGTGTGTGTGTGTGTGTGTGTGTGTGTGTGTGTGTGTGTGTGTGTGTGTGTGTGTGTGTGTGTGTGTGTGTGTGTGTGTGTGTGTGTGTGTGTGTGTGTGTGTTAGACTGAATGAATGAAAGGAGACATGCTTCTTAGAGCAGAATGAAGCTCCATCTCTCTGCTGTTCTCACATCTCTATCTACATGTTCATCTCTCTGCTGTTCTCACATCTCTATCTACATGTTCATCTCTCTGCTGTTCTCACATCTCTATCTACATGTTCATCTCTCTGCTGTTCTCACATCTCTATCTACATGTTCATCTCTCTGCTGTTCTCACACGTCTCTATCTACATGTCCATCTCTCTGCTGTTCTCACATCTCTATCTACATGTCCATCTCTCTGCTGTTCTCACACATCTCTATCTACATGTTCATCTCTCTGCTGTTCTCACGTCTCTATCTACATGTCCATCTCTCTGCTGTTCTCACACGTCTCTATCTACATGTTCATCTCTCTGCTGTTCTCACACGTCTCTATCTACATGTCCATCTCTCTGCTGTTCTCACATCTCTATCTACATGTCCATCTCTCTGCTGTTCTCACACATCTCTATCTACATGTTCATCTCTCTGCTGTTCTCACATCTCTATCTACATGTTCATCTCTCTGCTGTTCTCACACGTCTCTATCTACATGTCCATCTCTCTGCTGTTCTCACATCTCTATCTACATGTCCATCTCTCTGCTGTTCTCACACATCTCTATCTACATGTTCATCTCTCTGCTGTTCTCACGTCTCTATCTACATGTCCATCTCTCTGCTGTTCTCACACGTCTCTATCTACATGTTCATCTCTCTGCTGTTCTCACATCTCTATCTACATGTTCATCTCTCTGCTGTTCTCACATCTCTATCTACATGTTCATCTCTTTGCTGTTCTCACATCTCTATCTACATGTTCATCTCTCTGCTGTTCTCACATCTCTATCTACATGTTCATCTCTCTGCTGTTCTCACACGTCTCTATCTACATGTTCATCTCTCTGCTGTTCTCATACGACTCTATCTACATGTTCATCTCTCTGCTGTTCTCACACGTCTCTATCTACATGTTCATCTCTCTGCTGTTCTCACATCTCTATCTACATGTTCATCTCTCTGCTGTTCTCACATCTCTATCTACATGTCCATCTCTCTGCTGTTCTCACATCTCTGTCTACATGTTCATCTCTCTGCTGTTCTCACGTCTCTATCTACATGTCCATCTCTCTGCTGTTCTCACACGTCTCTATCTACATGTTCATCTCTCTGCTGTTCTCACATCTCTATCTACATGTTCATCTCTCTGCTGTTCTCACATCTCTATCTACATGTCCATCTCTCTGCTGTTTTCACATCTCTATCTACATGTTCATCTCTCTGCTGTTCACACATCTCTATCTACATGTCCATCTCTCTGCTGTTCTCACATCTCTATCTACATGTTCATCTCTCTGCTGTTCTCACACGTCTCTATCTACATGTCCATCTCTCTGCTGTTCTCACATCTCTATCTACATGTTCATCTCTCTGCTGTTCTCACGTCTCTATCTACATGTCCATCTCTCTGCTGTTCTCACACATCTCTATCTACATGTCCATCTCTCTGCTGTTCTCACACATCTCTATCTACATGTCCATCTCTCTGCTGTTCTCACACATCTCTATCTACATGTCCATCTCTCTGCTGTTCTCACACATCTCTATCTACATGTCCATCTCTCTGCTGTTCTCACACGTCTCTCTGCTGTTCTCACATCTCTATCTACATGTTCATCTCTCTGCTGTTCTCTCACGTCTCTATCTACATGTCCATCTCTCTGCTGTTCTCACACGTCTCTATCTACATGTTCATCTCTCTGCTCTTCTCACACGTCTCTATCTACATGTCCATCTCTCTGCTGTTCTCACGTCTCTATCTACATGTCCATCTCTCTGCTGTTCTCACATCTCTATCTACATGTCCATCTCTCTGCTGTTCTCACACGTCTCTATCTACATGTCCATCTCTCTGCTGTTCTCACACATCTCTATCTACATGTTCATCTCTCTGCTGTTTTCACATCTCTATCTACATGTTCATCTCTCTGCTGTTCTCACGTCTCTATCTACATGTCCATCTCTCTGCTGTTCTCACACGTCTCTCTGCTGTTCTCACATCTCTATCTACATGTTCATCTCTCTGCTGTTCTCACATCTTTATCTACATGTTCATCTCTCTGCTGTTCTCACATGTCTCTATCTACATGTTCATCTCTCTGCTGTTCTCACATGTCTCTATCTACATGTTCATCTCTCTGCTGTTCTCACATCTCTATCTACATGTTCATCTCTCTGCTGTTCTCACGTCTCTATCTACATGTTCATATCTCTGCTGTTCTCACGTCTCTATCTTCCTGTCCATCTCTCTGCTGTTCTCACACGTCTCTATCTACATGTTCATCTCTCTGCTGTTCTCACGTCTCTATCTACATGTCCATCTCTCTGCTGTTCTCACATCTCTATCTACATGTTCATCTCTCTGCTGTTCTCACATCTCTATCTACATGTTCATCTCTCTGCTGTTCTCACATCTCTATCTACATGTTCATCTCTCTGCTGTTCTCACATCTCTATCTACATGTTCATCTCTCTGCTGTTCTCTCACGTCTCTATCTACATGTTCATCTCTCTGCTGTTCTCACGTCTCTATCTACATGTTCATCTCTCTGCTGTTCTCACATCTCTATCTACATGTTCATCTCTCTGCTGTTCTCACACGTCTCTATCTACATGTTCATCTCTCTGCTGTTCTCACGTCTCTATCTACATGTTCATCTCTCTGCTGTTCTCACGTCTCTATCTACATGTTCATCTCTCTGCTGTTCTCACGTCTCTATCTACATGTCCATCTCTCTGCTGTTCTCACACATCTCTATCTACATGTCCATCTCCCTGCTGTTCTCACACATCTCTATCTACATGTCCATCTCTCTGCTGTTCTCACGTCTCTATCTACATGTTCATCTCTCTGCTGTTCTCACGTCTCTATCTACATGTTCATCTCTCTGCTGTTCTCACACGTCTCTATCTACATGTCCATCTCTCTGCTGTTCTCACACGTCTCTATCTACATGTTCATCTCTCTGCTGTTCTCACGTCTCTATCTACATGTTCATCTCTCTGCTGTTCTCACACGTCTCTATCTACATGTTCATCTCTCTGCTGTTCTCACACGTCTCTATCTACATGTTCATCTCTCTGCTGTTCTCACGTCTCTATCTACACGTTCATCTCTCTGCTGTTCTCACACGTCTCTATCTACATGTTCATCTCTCTGCTGTTCTCAGACGTCTCTATCTACATGTCCATCTCTCTGCTGTTCTCACACGTCTCTATCTACATGTTCATCTCTCTGCTGTTCTCACGTCTCTATCTACATGTTCATCTCTCTGCTGTTCTCACACGTCTCTATCTACATGTTCATCTCTCTGCTGTTCTCACGTCTCTATCTACACGTTCATCTCTCTGCTGTTCTCACGTCTCTATCTACACGTTCATCTCTCTGCTGTTCTCACACGTCTCTATCTACACGTTCATCTCTCTGCTGTTCTCACACGTCTCTATCTACATGTCCATCTCTCTGCTGTTCTCACACGTCTCTATCTACATGTTCATCTCTCTGCTGTTCTCACATGTCTCTATCTACATGTTCATCTCTCTGCTGTTCTCACACGTCTCTATCTACATGTCCATCTCTCTGCTGGTCTCACACGTCTCTATCTACATGTTCATCTCTCTGCTGTTCTCACATCTCTATCTACATGTTCATCTCTCTGCTGTTCTCACGTCTCTATCTACATGTTCATCTCTCTGCTGGTCTCACACGTCTCTATCTACATGTTCATCTCTCTGCTGTTCTCACACATCTATATCTACATGTTCATCTCTCTGCTGTTCTCACGTCTCTATCTACATGTTCATCTCTCTGCTGTTCTCACGTCTCTATCTACATGTTCATCTCTCTGCTGTTCTCACGTCTCTATCTACATGTTCATCTCTCTGCTGTTCTCACGTCTCTATCTACATGTTCATCTCTCTGCTGTTCTCACGTCTCTATCTACATGTTCATCTCTCTGCTGTTCTCACGTCTCTATCTACATGTCCATCTCTCTGCTGTTCTCACGTCTCTATCTACATGTCCATCTCTCTGCTGTTCTCACGTCTCTATCTACATGTTCATCTCTCTGCTGTTCTCACACGTCTCTATCTACATGTCCATCTCTCTGCTGTTCTCACGTCTCTATCTACATGTCCATCTCTCTGCTGTTCTCACGTCTTTATCTACATGTTCATCTCTCTGCTGTTCTCACGTCTCTATCTACATGTTCATCTCTCTGCTGTTCTCTCACGTCTCTATCTACATGTCCATCTCTCTGCTGTTCTCACACGTCTCTATCTACATGTTCATCTCTCTGCTCTTCTCACACGTCTCTATCTACATGTCCATCTCTCTGCTGTTCTCACGTCTCTATCTACATGTCCATCTCTCTGCTGTTCTCACATCTCTATCTACATGTCCATCTCTCTGCTGTTCTCACACGTCTCTATCTACATGTCCATCTCTCTGCTGTTCTCACACATCTCTATCTACATGTTCATCTCTCTGCTGTTTTCACATCTCTATCTACATGTTCATCTCTCTGCTGTTCTCACGTCTCTATCTACATGTCCATCTCTCTGCTGTTCTCACACGTCTCTCTGCTGTTCTCACATCTCTATCTACATGTTCATCTCTCTGCTGTTCTCACATCTTTATCTACATGTTCATCTCTCTGCTGTTCTCACATGTCTCTATCTACATGTTCATCTCTCTGCTGTTCTCACATGTCTCTATCTACATGTTCATCTCTCTGCTGTTCTCACATCTCTATCTACATGTTCATCTCTCTGCTGTTCTCACGTCTCTATCTACATGTTCATATCTCTGCTGTTCTCACGTCTCTATCTTCCTGTCCATCTCTCTGCTGTTCTCACACGTCTCTATCTACATGTTCATCTCTCTGCTGTTCTCACGTCTCTATCTACATGTTCATCTCTCTGCTGTTCTCACATCTCTATCTACATGTTCATCTCTCTGCTGTTCTCACATCTCTATCTACATGTTCATCTCTCTGCTGTTCTCACATCTCTATCTACATGTTCATCTCTCTGCTGTTCTCACATCTCTATCTACATGTTCATCTCTCTGCTGTTCTCACATCTCTATCTACATGTTCATCTCTCTGCTGTTCTCTCACGTCTCTATCTACATGTTCATCTCTCTGCTGTTCTCACGTATCTATCTACATGTTCATCTCTCTGCTGTTCTCACATCTCTATCTACATGTTCATCTCTCTGCTGTTCTCACGTCTCTATCTACATGTTCATCTCTCTGCTGTTCTCACGTCTCTATCTACATGTTCATCTCTCTGCTGTTCTCACGTCTCTATCTACATGTCCATCTCTCTGCTGTTCTCACACATCTCTATCTACATGTCCATCTCTCTGCTGTTCTCACACATCTCTATCTACATGTCCATCTCTCTGCTGTTCTCACACATCTCTATCTACATGTCCATCTCTCTGCTGTTCTCACACGTCTCTATCTACATGTTCATCTCTCTGCTGTTCTCACACGTCTCTATCTACATGTCCATCTCTCTGCTGTTCTCACACGTCTCTATCTACATGTTCATCTCTCTGCTGTTCTCACGTCTCTATCTACATGTTCATCTCTCTGCTGTTCTCACACGTCTCTATCTACATGTTCATCTCTCTGCTGTTCTCACACGTCTCTATCTACATGTTCATCTCTCTGCTGTTCTCACGTCTCAATCTACACGTTCATCTCTCTGCTGTTCTCACACGTCTCTATCTACATGTTCATCTCTCTGCTGTTCTCAGACGTCTCTATCTACATGTCCATCTCTCTGCTGTTCTCACACGTCTCTATCTACATGTTCATCTCTCTGCTGTTCTCACGTCTCTATCTACATGTTCATCTCTCTGCTGTTCTCACACGTCTCTATCTACACGTTCATCTCTCTGCTGTTCTCACGTCTCTATCTACACGTTCATCTCTCTGCTGTTCTCACACGTCTCTATCTACATGTTCATCTCTCTGCTGTTCTCACACGTCTCTATCTACATGTCCATCTCTCTGCTGTTCTCACACGTCTCTATCTACATGTTCATCTCTCTGCTGTTCTCACATGTCTCTATCTACATGTTCATCTCTCTGCTGTTCTCACACGTCTCTATCTACATGTCCATCTCTCTGCTGGTCTCACACGTCTCTATCTACATGTTCATCTCTCTGCTGTTCTCACGTCTCTATCTACATGTTCATCTCTCTGCTGTTCTCACGTCTCTATCTACATGTCCATCTCTCTGCTGTTCTCACACGTCTCTATCTACATGTTCATCTCTCTGCTGTTCTCACACGTCTCTATCTACATGTTCATCTCTCTGCTGTTCTCACGTCTCTATCTACATGTTCATCTCTCTGCTGTTCTCACGTCTCTATCTACATGTTCATCTCTCTGCTGTTCTCACGTCTCTATCTACATGTTCATCTCTCTGCTGTTCTCACACGTCTCTATCTACATGTCCATCTCTCTGCTGTTCTCACACGTCTCTATCTACATGTTCATCTCTCTGCTGTTCTCACATGTCTCTATCTACATGTTCATCTCTCTGCTGTTCTCACGTCTCTATCTACATGTTCATCTCTCTGCTGTTCTCACGTCTCTATCTACATGTTCATCTCTCTGCTGTTCTCACGTCTCTATCTACATGTTCATCTCTCTGCTGTTCTCACACGTCTCTATCTACATGTCCATCTCTCTGCTGTTCTCACACATCTCTATCTACATGTCCATCTCTCTGCTGTTCTCACGTCTCTATCTACATGTCCATCTCTCTGCTGTTCTCACGTCTTTATCTACATGTTCATCTCTCTGCTGTTCTCACGTCTCTATCTACATGTTCATCTCTCTGCTGTTCTCACGTCTCTATCTACATGTTCATCTCTCTGCTGTTCTCACACGTCTCTATCTACATGTCCATCTCTCTGCTGTTCTCACATCTCTATCTACATGTTCATCTCTCTGCTGTTCTCACACGTCTCTATCTACATGTCCATCTCTCTGCTGTTCTCACACGTCTCTATCTACATGTTCATCTCTCTGCTGTTTTCACACATCTCTATCTACATGTTCATCTCTCTGCTGTTCTCACACGTCTCTATCTACATGTCCATCTCTCTGCTGTTCTCACGTCTCTATCTACATGTCCATCTCTCTGCTGTTCTCACGTCTCTATCTACATGTCCATCTCTCTGCTGTTCTCACGTCTCTATCTACATGTTCATCTCTCTGCTGTTCTCACGTCTCTATCTACATGTTCATCTCTCTGCTGTTTTCACGTTTCTATCTACATGTTCATCTCTCTGCTGTTCTCACGTCTCTATCTACATGTTCATCTCTCTGCTGTTCTCACGTCTCTATCTACATGTCCATCTCTCTGCTGTTCTCACACGTCTCTATCTACATGTTCATCTCTCTGCTGTTCTCACGTCTCTATCTACATGTTCATCTCTCTGCTGTTTTCACGTTTCTATCTACATGTTCATCTCTCTGCTGTTCTCACGTCTCTATCTACATGTTCATCTCTCTGCTGTTCTCACGTCTCTATCTACATGTCCATCTCTCTGCTGTTCTCACACGTCTCTATCTACATGTCCATCTCTCTGCTGTTCTCACACGTCTCTATCTACATGTTCATCTCTCTGCTGTTTTCACGTCTCTATCTACATGTTCATCTCTGCTGTTCTCACGTCTCTATCTACATGTTCATCTCTCTGCTGTTCTCACGTCTCTATCTACATGTCCATCTCTCTGCTGTTCTCACACGTCTCTATCTACATGTCCATCTCTCTGCTGTTCTCACACGTCTCTATCTACATGTTCATCTCTCTGCTGTTCTCACGTCTCTATCTACATGTTCATCTCTCTGCTGTTCTCACGTCTCTATCTACATGTCCATCTCTCTGCTGTTCTCACACGTCTCTATCTACATGTTCATCTCTCTGCTGTTCTCACACGTCTCTATCTACATGTTCATCTCTCTGCTGTTCTCACGTCTCTATCTACATGTTCATCTCTCTGCTGTTCTCACGTCTCTATCTACATGTTCATCTCTCTGCTGTTCTCACGTCTCTATCTACATGTCCATCTCTCTGCTGTTCTCACGTCTCTATCTACATGTTCATCTCTCTGCTGTTCTCACATCTCTATCTACATGTTCATCTCTCTGCTGTTCTCACACGTCTCTATCTACATGTCCATCTCTCTGCTGTTCTCACACGTCTCTATCTACATGTCCATCTCTCTGCTGTTCTCACATCTCTATCTACATGTTCATCTCTCTGCTGTTCTCACGTCTCTATCTACATGTCCATCTCTCTGCTGTTCTCACGTCTCTATCTACATGTCCATCTCTCTGCTGTTCTCACACATCTCTATCTACATGTCCATCTCTCTGCTGTTCTCACACATCTCTATCTACATGTTCATCTCTCTGCTGTTCTCACATCTCTATCTACATGTTCATCTCTCTGCTGTTCTCACATCTCTATCTACATGTTCATCTCTCTGCTGTTCTCACATCTCTATCTACATGTCCATCTCTCTGCTGTTCTCTCACATCTCTATCTGCATGTCCTACTCTCTGCTGTTCTCACATCTCTATCTACATGTTCATCTCTCTGCTGTTCTCACACATCTCTATCTACATGTTCATCTCTCTGCTGTTCTCACATCTCTATCTACATGTTCATCTCTCTGCTGTTCTCACACGTCTCTATCTACATGTTCATCTCTCTGCTGTTCTCACACGTCTCTATCTACATGTTCATCTCTCTGCTGTTCTCACACGTCTCTATCTACATGTTCATCTCTCTGCTGTTCTCACACGTCTCTATCTACATGTTCATCTCTCTGCTGTTCTCACACGTCTCTATCTACATGTTCATCTCTCTGCTGTTCTCACATCTCTATCTACATGTCCATCTCTCTGCTGTTCTCACACGTCTCTATCTACATGTTCATCTCTCTGCTGTTCTCACACGTCTCTATCTACATGTTCATCTCTCTGCTGTTCTCACACGTCTCTATCTACATGTTCATCTCTCTGCTGTTCTCACACGTCTCTATCTACATGTTCATCTCTCTGCTGTTCTCACACGTCTCTATCTACATGTTCATCTCTCTGCTGTTCTCACGTCTCTATCTACATGTTCATCTCTCTGCTGTTCTCTTACGTCTCTATCTACATGTTCATCTCTCTGCTGTTCTCACATCTCTATCTACATGTTCATCTCTCTGCTGTTCTCACATCTCTATCTACATGTTCCTCTCTCTGCTGTTCTCACACGTCTCTATCTACATGTCCATCTCTCTGCTGTTCTCACACGTCTCTATCTACATGTTCATCTCTCTGCTGTTCTCACACGTCTCTATCTACATGTCCATCTCTCTGCTGTTCTCACATCTCTATCTACATGTTCATCTCTCTGCTGTTCTCACATCTCTATCTACATGTTCATCTCTCTGCTGTTCTCACACGTCTCTATCTACATGTTCATCTCTCTGCTGTTCTCACACGTCTCTATCTACATGTTCATCTCTCTGCTGTTCTCACACGTCTCTATCTACATGTTCATCTCTCTGCTGTTCTCACACGTCTCTATCTACATGTTCATCTCTCTGCTGTTCTCACACGTCTCTATCTACATGTTCATCTCTCTGCTGTTCTCACGTCTCTATCTACATGTTCATCTCTCTGCTGTTCTCACACGTCTCTATCTACATGTCCATCTCTCTGCTGTTCTCACACGTCTCTATCTACATGTTCATCTCTCTGCTTTTCTCACATCTCTATCTACATGTCCATCTCTCTGCTGTTCTCACACGTCTCTATCTACATGTTCATCTCTCTGCTGTTCTCACACGTCTCTATCTACATGTCCATCTCTCTGCTGTTCTCACACGTCTCTATCTACATGTTCATCTCTCTGCTGTTCTCACACGTCTCTATCTACATGTTCATCTCTCTGCTGTTCTCACACGTCTCTATCTACATGTCCATCTCTCTGCTGTTCTCACACGTCTCTATCTACATGTCCATCTCTCTGCTGTTCTCACACGTCTCTATCTACATGTTCATCTCTCTGCTGTTCTCACACGTCTCTATCTACATGTTCATCTCTCTGCTGTTCTCACACGTCTCTATCTACATGTTCATCTTTCTGCTGTTCTCACGTCTCTATCTACATGTCCATCTCTCTGCTGTTCTCACGTCTCTATCTACATGTTCATCTCTCTGCTGTTCTCACACGTCTCTATCTACATGTTCATCTCTCTGCTGTTCTCACATCTCTATCTACATGTTCATCTCTCTGCTGTTCTCACATCTCTATCTACATGTTCATCTCTCTGCTGTTCTCACATGTCTCTATGTACATGTTCATCTCTCTGCTGTTCTCACGTCTCTATCTACATGTTCATCTCTCTGCTGTTCTCACACGTCTCTATCTACATGTTCATCTCTCTGCTGTTCTCACACGTCTCTATCTACATGTTCATCTCTCTGCTGTTCTCACACGTCTCTATCTACATGTTCATCTCTCTGCTGTTCTCACACGTCTCTATCTACATGTTCATCTCTCTGCTGTTCTCACACGTCTCTATCTACATGTTCATCTCTCTGCTGTTCTCACGTCTCTATCTACATGTTCATCTCTCTGCTGTTCTCACGTCTCTATCTACATGTTCATCTCTCTGCTGTTCTCACGTCTCTATCTACATGTCCATCTCTCTGCTGTTCTCACGTCTCTATCTACATGTTCATCTCTCTGCTGTTCTCACACATCTCTATCTACATGTCCATCTCTCTGCTGTTCTCACACGTCTCTATCTACATGTCCATCTCTCTGCTGTTCTCACACGTCTCTATCTACATGTTCATCTCTCTGCTGTTCTCACACGTCTCTATCTACATGTTCATCTCTCTGCTGTTCTCACACGTCTCTATCTACATGTTCATCTCTCTGCTGTTCTCACACGTCTCTATCTACATGTTCATCTCTCTGCTGTTCTCACACGTCTCTATCTACATGTTCATCTCTCTGCTGTTCTCACACGTCTCTATCTACATGTTCATCTCTCTGCTGTTCTCACACGTCTCTATCTACATGTTCATCTCTCTGCTGTTCTCACACGTCTCTATCTACATGTTCATCTCTCTGCTGTTCTCACGTCTCTATCTACATGTTCATCTCTCTGCTGTTCTCACGTCTCTATCTACATGTTCATCTCTCTGCTGTTCTCACGTCTCTATCTACATGTTCATCTCTCTGCTGTTCTCACGTCTTTATCTACATGTTCATCTCTCTGCTGTTCTCACACATCTCTATCTACATGTTCATCTCTCTGCTGTTCTCACACATCTCTATCTACATGTTCATCTCTCTGCTGTTCTCACGTCTCTATCTACATGTCCATCTCTCTGCTGTTCTCACGTCTCTATCTACATGTCCATCTCTCTGCTGTTCTCACGTCTCTATCTACATGTTCATCTCTCTGCTGTTCTCACATGTCTCTATCTACATGTTCATCTCTCTGCTGTTCTCACACGTCTCTCTGCTGTTCTCACACATCTCTATCTACATGTTCATCTCTCTGCTGTTCTCACACATCTCTATCTACATGTTCATCTCTCCGCTGTTCTCACACGTCTCTCTGCTGTTCTCACACATCTCTATCTACATGTTCATCTCTCTGCTGTTCTCACATGTCTCTATCTACATGTTCATCTCTCTGCTGTTCTCACATGTCTCTATCTACATGTTCATCTCTCTGCTGTTCTCACACGTCTCTATCTACATGTCCATCTCTCTGCTGTTCTCACACGTCTCTATCTACATGTCCATCTCTCTGCTGTTCTCACACGTCTCTATCTACATGTCCATCTCTCTGCTGTTCTCACACGTCTCTATCTACATGTTCATCTCTCTGCTGTTCTCACATCTCTATCTACATGTTCATCTCTCTGCTGTTCTCACATGTCTCTATCTACATGTTCATCTCTCTGCTGTTCTCACGTCTCTATCTACATGTCCATCTCTCTGCTGTTCTCACACGTCTCTATCTACATGTCCATTTCTCTGCTGTTCTCACACGTCTCTATCTACATGTTCATCTCTCTGCTGTTCTCACACGTCTCTATCTACATGTTCATCTCTCTGCTGTTCTCACACGTCTCTATCTACATGTTCATCTCTCTGCTGTTCTCACGTCTCTATCTACATGTCCATCTCTCTGCTGTTCTCACGTCTCTATCTACATGTTCATCTCTCTGCTGTTCTCACACGTCTCTATCTACATGTTCATCTCTCTGCTGTTCTCACGTCTCTATCTACATGTTCATCTCTCTGCTGTTCTCACGTCTCTATCTACATGTTCATCTCTCTGCTGTTCTCACGTCTCTATCTACATGTCCATCTCTCTGCTGTTCTCACATGTCTCTATCTACATGTTCATCTCTCTGCTGTTCTCACACGTCTCTATCTACATGTTCATCTCTCTGCTGTTCTCACGTCTCTATCTACATGTTCATCTCTCTGCTGTTCTCACATGTCTCTATCTACATGTTCATCTCTCTGCTGTTCTCACATGTCTCTATCTACATGTTCATCTCTCTGCTGTTCTCACATGTCTCTATCTACATGTTCATCTCTCTGCTGTTCTCACATGTCTCTATCTACATGTCCATCTCTCTGCTGTTCTCACATGTCTCTATCTACATGTTCATCTTTCTGCTGTTCTCACACGTCTCTCTGCTGTTCTCACACATCTCTATCTACATGTTCATCTCTCTGCTGTTCTCACATGTCTCTATCTACATGTTCATCTCTCTGCTGTTCTCACACGTCTCTATCTACATGTCCATCTCTCTGCTGTTCTCACATCTCTCTATCTACATGTCCATCTCTCTGCTGTTCTCACGTCTCTATCTACATGTCCATCTCTCTGCTGTTCTCACACATCTCTATCTACATGTCCATCTCTCTGCTGTTCTCACACATCTCTATCTACATGTTCATCTCTCTGCTGTTCTCACATCTCTATCTACATGTTCATCTCTCTGCTGTTCTCACACGTCTCTCTGCTGTTCTCACACATCTCTATCTACATGTTCATCTCTCTGCTGTTCTCACATCTCTATCTACATGTTCATCTCTCTGCTGTTCTCACATCTCTATCTACATGTTCATCTCTCTGCTGTTCTCACATCTCTATCTACATGTCCATCTCTCTGCTGTTCTCTCACATCTCTATCTGCATGTCCATCTCTCTGCTGTTCTCACATCTCTATCTACATGTTCATCTCTCTGCTGTTCTCACACATCTCTATCTACATGTTCATCTCTCTGCTGTTCTCACATCTCTATCTACATGTTCATCTCTCTGCTGTTCTCACGTCTCTATCTACATGTCCATCTCTCTGCTGTTCTCACATCTCTATCTACATGTTTATCTCTCTGCTGTTCTCACATCTCTATCTACATGTTCATCTCTCTGCTGTTCTCACATCTCTATCTACATGTTCATCTCTCTGCTTATCTCACACGTCTCTATCTACATGTCCATCTCTCTGCTGTTCTCACACATCTCTATCTACATGTCCATCTCTCTGCTGTTCTCACACATCTCTATCTACATGTTCATCTCTCTGCTGTTCTCACATCTCTATCTACATGTTCATCTCTCTGCTGTTCTCACATCTCTATCTACATGTTCATCTCTCTGCTGTTCTCACATCTCTATCTACATGTTCATCTCTCTGCTGTTCTCACACATCTCTATCTACATGTTCATCTCTCTGCTGTTCTCACATCTCTATCTACATGTTCATCTCTCTGCTGTTCTCACGTCTCTATCTACATGTTCATCTCTCTGCTGTTCTCACATGTCTCTATCTACATGTTCATCTCTCTGCTGTTCTCACACGTCTCTCTGCTGTTCTCACACATCTCTATCTACATGTTCATCTCTCCGCTGTTCTCACACGTCTCTCTGCTGTTCTCACACATCTCTATCTACATGTTCATCTCTCTGCTGTTCTCACATGTCTCTATCTACATGTTTATCTCTCTGCTGTTCTCACATCTCTATCTACATGTTCATCTCTCTGCTGTTCTCACATCTCTATCTACATGTTCATCTCTCTGCTTATCTCACACGTCTCTATCTACATGTCCATCTCTCTGCTGTTCTCACACATCTCTATCTACATGTCCATCTCTCTGCTGTTCTCACACGTCTCTATCTACATGTCCATCTCTCTGCTGTTCTCACACGTCTCTATCTACATGTTCATCTCTCTGCTGTTCTCACATCTCTATCTACATGTTCATCTCTCTGCTGTTCTCACATGTCTCTATCTACATGTTCATCTCTCTGCTGTTCTCACGTCTCTATCTACATGTTCATCTCTCTGCTGTTCTCACACGTCTCTATCTACATGTTCATCTCTGCTGTTCTCACACGTCTCTATCTACATGTTCATCTCTCTGCTGTTCTCACACGTCTCTATCTACATGTTCATCTCTCTGCTGTTCTCACACGTCTCTATCTACATGTTCATCTCTCTGCTGTTCTCACACGTCTCTATCTACATGTTCATCTCTCTGCTGTTCTCACACGTCTCTATCTACATGTTCATCTCTCTGCTGTTCTCACGTCTCTATCTACATGTCCATCTCTCTGCTGTTCTCACACGTCTCTATCTACATGTCCATTTCTCTGCTGTTCTCACACGTCTCTATCTACATGTTCATCTCTCTGCTGTTCTCACACGTCTCTATCTACATGTTCATCTCTCTGCTGTTCTCACACGTCTCTATCTACATGTTCATCTCTCTGCTGTTCTCACGTCTCTATCTACATGTCCATCTCTCTGCTGTTCTCACGTCTCTATCTACATGTTCATCTCTCTGCTGTTCTCACACGTCTCTATCTACATGTTCATCTCTCTGCTGTTCTCACGTCTCTATCTACATGTTCATCTCTCTGCTGTTCTCACGTCTCTATCTACATGTTCATCTCTCTGCTGTTCTCACGTCTCTATCTACATGTCCATCTCTCTGCTGTTCTCACATGTCTCTATCTACATGTTCATCTCTCTGCTGTTCTCACACGTCTCTATCTACATGTTCATCTCTCTGCTGTTCTCACGTCTCTATCTACATGTTCATCTCTCTGCTGTTCTCACATGTCTCTATCTACATGTTCATCTCTCTGCTGTTCTCACATGTCTCTATCTACATGTTCATCTCTCTGCTGTTCTCACATGTCTCTATCTACATGTTCATCTCTCTGCTGTTCTCACATGTCTCTATCTACATGTCCATCTCTCTGCTGTTCTCACATGTCTCTATCTACATGTTCATCTTTCTGCTGTTCTCACACGTCTCTCTGCTGTTCTCACACATCTCTATCTACATGTTCATCTCTCTGCTGTTCTCACATGTCTCTATCTACATGTTCATCTCTCTGCTGTTCTCACACGTCTCTATCTACATGTCCATCTCTCTGCTGTTCTCACATCTCTCTATCTACATGTCCATCTCTCTGCTGTTCTCACGTCTCTATCTACATGTCCATCTCTCTGCTGTTCTCACACATCTCTATCTACATGTCCATCTCTCTGCTGTTCTCACACATCTCTATCTACATGTTCATCTCTCTGCTGTTCTCACATCTCTATCTACATGTTCATCTCTCTGCTGTTCTCACATCTCTATCTACATGTTCATCTCTCTGCTGTTCTCACATCTCTATCTACATGTCCATCTCTCTGCTGTTCTCTCACATCTCTATCTGCATGTCCATCTCTCTGCTGTTCTCACATCTCTATCTACATGTTCATCTCTCTGCTGTTCTCACACATCTCTATCTACATGTTCATCTCTCTGCTGTTCTCACATCTCTATCTACATGTTCATCTCTCTGCTGTTCTCACGTCTCTATCTACATGTCCATCTCTCTGCTGTTCTCACATCTCTATCTACATGTTTATCTCTCTGCTGTTCTCACATCTCTATCTACATGTTCATCTCTCTGCTGTTCTCACATCTCTATCTACATGTTCATCTCTCTGCTTATCTCACACGTCTCTATCTACATGTTCATCTCTCTGCTGTTCTCACACGTCTCTATCTACATGTTCATCTCTCTGCTGTTCTCACACGTCTCTATCTACATGTTCATCTCTCTGCTGTTCTCACACGTCTCTATCTACATGTTCATCTCTCTGCTGTTCTCACACGTCTCTATCTACATGTTCATCTCTCTGCTGTTCTCACGTCTCTATCTACATGTCCATCTCTCTGCTGTTCTCACGTCTCTATCTACATGTTCATCTCTCTGCTGTTCTCACACGTCTCTATCTACATGTTCATCTCTCTGCTGTTCTCACGTCTCTATCTACATGTTCATCTCTCTGCTGTTCTCACGTCTCTATCTACATGTCCATCTCTCTGCTGTTCTCACATCTCTATCTACATGTTCATCTCTCTGCTGTTCTCACATGTCTCTATCTACATGTTCATCTCTCTGCTGTTCTCACATGTCTCTATCTACATGTTCATCTCTCTGCTGTTCTCACATGTCTCTATCTACATGTTCATCTCTCTGCTGTTCTCACATGTCTCTATCTACATGTCCATCTCTCTGCTGTTCTCACATGTCTCTATCTACATGTTCATCTCTCTGCTGTTCTCACACGTCTCTCTGCTGTTCTCACACATCTCTATCTACATGTTCATCTCTCTGCTGTTCTCACATGTCTCTATCTACATGTTCATCTCTCTGCTGTTCTCACACGTCTCTATCTACATGTCCATCTCTCTGCTGTTCTCACATCTCTCTATCTACATGTCCATCTCTCTGCTGTTCTCACGTCTCTATCTACATGTCCATCTCTCTGCTGTTCTCACACATCTCTATCTACATGTCCATCTCTCTGCTGTTCTCACACATCTCTATCTACATGTTCATCTCTCTGCTGTTCTCACATCTCTATCTACATGTTCATCTCTCTGCTGTTCTCACATCTCTATCTACATGTTCATCTCTCTGCTGTTCTCACATCTCTATCTGCATGTCCATCTCTCTGCTGTTCTCTCACATCTCTATCTGCATGTCCATCTCTCTGCTGTTCTCACATCTCTATCTACATGTTCATCTCTCTGCTGTTCTCACACATCTCTATCTACATGTTCATCTCTCTGCTGTTCTCACATCTCTATCTACATGTTCATCTCTCTGCTGTTCTCACGTCTCTATCTACATGTCCATCTCTCTGCTGTTCTCACATCTCTATCTACATGTTCATCTCTCTGCTGTTCTCACATCTCTATCTACATGTTCATCTCTCTGCTGTTCTCACATCTCTATCTACATGTTCATCTCTCTGCTTATCTCACACGTCTCTATCTACATGTTCATCTCTCTGCTGTTCTCACACGTCTCTATCTACATGTTCATCTCTCTGCTGTTCTCACACGTCTCTATCTACATGTTCATCTCTCTGCTGTTCTCACACGTCTCTATCTACATGTTCATCTCTCTGCTGTTCTCACGTCTCTATCTACATGTTCATCTCTCTGCTGTTCTCACGTCTCTATCTACATGTCCATCTGTCTGCTGTTCTCACGTCTCTATCTACATGTTCATCTCTCTGCTGTTCTCACACGTCTCTATCTACATGTTCATCTCTCTGCTGTTCTCACGTCTCTATCTACATGTCCATCTCTCTGCTGTTCTCACATCTCTATCTACATGTTCATCTCTCTGCTGTTCTCACATGTCTCTATCTACATGTTCATCTCTCTGCTGTTCTCACACGTCTCTATCTACATGTTCATCTCTGCTGTGCTCACACGTCTCTATCTACATGTTCATCTCTGCTGTTCTCACACGTCTCTATCTACATGTTCATCTCTCTGCTGTTCTCACACGTCTCTATCTACATGTTCATCTCTCTGCTGTTCTCACGTCTCTATCTACATGTTCATCTCTCTGCTGTTCTCACACGTCTCTATCTACATGTCCATCTCTCTGCTGTTCTCACACGTCTCTATCTACATGTTCATCTCTCTGCTGTTCTCACGTCTCTATCTACATGTTCATCTCTCTGCTGTTCTCACGTCTCTATCTACATGTCCATCTCTCTGCTGTTCTCACATCTCTATCTACATGTTCATCTCTCTGCTGTTCTCACATGTCTCTATCTACATGTTCATCTCTCTGCTGTTCTCACACGTCTCTATCTACATGTTCATCTCTGCTGTGCTCACACGTCTCTATCTACATGTTCATCTCTGCTGTTCTCACACGTCTCTATCTACATGTTCATCTCTCTGCTGTTCTCACACGTCTCTATCTACATGTTCATCTCTCTGCTGTTCTCACGTCTCTATCTACATGTTCATCTCTCTGCTGTTCTCACACATCTCTATCTACATGTCCATCTCTCTGCTGTTCTCACACGTCTCTATCTACATGTCCATCTCTCTGCTGTTCTCACACGTCTCTATCTACATGTTCATCTCTCTGCTGTTCTCACACGTCTCTATCTACATGTTCATCTCTCTGCTGTTCTCACGTCTCTATCTACATGTTCATCTCTCTGCTGTTCTCACGTCTCTATCTACATGTTCATCTCTCTGCTGTTCTCACATCTTTATCTACATGTTCATCTCTCTGCTGTTCTCACACATCTCTATCTACATGTTCATCTCTCTGCTGTTCTCACACATCTCTATCTACATGTTCATCTCTCTGCTGTTCTCACGTCTCTATCTACATGTCCATCTCTCTGCTGTTCTCACGTCTCTATCTACATGTTCATCTCTCTGCTGTTCTCACACGTCTCTATCTACATGTTCATCTCTCTGCTGTTCTCACGTCTCTATCTACATGTTCATCTCTCTGCTGTTCTCACACGTCTCTATCTACATGTTCATCTCTCTGCTGTTCTCACGTCTCTATCTACATGTTCATCTCTCTGCTGTTCTCACGTCTCTATCTACATGTCCATCTCTCTGCTGTTCTCACATCTTTATCTACATGTTCATCTCTCTGCTGTTCTCACACATCTCTATCTACATGTTCATCTCTCTGCTGTTCTCACACGTCTCTATCTACATGTTCATCTCTCTGCTGTTCTCACACGTCTCTATCTACATGTTCATCTCTCTGCTGTTCTCACACGTCTCTATCTACATGTTCATCTCTCTGCTGTTCTCACACGTCTCTATCTACATGTTCATCTCTCTGCTGTTCTCACACGTCTCTATCTACATGTTCATCTCTCTGCTGTTCTCACACGTCTCTATCTACATGTTCATCTCTCTGCTGTTCTCTCACGTCTCTATCTACATGTTCATCTCTCTGCTGTTCTCACACGTCTCTATCTACATGTTCATCTCTCTGCTGTTCTCACACGTCTCTATCTACATGTTCATCTCTCTGCTGTTCTCACGTCTCTATCTACATGTCCATCTCTCTGCTGTTCTCACGTCTCTATCTACATGTTCATCTCTCTGCTGTTCTCACATCTCTATCTACATGTTCATCTCTCTGCTGTTCTCTCACGTCTCTATCTACATGTTCATCTCTCTGCTGTTCTCACATGTCTCTATCTACATGTTCATCTCTCTGCTGTTCTCACACGTCTCTATCTACATGTTCATCTCTCTGCTGTTCTCACACGTCTCTATCTACATGTTCATCTCTCTGCTGTTCTCACACGTCTCTATCTACATGTTCATCTCTCTGCTGTTCTCACGTCTCTATCTACATGTTCATCTCTCTGCTGTTCTCACGTCTCTATCTACATGTCCATCTCTCTGCTGTTCTCACGTCTTTATCTACATGTTCATCTCTCTGCTGTTCTCACACATCTCTATCTACATGTTCATCTCTCTGCTGTTCTCACACATCTCTATCTACATGTTCATCTCTCTGCTGTTCTCACGTCTCTATCTACATGTCCATCTCTCTGCTGTTCTCACGTCTCTATCTACATGTTCATCTCTCTGCTGTTCTCACACGTCTCTATCTACATGTTCATCTCTCTGCTGTTCTCACGTCTCTATCTACATGTTCATCTCTCTGCTGTTCTCACGTCTCTATCTTCCTGTCCATCTCTCTGCTGTTCTCACGTCTCTATCTACATGTTCATCTCTCTGCTGTTCTCACGTCTCTATCTTCCTGTCCATCTCTCTGCTGTTCTCACACGTCTCTATCTACATGTTCATCTCTCTGCTGTTCTCACGTCTCTATCTACATGTTCATCTCTCTGCTGTTCTCACGTCTCTATCTTCCTGTCCATCTCTCTGCTGTTCTCACGTCTCTATCTACATGTTCATCTCTCTGCTGTTCTCACACGTCTCTATCTACATGTTCATCTCTCTGCTGTTCTCACACGTCTCTATCTACATGTTCATCTCTCTGCTGTTCTCACGTCTCTATCTTCCTGTCCATCTCTCTGCTGTTCTCACGTCTCTATCTACATGTTCATCTCTCTGCTGTTCTCACGTCTCTATCTTCCTGTCCATCTCTCTGCTGTTCTCACGTCTCTATCTACATGTTCATCTCTCTGCTGTTCTCACACGTCTCTATCTACATGTTCATCTCTCTGCTGTTCTCACACGTCTCTATCTACATGTTCATCTCTCTGCTGTTCTCACGTCTCTATCTACATGTTCATCTCTCTGCTGTTCTCACGTCTCTATCTACATGTTCATCTCTCTGCTGTTCTCACGTCTCTATCTACATGTTCATCTCTCTGCTGTTCTCACGTCTCTATCTACATGTCCATCTCTCTGCTGTTCTCACGTCTCTATCTACATGTCCATCTCTCTGCTGTTCTCACGTCTCTATCTACATGTCCATCTCTCTGCTGTTCTCACGTCTCTATCTACATGTCCATCTCTCTGCTGTTCTCACGTCTCTATCTACATGTTCATCTCTCTGCTGTTCTCACGTCTCTATCTACATGTTCATCTCTCTGCTGTTCTCACGTCTCTATCTACATGTTCATCTCTCTGCTGTTCTCACACGTCTCTATCTACATGTTCATCTCTCTGCTGTTCTCACACGTCTCTATCTACATGTCCATCTCTCTGCTGTTCTCACACGTCTCTATCTACATGTCCATCTCTCTGCTGTTCTCACACGTCTCTATCTACATGTCCATCTCTCTGCTGTTCTCTCACGTCTCTATCTACATGTTCATCTCTCTGCTGTTCTCACGTCTCTATCTACATGTTCATCTCTCTGCTGTTCTCACACGTCTCTATCTACATGTTCATCTCTCTGCTGTTCTCACACGTCTCTATCTACATGTCCATCTCTCTGCTGTTCTCACACGTCTCTATCTACATGTCCATCTCTCTGCTGTTCTCACACGTCTCTATCTACATGTCCATCTCTCTGCTGTTCTCACACGTCTCTATCTACATGTTCATCTCTCTGCTGTTCTCACACGTCTCTATCTACATGTTCATCTCTCTGCTGTTCTCACACGTCTCTATCTACATGTTCATCTCTCTGCTGTTCTCACACGTCTCTATCTACATGTTCATCTCTCTGCTGTTCTCACACGTCTCTATCTACATGTCCATCTCTCTGCTGTTCTCACACGTCTCTATCTACATGTTCATCTCTCTGCTGTTCTCACACGTCTCTATCTACATGTTCATCTCTCTGCTGTTCTCACGTCTCTATCTACATGTTCATCTCTCTGCTGTTCTCAAACGTCTCTATCTACATGTTCATCTCTCTGCTGTTCTCACACGTCTCTATCTACATGTTCATCTCTCTGCTGTTCTCACACGTCTCTATCTACATGTTCATCTCTCTGCTGTTCTCTCACGTCTCTATCTACATGTTCATCTCTCTGCTGTTCTCACACGTCTCTATCTACATGTTCATCTCTCTGCTGTTCTCACACGTCTCTATCTACATGTTCATCTCTCTGCTGTTCTCACACGTCTCTATCTACATGTTCATCTCTCTGCTGTTCTCACACGTCTCTATCTACATGTTCATCTCTCTGCTGTTCTCACACGTCTCTATCTACATGTTCATCTCTCTGCTGTTCTCACACGTCTCTATCTACATGTTCATCTCTCTGCTGTTCTCACACGTCTCTATCTACATGTTCATCTCTCTGCTGTTCTCACACGTCTCTATCTACATGTTCATCTCTCTGCTGTTCTCACACGTCTCTATCTACATGTTCATCTCTCTGCTGTTCTCACACGTCTCTATCTACATGTTCATCTCTCTGCTGTTCTCACATCTCTATCTACATGTTCATCTCTCTGCTGTTCTCTCACGTATCTATCTACATGTTCATCTCTCTGCTGTTCTCTCACGTCTCTATCTACATGTTCATCTCTCTGCTGTTCTCTCACGTCTCTATCTACATGTTCATCTCTCTGCTGTTCTCACACGTCTCTATCTACATGTTCATCTCTCTGCTGTTCTCACACGTCTCTATCTACATGTTCATCTCTCTGCTGTTCTCACACGTCTCTATCTACATGTTCATCTCTCTGCTGTTCTCACACGTCTCTATCTACATGTTCATCTCTCTGCTGTTCTCACACGTCTCTATCTACATGTTCATCTCTCTGCTGTTCTCACACGTCTCTATCTACATGTTCATCTCTCTGCTGTTCTCACACGTCTCTATCTACATGTTCATCTCTCTGCTGTTCTCACACGTCTCTATCTACATGTTCATCTCTCTGCTGTTCTCACACGTCTCTATCTACATGTTCATCTCTCTGCTGTTCTCACACGTCTCTATCTACATGTCCATCTCTCTGCTGTTCTCACACGTCTCTATCTACATGTCCATCTCTCTGCTGTTCTCACACGTCTCTATCTACATGTTCATCTCTCTGCTGTTCTCACACGTCTCTATCTACATGTTCATCTCTCTGCTGTTCTCACACGTCTCTATCTACATGTTCATCTCTCTGCTGTTCTCACACGTCTCTATCTACATGTTCATCTCTCTGCTGTTCTCACACGTCTCTATCTACATGTTCATCTCTCTGCTGTTCTCACACGTCTCTATCTACATGTCCATCTCTCTGCTGTTCTCACACGTCTCTATCTACATGTTCATCTCTCTGCTGTTCTCACACGTCTCTATCTACATGTTCATCTCTCTGCTGTTCTCACGTCTCTATCTACATGTTCATCTCTCTGCTGTTCTCAAACGTCTCTATCTACATGTTCATCTCTCTGCTGTTCTCACACGTCTCTATCTACATGTTCATCTCTCTGCTGTTCTCACACGTCTCTATCTACATGTTCATCTCTCTGCTGTTCTCTCACGTCTCTATCTACATGTTCATCTCTCTGCTGTTCTCACACGTCTCTATCTACATGTTCATCTCTCTGCTGTTCTCACACGTCTCTATCTACATGTTCATCTCTCTGCTGTTCTCACACGTCTCTATCTACATGTTCATCTCTCTGCTGTTCTCACACGTCTCTATCTACATGTTCATCTCTCTGCTGTTCTCACACGTCTCTATCTACATGTTCATCTCTCTGCTGTTCTCACACGTCTCTATCTACATGTTCATCTCTCTGCTGTTCTCACACGTCTCTATCTACATGTTCATCTCTCTGCTGTTCTCACACGTCTCTATCTACATGTTCATCTCTCTGCTGTTCTCACACGTCTCTATCTACATGTTCATCTCTCTGCTGTTCTCACACGTCTCTATCTACATGTTCATCTCTCTGCTGTTCTCACATCTCTATCTACATGTTCATCTCTCTGCTGTTCTCTCACGTATCTATCTACATGTTCATCTCTCTGCTGTTCTCTCACGTCTCTATCTACATGTTCATCTCTCTGCTGTTCTCTCACGTCTCTATCTACATGTTCATCTCTCTGCTGTTCTCACACGTCTCTATCTACATGTTCATCTCTCTGCTGTTCTCACACGTCTCTATCTACATGTTCATCTCTCTGCTGTTCTCACACGTCTCTATCTACATGTTCATCTCTCTGCTGTTCTCACACGTCTCTATCTACATGTTCATCTCTCTGCTGTTCTCACACGTCTCTATCTACATGTTCATCTCTCTGCTGTTCTCACACGTCTCTATCTACATGTTAATCTCTCTGCTGTTCTCACACGTCTCTATCTACATGTTCATCTCTCTGCTGTTCTCACACGTCTCTATCTACATGTTCATCTCTCTGCTGTTCTCACACGTCTCTATCTACATGTTCATCTCTCTGCTGTTCTCACACGTCTCTATCTACATGTTCATCTCTCTGCTGTTCTCACACGTCTCTATCTACATGTTCATCTCTCTGCTGTTCTCACACGTCTCTATCTACATGTTCATCTCTCTGCTGTTCTCACACGTCTCTATCTACATGTTCATCTCTCTGCTGTTCTCACACGTCTCTATCTACATGTTCATCTCTCTGCTGTTCTCACACGTCTCTATCTACATGTTCATCTCTCTGCTGTTCTCACATGTCTCTATCTACATGTTCATCTCTCTGCTGTTCTCACATCTCTATCTACATGTTCATCTCTCTGCTGTTCTCACATCTCTATCTACATGTTCATCTCTCTGCTGTTCTCTCACGTCTCTATCTACATGTTCATCTCTCTGCTGTTCTCTCACGTCTCTATCTACATGTTCATCTCTCTGCTGTTCTCACACGTCTCTATCTACATGTTCATCTCTCTGCTGTTCTCACACGTCTCTATCTACATGTTCATCTCTCTGCTCTTCTCACAAGTCTCTATCTACATGTTCATCTCTCTGCTGTTCTCACACGTCTCTATCTACATGTTCATCTCTCTGCTGTTCTCACACGTCTCTATCTACATGTTCATCTCTCTGCTGTTCTCACACTTCTCTATCTACATGTTCATCTCTCTGCTGTTCTCACACGTCTCTATCTACATGTTCATCTCTCTGCTGTTCTCACACGTCTCTATCTACATGTTCATCTCTCTGCTGTTCTCACACGTCTCTATCTACATGTTCATCTCTCTGCTGTTCTCACGTCTCTATCTACATGTTCATCTCTCTGCTGTTCTCACGTCTCTATCTACATGTTCATCTCTCTGCTGTTCTCACGTCTCTATCTACATGTTCATCTCTCTGCTGTTCTCACGTCTCTATCTACATGTTCATCTCTCTGCTGTTCTCACGTCTCTATCTACATGTTCATCTCTCTGCTGTTCTCACACGTCTCTATCTACATGTTCATCTCTCTGCTGTTCTCACACGTCTCTATCTACATGTCCATCTCTCTGCTGTTCTCACACGTCTCTATCTACATGTCCATCTCTCTGCTGTTCTCACACGTCTCTATCTACATGTCCATCTCTCTGCTGTTCTCACACGTCTCTATCTACATGTTCATCTCTCTGCTGTTCTCACACGTCTCTATCTACATGTTCATCTCTCTGCTGTTCTCACACGTCTCTATCTACATGTCCATCTCTCTGCTGTTCTCACACGTCTCTATCTACATGTTCATCTCTCTGCTGTTCTCACGTCTCTATCTACATGTTCATCTCTCTGCTGTTCTCACGTCTCTATCTACATGTTCATCTCTCTGCTGTTCTCAAACGTCTCTATCTACATGTTCATCTCTCTGCTGTTCTCAAACGTCTCTATCTACATGTTCATCTCTCTGCTGTTCTCACACGTCTCTATCTACATGTTCATCTCTCTGCTGTTCTCTCACGTCTCTATCTACATGTTCATCTCTCTGCTGTTCTCACACGTCTCTATCTACATGTTCATCTCTCTGCTGTTCTCACACGTCTCTATCTACATGTTCATCTCTCTGCTGTTCTCACACGTCTCTATCTACATGTTCATCTCTCTGCTGTTCTCACACGTCTCTATCTACATGTTCATCTCTCTGCTGTTCTCACACGTCTCTATCTACATGTTCATCTCTCTGCTGTTCTCACACGTCTCTATCTACATGTTCATCTCTCTGCTGTTCTCACACGTCTCTATCTACATGTTCATCTCTCTGCTGTTCTCACACGTCTCTATCTACATGTTCATCTCTCTGCTGTTCTCACACGTCTCTATCTACATGTTCATCTCTCTGCTGTTCTCACATCTCTATCTACATGTTCATCTCTCTGCTGTTCTCTCACGTATCTATCTACATGTTCATCTCTCTGCTGTTCTCTCACGTCTCTATCTACATGTTCATCTCTCTGCTGTTCTCACACGTCTCTATCTACATGTTCATCTCTCTGCTGTTCTCACACGTCTCTATCTACATGTTCATCTCTCTGCTGTTCTCACACGTCTCTATCTACATGTTCATCTCTCTGCTGTTCTCACACGTCTCTATCTACATGTTCATCTCTCTGCTGTTCTCACACGTCTCTATCTACATGTTCATCTCTCTGCTGTTCTCACACGTCTCTATCTACATGTTCATCTCTCTGCTGTTCTCACACGTCTCTATCTACATGTTCATCTCTCTGCTGTTCTCACACGTCTCTATCTACATGTTCATCTCTCTGCTGTTCTCACACGTCTCTATCTACATGTTCATCTCTCTGCTGTTCTCACACGTCTCTATCTACATGTTCATCTCTCTGCTGTTCTCACACGTCTCTATCTACATGTTCATCTCTCTGCTGTTCTCTCACGTCTCTATCTACATGTTCATCTCTCTGCTGTTCTCACACGTCTCTATCTACATGTTCATCTCTCTGCTGTTCTCACACGTCTCTATCTACATGTTCATCTCTCTGCTGTTCTCACACGTCTCTATCTACATGTTCATCTCTCTGCTGTTCTCACACGTCTCTATCTACATGTTCATCTCTCTGCTGTTCTCACACGTCTCTATCTACATGTTCATCTCTGCTGTTCTCACACGTCTCTATCTACATGTTCATCTCTCTGCTGTTCTCACACGTCTCTATCTACATGTTCATCTCTGCTGTTCTCACACGTCTCTATCTACATGTTCATCTCTGCTGTTCTCACACGTCTCTATCTACATGTTCATCTCTCTGCTGTTCTCACACGTCTCTATCTACATGTTCATCTCTCTGCTGTTCTCACACGTCTCTATCTACATGTTCATCTCTCTGCTGTTCTCACACGTCTCTATCTACATGTTCATCTCTCTGCTGTTCTCACACGTCTCTATCTACATGTTCATCTCTCTGCTGTTCTCACACGTCTCTATCTACATGTTCATCTCTCTGCTGTTCTCACACGTCTCTATCTACATGTTCATCTCTGCTGTTCTCACACGTCTCTATCTACATGTTCATCTCTCTGCTGTTCTCACACGTCTCTATCTACATGTTCATCTCTGCTGTTCTCACACGTCTCTATCTACATGTTCATCTCTGCTGTTCTCACACGTCTCTATCTACATGTTCATCTCTCTGCTGTTCTCACACGTCTCTATCTACATGTTCATCTCTCTGCTGTTCTCACACGTCTCTATCTACATGTTCATCTCTCTGCTGTTCTCACACGTCTCTATCTACATGTTCATCTCTCTGCTGTTCTCACACGTCTCTATCTACATGTTCATCTCTCTGCTGTTCTCACGTCTCTATCTACATGTTCATCTCTCTGCTGTTCTCACGTCTCTATCTACATGTTCATCTCTCTGCTGTTCTCACACGTCTCTATCTACATGTTCATCTCTCTGCTGTTCTCACACGTCTCTATGTACATGTCCATCTCTCTGCTGTTCTCACACGTCTCTATCTACATGTCCATCTCTCTGCTGTTCTCACACGTCTCTATCTACATGTCCATCTCTCTGCTGTTCTCACACGTCTCTATCTACATGTTCATCTCTCTGCTGTTCTCACACGTCTCTATCTACATGTCCATCTCTCTGCTGTTCTCACACGTCTCTATCTACATGTTCATCTCTCTGCTGTTCTCACGTCTCTATCTACATGTTCATCTCTCTGCTGTTCTCACACGTCTCTATCTACATGTTCATCTCTCTGCTGTTCTCACACGTCTCTATCTACATGTTCATCTCTCTGCTGTTCTCACACGTCTCTATCTACATGTTCATCTCTCTGCTGTTCTCACACGTCTCTATCTACATGTTCATCTCTCTGCTGTTCTCACACGTCTCTATCTACATGTTCATCTCTCTGCTGTTCTCACATCTCTATCTACATGTTCATCTCTCTGCTGTTCTCTCACGTATCTATCTACATGTTCATCTCTCTGCTGTTCTCTCACGTCTCTATCTACATGTTCATCTCTCTGCTGTTCTCACACGTCTCTATCTACATGTTCATCTCTCTGCTGTTCTCACACGTCTCTATCTACATGTTCATCTCTCTGCTGTTCTCACACGTCTCTATCTACATGTTCATCTCTCTGCTGTTCTCACACGTCTCTATCTACATGTTCATCTCTCTGCTGTTCTCACACGTCTCTATCTACATGTTCATCTCTCTGCTGTTCTCACACGTCTCTATCTACATGTTCATCTCTCTGCTGTTCTCACACGTCTCTATCTACATGTTCATCTCTCTGCTGTTCTCACACGTCTCTATCTACATGTTCATCTCTCTGCTGTTCTCACACGTCTCTATCTACATGTTCATCTCTCTGCTGTTCTCACACGTCTCTATCTACATGTTCATCTCTCTGCTGTTCTCACACGTCTCTATCTACATGTTCATCTCTCTGCTGTTCTCTCACGTCTCTATCTACATGTTCATCTCTCTGCTGTTCTCACACGTCTCTATCTACATGTTCATCTCTCTGCTGTTCTCACACGTCTCTATCTACATGTTCATCTCTCTGCTGTTCTCACACGTCTCTATCTACATGTTCATCTCTCTGCTGTTCTCACACGTCTCTATCTACATGTTCATCTCTCTGCTGTTCTCACACGTCTCTATCTACATGTTCATCTCTGCTGTTCTCACACGTCTCTATCTACATGTTCATCTCTCTGCTGTTCTCACACGTCTCTATCTACATGTTCATCTCTGCTGTTCTCACACGTCTCTATCTACATGTTCATCTCTGCTGTTCTCACACGTCTCTATCTACATGTTCATCTCTCTGCTGTTCTCACACGTCTCTATCTACATGTTCATCTCTCTGCTGTTCTCACACGTCTCTATCTACATGTTCATCTCTCTGCTGTTCTCACACGTCTCTATCTACATGTTCATCTCTCTGCTGTTCTCACACGTCTCTATCTACATGTTCATCTCTCTGCTGTTCTCACACGTCTCTATCTACATGTTCATCTCTCTGCTGTTCTCACACGTCTCTATCTACATGTTCATCTCTCTGCTGTTCTCACACGTATCTATCTACATGTTCATCTCTCTGCTGTTCTCACACGTCTCTATCTACATGTTCATCTCTCTGCTGTTCTCACGTCTCTATCTACATGTTCATCTCTCTGCTGTTCTCACGTCTCTATCTACATGTCCATCTCTCTGCTGTTCTCACACGTCTCTATCTACATGTCCATCTCTCTGCTGTTCTCACACGTCTCTATCTACATGTCCATCTCTCTGCTGTTCTCACACGTCTCTATCTACATGTTCATCTCTCTGCTGTTCTCACACGTCTCTATCTACATGTCCATCTCTCTGCTGTTCTCACACGTCTCTATCTACATGTTCATCTCTCTGCTGTTCTCACGTCTCTATCTACATGTTCATCTCTCTGCTGTTCTCACGTCTCTATCTACATGTTCATCTCTCTGCTGTTCTCACGTCTCTATCTACATGTTCATCTCTCTGCTGTTCTCTCACGTCTCTATCTACATGTTCATCTCTCTGCTGTTCTCACGTCTCTATCTACATGTCCATCTCTCTGCTGTTCTCACACGTCTCTATCTACATGTTCATCTCTCTGCTGTTCTCACACGTCTCTATCTACATGTTCATCTCTCTGCTGTTCTCACACGTCTCTATCTACATGTTCATCTCTCTGCTGTTCTCACACGTCTCTATCTACATGTTCATCTCTCTGCTGTTCTCACATCTCTATCTACATGTTCATCTCTCTGCTGTTCTCTCACGTCTCTATCTACATGTTCATCTCTCTGCTGTTCTCTCACGTCTCTATCTACATGTTCATCTCTCTGCTGTTCTCACACGTCTCTATCTACATGTTCATCTCTCTGCTGTTCTCACACGTCTCTATCTACATGTTCATCTCTCTGCTGTTCTCACACGTCTCTATCTACATGTTCATCTCTCTGCTGTTCTCACACGTCTCTATCTACATGTTCATCTCTCTGCTGTTCTCACACGTCTCTATCTACATGTTCATCTCTCTGCTGTTCTCACACGTCTCTATCTACATGTTCATCTCTCTGCTGTTCTCACACGTCTCTATCTACATGTTCATCTCTCTGCTGTTCTCACACGTCTCTATCTACATGTTCATCTCTCTGCTGTTCTCACACGTCTCTATCTACATGTTCATCTCTCTGCTGTTCTCACACGTCTCTATCTACATGTTCATCTCTCTGCTGTTCTCACACGTCTCTATCTACATGTTCATCTCTGCTGTTCTCACACGTCTCTATCTACATGTTCATCTCTCTGCTGTTCTCACACGTCTCTATCTACATGTTCATCTCTGCTGTTCTCACACGTCTCTATCTACATGTTCATCTCTGCTGTTCTCACACGTCTCTATCTACATGTTCATCTCTCTGCTGTTCTCACACGTCTCTATCTACATGTTCATCTCTCTGCTGTTCTCACACGTCTCTATCTACATGTTCATCTCTCTGCTGTTCTCACACGTCTCTATCTACATGTTCATCTCTCTGCTGTTCTCACACGTCTCTATCTACATGTTCATCTCTCTGCTGTTCTCACGTCTCTATCTACATGTTCATCTCTCTGCTGTTCTCACGTCTCTATCTACATGTTCATCTCTCTGCTGTTCTCACACGTCTCTATCTACATGTTCATCTCTCTGCTGTTCTCACACGTCTCTATGTACATGTCCATCTCTCTGCTGTTCTCACACGTCTCTATCTACATGTCCATCTCTCTGCTGTTCTCACACGTCTCTATCTACATGTCCATCTCTCTGCTGTTCTCACACGTCTCTATCTACATGTTCATCTCTCTGCTGTTCTCACACGTCTCTATCTACATGTCCATCTCTCTGCTGTTCTCACACGTCTCTATCTACATGTTCATCTCTCTGCTGTTCTCACGTCTCTATCTACATGTTCATCTCTCTGCTGTTCTCACGTCTCTATCTACATGTTCATCTCTCTGCTGTTCTCACGTCTCTATCTACATGTTCATCTCTCTGCTGTTCTCACGTCTCTATCTACATGTTCATCTCTCTGCTGTTCTCACGTCTCTATCTACATGTTCATCTCTCTGCTGTTCTCACGTCTCTATCTACATGTTCATCTCTCTGCTGTTCTCACGTCTCTATCTACATGTCCATCTCTCTGCTGTTCTCACACGTCTCTATCTACATGTTCATCTCTCTGCTGTTCTCACATCTCTATCTACATGTTCATCTCTCTGCTGTTCTCACGTCTCAATCTACATGTCCATCTCTCTGCTGTTCTCACGTCTCTATCTACATGTTCATCTCTCTGCTGTTCTCACACGTCTCTATCTACATGTCCATCTCTCTGCTGTTCTCACGTCTCTATCTACATGTCCATCTCTCTGCTGTTCTCACACGTCTCTATCTACATGTCCATCTCTCTGCTGTTCTCACACGTCTCTATCTACATGTTCATCTCTCTGCTGTTCTCACACGTCTCTATCTACATGTCCATCTCTCTGCTGTTCTCACGTCTCTATCTACATGTTCATCTCTCTGCTGTTCTCACACGTCTCTATCTACATGTCCATCTCTCTGCTGTTCTCACGTCTCTATCTACATGTCCATCTCTCTGCTGTTCTCACGTCTCTATCTACATGTTCATCTCTCTGCTGTTCTCACGTCTCTATCTACATGTTCATCTCTCTTCTGTTTTCACGTTTCTATCTACATGTTCATCTCTCTGCTGTTCTCACGTCTCTTTCTACATGTTCATCTCTCTGCTGTTCTCACGTCTCTATCTACATGTCCATCTCTCTGCTGTTCTCACACGTCTCTATCTACATGTCCATCTCTCTGCTGTTCTCACACGTCTCTATCTACATGTCCATCTCTCTGCTGTTCTCACACGTCTCTATCTACATGTTCATCTCTCTGCTGTTCTCACGTCTCTATCTACATGTTCATCTCTCTGCTGTTCTCACGTCTCTATCTACATGTTCATCTCTCTGCTGTTCTCACGTCTCTATCTACATGTTCATCTCTCTGCTGTTCTCTCACGTCTCTATCTACATGTTCATCTCTCTGCTGTTCTCACATCTCTATCTACATGTTCATCTCTCTGCTGTTCTCACATCTCTATCTACATGTTCATCTCTCTGCTGTTCTCACATCTCTATCTACATGTTCCTCTCTCTGCTGTTCTCACATCTCTATCTACATGTTCATCTCTCTGCTGTTCTCACACGTCTCTATCTACATGTTCATCTCTCTGCTGTTCTCACATCTCTATCTACATGTTCATCTCTCTGCTGTTCTCACATCTCTATCTACATGTTCATCTCTCTGCTGTTCTCACATCTCTATCTACATGTTCATCTCTCTGCTGTTCTCACACGTCTCTATCTACATGTCCCTCTCTCTGCTGTTCTCACATCTCTATCTACATGTTCATCTCTCTGCTGTTCTCACACGTCTCTATCTACATGTTCATCTCTCTGCTGTTCTCACACGTCTCTATCTACATGTCCATCTCTCTGCTGTTCTCACATCTCTATCTACATGTTCATCTCTCTGCTGTTCTCACACGTCTCTATCTACATGTCCATCTCTCTGCTGTTCTCACATCTCTATCTACATGTTCATCTCTCTGCTGTTCTCACATCTCTATCTACATGTTCATCTCTCTGCTGTTCTCACATCTCTATCTACATGTTCATCTCTCTGCTGTTCTCACACGTCTCTATCTACATGTCCCTCTCTCTGCTGTTCTCACATCTCTATCTACATGTTCATCTCTCTGCTGTTCTCACACGTCTCTATCTACATGTTCATCTCTCTGCTGTTCTCACACGTCTCTATCTACATGTCCATCTCTCTGCTGTTCTCACATCTCTATCTACATGTTCATCTCTCTGCTGTTCTCACACGTCTCTATCTACATGTCCATCTCTCTGCTGTTCTCACGTCTCTATCTACATGTTCATCTCTCTGCTGTTCTCACACGTCTCTATCTACATGTCCATCTCTCTGCTGTTCTCACGTCTCTATCTACATGTCCATCTCTCTGCTGTTCTCACGTCTCTATCTACATGTTCATCTCTCTGCTGTTCTCACATCTCTATCTACATGTTCATCTCTCTGCTGTTCTCACATCTCTATCTACATGTTCCTCTCTCTGCTGTTCTCACATCTCTATCTACATGTTCCTCTCTCTGCTGTTCTCACACGTCTCTATCTACATGTCCCTCTCTCTGCTGTTCTCACATCTCTATCTACATGTTCATCTCTCTGCTGTTCTCACACGTCTCTATCTACATGTTCATCTCTCTGCTGTTCTCACACGTCTCTATCTACATGTCCATCTCTCTGCTGTTCTCACATCTCTATCTACATGTTCATCTCTCTGCTGTTCTCACACGTCTCTATCTACATGTCCATCTCTCTGCTGTTCTCACGTCTCTATCTACATGTTCATCTCTCTGCTGTTCTCACACGTCTCTATCTACATGTTCATCTCTCTGCTGTTCTCACACGTCTCTATCTACATGTCCATCTCTCTGCTGTTCTCACGTCTCTATCTACATGTTCATCTCTCTGCTGTTCTCACGTCTCTATCTACATGTTCATCTCTCTGCTGTTTTCACGTTTCTATCTACATGTTCATCTCTCTGCTGTTCTCACGTCTCTTTCTACATGTTCATCTCTCTGCTGTTCTCACGTCTCTATCTACATGTTCATCTCTCTGCTGTTCTCACACGTCTCTATCTACATGTCCATCTCTCTGCTGTTCTCACACGTCTCTATCTACATGTCCATCTCTCTGCTGTTCTCACACGTCTCTATCTACATGTTCATCTCTCTGCTGTTCTCACGTCTCTATCTACATGTTCATCTCTCTGCTGTTCTCACGTCTCTATCTACATGTTCATCTCTCTGCTGTTCTCACGTCTCTATCTACATGTTCATCTCTCTGCTGTTCTCTCACGTCTCTATCTACATGTTCATCTCTCTGCTGTTCTCACATCTCTATCTACATGTTCATCTCTCTGCTGTTCTCACATCTCTATCTACATGTTCATCTCTCTGCTGTTCTCACATCTCTATCTACATGTTCCTCTCTCTGCTGTTCTCACATCTCTATCTACATGTTCCTCTCTCTGCTGTTCTCACACGTCTCTATCTACATGTCCCTCTCTCTGCTGTTCTCACATCTCTATCTACATGTTCATCTCTCTGCTGTTCTCACACGTCTCTATCTACATGTCCATCTCTCTGCTGTTCTCACATCTCTATCTACATGTCCATCTCTCTGCTGTTCTCACATCTCTATCTACATGTTCATCTCTCTGCTGTTCTCACATCTCTATCTACATGTTCATCTCTCTGCTGTTCTCACACGTCTCTATCTACATGTCCATCTCTCTGCTGTTCTCACATCTCTCTATCTACATGTCCATCTTTCTGCTGTTCTCACACGTCTCTATCTACATGTCCATCTCTCTGCTGTTCTCACACGTCTCTATCTACATGTCCATCTCTCTCCTGTTCTCACACGTCTCTATCTACATGTCCATCTCTCTGCTGTTCACACGTCTCTATCTACATTTCCATCTCTCTGCTGTTCTCACGTCTCTATCTACATGTCCATCTCTCTGCTGTTCTCACGTCTCTATCTACATGTCCATCTCTCTGCTGTTCTCACACATCTCTATCTACATGTCCATCTCTCTGCTGTTCTCACACATCTCTATCTACATGTCCATCTCTCTGCTGTTCTCACGTCTCTATCTACATGTTCATCTCTCTGCTGTTCTCACGTCTCTATCTACATGTCCATCTCTCTGCTGTTCTCACGTCTCTATCTACATGTCCATCTCTCTGCTGTTCTCACACATCTCTATCTACATGTCCATCTCTCTGCTGTTCTCACACATCTCTATCTACATGTTCATCTCTCTGCTGTTCTCACATCTCTATCTACATGTTCATCTCTCTGCTGTTCTCACATCTCTATCTACATGTTCATCTCTCTGCTGTTCTCACATCTCTATCTACATGTTCATCTCTCTGCTGTTCTCACATCTCTATCTACATGTTCATCTCTCTGCTGTTCTCACATCTCTATCTACATGTTCATCTCTCTGCTGTTCTCACATCTCTATCTACATGTCCATCTCTCTGCTGTTCTCTCACGTCTCTATCTACATGTCCATCTCTCTGCTGTTCTCACGTCTCTATCTACATGTCCATCTCTCTGCTGTTCTCACACATCTCTATCTACATGTCCATCTCTCTGCTGTTCTCACACATCTCTATCTACATGTCCATCTCTCTGCTGTTCTCACACATCTCTATCTACATGTTCATCTCTCTGCTGTTCTCACATCTCTATCTACATGTTCATCTCTCTGCTGTTCTCACATCTCTATCTACATGTCCATCTCTCTGCTGTTCTCACATCTCTATCTACATGTCCATCTCTCTGCTGTTCTCTCACATCTCTATCTGCATGTCCATCTCTCTGCTGTTCTCACATCTCTATCTACATGTTCATCTCTCTGCTGTTCTCACACATCTCTATCTACATGTTCATCTCTCTTCTGTTCTCACATCTCTATCTACATGTCCATCTCTCTGCTGTTCTCACACGTCTCTATCTACATGTTCACCTCTCTGCTGTTCTCACACGTCTCTATCTACATGTCCATCTCTCTGCTGTTCTCACATCTCTATCTACATGTTCATCTCTCTGCTGTTCTCACATCTCTATCTACATGTTCATCTCTCTGCTGTTCTCACATCTCTATCTACATGTTCATCTCTCTGCTGTTCTCACATCTCTATCTACATGTTCATCTCTCTGCTGTTCTCACATCTCTATCTACATGTCCATCTCTCTGCTGTTCTCTCACGTCTCTATCTACATGTCCATCTCTCTGCTGTTCTCACGTCTCTATCTACATGTCCATCTCTCTGCTGTTCTCACACATCTCTATCTACATGTCCATCTCTCTGCTGTTCTCACACATCTCTATCTACATGTTCATCTCTCTGCTGTTCTCACATCTCTATCTACATGTTCATCTCTCTGCTGTTCTCACATCTCTATCTACATGTTCATCTCTATGCTGTTCTCACATCTCTATCTACATGTCCATCTCTCTGCTGTTCTCTCACATCTCTATCTGCATGTCCATCTCTCTGCTGTTCTCACATCTCTATCTACATGTTCATCTCTCTGCTGTTCTCACACATCTCTATCTACATGTTCATCTCTCTTCTGTTCTCACATCTCTATCTACATGTCCATCTCTCTGCTGTTCTCACACGTCTCTATCTACATGTTCACCTCTCTGCTGTTCTCACACGTCTCTATCTACATGTTCATCTCTCTGCTGTTCTCACATCTCTATCTACATGTTCATCTCTCTGCTGTTCTCACACGTCTCTCTGCTGTTCTCACATCTCTATCTACATGTCCATCTCTCTGCTGTTCTCACATCTCTATCTACATGTTCATCTCTCTGCTGTTCTCACACGTCTCTCTGCTGTTCTCACATCTCTATCTACATGTTCATCTCTCTGCTGTTCTCACACGTCTCTATCTACATGTTCATCTCTCTGCTGTTCTCACATCTCTATCTACATGTCCATCTCTCTGCTGTTCTCACATCTCTATCTACATGTTAATCTCTCTGCTGTTCTCACACGTCTCTATCTACATGTCCATCTCTCTGCTGTTCTCACATCTCTATCTACATGTTCATCTCTCTGCTGTTCTCACATCTCTATCTACATGTTCATCTCTCTGCTGTTCTCACATCTCTATCTACATGTTCATCTCTCTGCTGTTCTCACACGTCTCTATCTACATGTCCATCTCTCTGCTGTTCTCACATCTCTATCTACATGTTCATCTCTCTGCTATTCTCACATCTCTATCTACATGTTCATCTCTCTGCTGTTCTCACACTTCTCTATCTACATGTCCATCTCTCTGCTGTTCTCACATCTCTATCTGCATGTTCATCTCTCTGCTGTTCTCACACATCTCTATCTACATGTTCATCTCTCTGCTGTTCTCACACGTCTCTCTGCTGTTCTCACATCTCTATCTACATGTTCATCTCTCTGCTGTTCTCACACGTCTCTATCTACATGTTCATCTCTCTGCTGTTCTCACACGTCTCTATCTACATGTTCATCTCTCTGCTGTTCTCACATCTCTATCTACATGTTCATCTCTCTGCTGTTCTCACGTCTCTATCTACATGTTCAACTCTCTGCTGTTCTCACATCTCTATCTACATGTTCATCTCTCTGCTGTTCTCACACGTCTCTATCTACATGTCCATCTCTCTGCTGTTCTCACATCTCTATCTACATGTTCATCTCTCTGCTATTCTCACATCTCTATCTACATGTTCATCTCTCTGCTGTTCTCACACTTCTCTATCTACATGTCCATCTCTCTGCTGTTCTCACATCTCTATCTGCATGTTCATCTCTCTGCTGTTCTCACACATCTCTATCTACATGTTCATCTCTCTGCTGTTCTCACACGTCTCTCTGCTGTTCTCACATCTCTATCTACATGTTCATCTCTCTGCTGTTCTCACATCTCTATCTACATGTTCATCTCTCTGCTGTTCTCACATCTCTATGTACATGTTCATCTCTCTGCTGTTCTCACGTCTCTATCTGCATGTCCATCTCTCTGCTGTTCTCACCCGTCTCTATCTACATGTCCATCTCTCTGCTGTTCTCACACGTCTCTATCTGCATGTCCATCTCTCTGCTGTTCTCACATGTCTCTATCTGCATGTCCATCTCTCTGCTGTTCTCACGTCTCTATCTGCATGTCCATCTCTCTGCTGTTCTCACACGTCTCTATCTGCATGTCCATCTCTCTGCTGTTCTCACGTCTCTATCTGCATGTCCATCTCTCTGCTGTTCTCACGTCTCTATCTACATGTTCATCTCTCTGCTGTTCTCACACATCTATATCTACATGTTCATCTCTCTGCTGTTCTCACACATCTATATCTACATGTTCATCTCTCTGCTGTTCTCACATCTCTATCTACATGTTCATCTCTCTGCTGTTCTCACATCTCTATCTACATGTTCATCTCTCTGCTGTTCTCACACGTCTCTCTGCTGTTCTCACATCTCTATCTACATGTCCATCTCTCTGCTGTTCTCACACGTCTCTCTGCTGTTCTCACACATCTCTATCTACATGTTCATTTCTCTGCTGTTCTCACACGTCTCTATCTACATGTTCATTTCTCTGCTGTTATCACACGTCTCTATCTACATGTCCATCTCTCTGCTCTTCTCACACGTCTCTATTTACATGTTCATCTCTCTGCTGTTCTCTCACGTCTCTATCTACATGTTCATCTCTCTGCTGTTCTCACACGTCTCTATCTACATGTTCATTTCTCTGCTGTTCTCACACGTCTCTATCTACATGTTCATCTCTCTGCTGTTCTCACACGTCTCTATCTACATGTTCATCTCTCTGCTGTTCTCAAATCTCTATCTACATGTTCATCTCTCTGCTGTTCTCACACGTCTCTATCTACATGTCCATCTGTCTGCTGTTCTCACATGTCTCTATCTACATGTTCATCTCTCTGCTGTTCTCACATGTCTCTATCTACATGTTCATCTCTCTGCTGTTCTCACATCTCTATCTACATGTTCATCTCTCTGCTGTTCTCACATCTCTATCTACATGTTCATCTCTCTGCTGTTCTCACACGTCTCTATCTACATGTTCATCTCTCTGCTGTTCTCACACGTCTCTATCTACATGTTCATCTCTCTGCTGTTCTCACACGTCTCTATTTACATGTTCATCTCTCTGCTGTTCTCTCACGTCTCTATCTACATGTTCATCTCTCTGCTGTTCTCTCACGTCTCTATCTACATGTTCATCTCTCTGCTGTTCTCACACGTCTCTATCTACAGTGAGGGAAAAAAGTATTTGATCCCCTGCTGATTTTGTTCGTTTTACCCACTGACAATGAAATGATCAGTCTGTAATTTTAATGGTAGGTTTATTTGAACAGTGAGAGACAGAATATCAACAAAAAAATCCAGAAAAACGCATGTCAAAAATGTTATAAATTGATTTGCATTTTAATGAGGGAAATAAGTATTTGACCCCTCTGCAAAACATGACTTAGTACTTGGTGGCAAAACCCTTGTTGGCAATCACAGAGGTCAGATGTTTCTTGTAGTTGGCCACCAGGTTTGCACACATCTCAGGAGGGATTTTGTCCCACTCCTCTTTGCAGATCTTCTTCAAGTCATTAAGGTTTCGAGGCTGACGTTTGGCAACTCGAACCTTCAGCTCCCTCCACAGATTTTCTATGGGATTAAGGTCTGGAGACTGGCTAGGCCACTCCAGGACCTTAATGTGCTTTTTCTTGAGCCACTCCTTTGTTGCCTTGGCCGTGTGTTTTGGGTCATTGTCATGCTGGAATACCCATCCACGACCCATTTTCAATACCCTGGCTGAGGGAAGGAGGTTTTCACCCAAGATTTGACGGTACATAGCCCCGTCCATCGTCCCTTTGATGCGGTGAAGTTGTCCTGTCTCCTTAGCAGAAAAACACCCCCAAAGCATAATGTTTCCACCTCCATGTTTGACGGTGGGGATGGTTTCTTGGGGTCATAGGCAGCATTCCTCCTCCTCCAAACACGGCAAGTTGAGTTGATGCCAAAGAACTCCATTTTGGTCTCATCTGACCACAACACGTTCACCCAGTTGTCCTCTGAATCATTCAGATGTTCATTGGCAAACTTCAGACGGGCATGTATATGTGCTTTCTTGAGCAGGGGGACCTTGCGGGCGCTGCAGGATTTCAGTCCTTCACGGCGTAGTGTGTTACCAATTGTTTTCTTGGTGACTATGGTCCCAGCTGCCTTGAGATCATTGACAAGATCCTCCTGTGTAGTTCTGGGCTGATTCCTCACCGATCTCATGATCATTGCAACTCCACGAGGTGAGATTTTACATGGAGCCCCAGGCCGAGGGAGATTGACAGTTCTTTTGTGTTTCTTCCATTTGCGAATAATTGCACCAACTGTTGTCACCTTCTCACCAAGCTGCTTGGCAATGGTCTTGTAGCCCATTCCAGCCTTGTGTAGATCTACAATCTTGTCCCTGACATCCTTGGAGAGCTCTTTGGTCTTGGCCATGGTGGAGAGTTTGGAATCTGATTGATTGATTGCTTCTGTGGACAGGTGTCTTTTATACAGGTAAGAAACTGAGATTAGGAGCACTCCCTTTAAGAGTGTGCTCCTAATCTCGCTCGTTACCTGTATGAAAGACACCTGGGAGCCAGAAATCTTTCTGATTGAGAGGGGGTCAAATACTTATTTCCCTCATTAAAATGCAAATCAATTTATAACATTTTTGACATGCGTTTTTCTGGATATTTTTGTTGTTATTCTGTCTCTCACTGTTCAAATAAACCTACCATTAAAATTATAGACTGATCATTTCTTTGTCAGTGGGCAAACGTACAAAATCAGCAGGGGATCAAATACTTTTTTCCCTCACTGTACATGTCCATCTCTCTGCTGTTCTCACACATCTCTATCTACATGTTCATCTCTCTGCTGTTCTCAAACGTCTCTCTGCTGTTCTCACATCTCTATCTACATGTTCATCTCTCTGCTGTTCTCACACGTCTCTCTGCTGTTCTCACATCTCTATCTACATGTCCATCTCTCTGCTGTTCTCACACGTCTCTCTGCTGTTCTCACACATCTCTATCTACATGTTCATCTCTCTGCTGTTCTCACACGTCTCTATCTACATGTTCATCTCTCTGCTGTTCTCACACGTCTCTATCTACATGTCCATCTCTCTGCTGTTCTCACAGGTCTCTATCTACATGATCATCTCTCTGCTGTTTTCACACGTCTCTCTGCTGTTCTCACACGTCTCTCTGCTGTTCTCACATCTCTATCTACATGTTCATCTCTCTGCTGTTCTCACACGTCTCTATCTACATGTTCATCTCTCTGCTGTTCTCACACGTCTCTCTGCTGTTCTCACATCTCTATCTACATGTCCATCTGTCTGCTGTTCTCACATGTCTCTATCTACATGTTCATCTCTCTGCTGTTCTCACATGTCTCTATCTACATGTTCATCTCTCTGCTGTTCTCACATCTCTATCTACATGTTCATCTCTCTGCTGTTCTCACATCTCTATCTACATGTTCATCTCTCTGCTGTTCTCACACGTCTCTATCTACATGTTCATCTCTCTGCTGTTCTCAAATCTCTATCTACATGTCCATCTCTCTGCTGTTCTCACACGTCTCTATCTACATGTCCATCTCTCTGCTGTTCTCACACGTCTCTATCTACATGTCCATCTCTCTGCTGTTCTCTCACGTCTCTATCTACATGTCCATCTCTCTGCTGTTCTCACGTCTCTATCTACATGTTCATCTCTCTGCTGTTCTCACACATCTATATCTACATGTTCATCTCTCTGCTGTTCTCACATCTCTATCTACATGTCCATCTCTCTGCTGTTCTCACACGTCTCTTTGCTGTTCTCACACATCTCTATCTACATGTTCATTTCTCTGCTGTTCTCACACGTCTCTATCTACATGTTCATTTCTCTGCTGTTCTCAAATCTCTATCTACATGTTCATCTCTCTGCTGTTCTCACATGTCTCTATCTACATGTTCATTTCTCTGCTGTTCTCACACGTCTCTATCTACATGTTCATCTCTCTGCTGTTCTCAAATCTCTATCTACATGTTCATCTCTCTGCTGTTCTCACACGTCTCTATCTACATGTTCATCTCTCTGCTGTTCTCACACGTCTCTATCTACATGTTCATCTCTCTGCTGTTCTCACACGTCTCTATCTACATGTTCATCTCTCTGCTGTTCTCAAATCTCTATCTACATGTTCATCTCTCTGCTGTTCTCACAGGTCTCTATCTACATGTTCATCTCTCTGCTGTTCTCACACGTCTCTATCTACATGTCCATCTCTCTGCTGTTCTCACATGTCTCTATCTACATGTTCATCTCTCTGCTGTTCTCTCACGTCTCTATCTACATGTTCATCTCTCTGCTGTTCTCTCACGTCTCTATCTACATGTTCATCTCTCTGCTGTTCTCACACGTCTCTATCTACATGTCCATCTCTCTGCTGTTCTCACACATCTCTATCTACATGTTCATCTCTCTGCTGTTCTCACACGTCTCTCTGCTGTTCTCACATCTCTATCTACATGTTCATCTCTCTGCTGTTCTCACACGTCTCTCTGCTGTTCTCACACGTCTCTATCTACATGTCCATCTCTCTGCTGTTCTCACACGTCTCTATTTACATGTTCATCTCTCTGCTGTTCTCTCACGTCTCTATCTACATGTTCATCTCTCTGCTGTTCTCTCACGTCTCTATCTACATGTTCATCTCTCTGCTGTTCTCACACGTCTCTATCTACATGTCCATCTCTCTGCTGTTCTCACACATCTCTATCTACATGTTCATCTCTCTGCTGTTCTCACACGTCTCTCTGCTGTTCTCACATCTCTATCTACATGTTCATCTCTCTGCTGTTCTCACACGTCTCTCTGCTGTTCTCACACGTCTCTATCTACATGTCCATCTCTCTGCTGTTCTCACACATCTCTATCTACATGTTCATCTCTCTGCTGTTCTCTCACGTCTCTATCTACATGTCCATCTCTCTGCTGTTCTCACATCTCTATCTACATGTTCATCTCTCTGCTGTTCTCACACGTCTCTATCTACATGTTCATCTCTCTGCTGTTCTCACACATCTCTATCTACATGTTCATCTCTCTGCTGTTCTCTCACGTCTCTATCTACATGTTCATCTCTCTGCTGTTCTCACACGTCTCTATCTACATGTCCATCTCTCTGCTGTTCTCACACGTCTCTATCTACATGTTCATCTCTCTGCTGTTCTCACACGTCTCTATCTACATGTCCATCTCTCTGCTGTTCTCACACGTCTCTATCTACATGTTCATCTCTCTGCTGTTCTCACACATCTCTATCTACATGTTCATCTCTCTGCTGTTCTCACACGTCTCTATCTACATGTTCATCTCTCTGCTGTTCTCACAGGTCTTTATCTACATGTTCATCTCTCTGCTGTTTTCACACGTCTCTCTGCTGTTCTCACACGTCTCTCTGCTGTTCTCACATCTCTATCTACATGTTCATCTCTCTGCTGTTCTCACAGGTCTCTATCTACATGTTCATCTCTCTGCTGTTTTCACACGTCTCTCTGCTGTTCTCACACGTCTCTCTGCTGTTCTCACATCTCTATCTACATGTTCATCTCTCTGCTGTTTTCACACGTCTCTCTGCTGTTCTCACACGTCTCTCTGCTGTTCTCACATCTCTATCTACATGTTCATCTCTCTGCTGTTCTCACACGTCTCTCTGCTGTTCTCACACGTCTCTATCTACATGTCCATCTGTCTGCTGTTCTCACATCTCTATCTACATGTTCATCTCTCTGCTGTTCTCACACATCTCTATCTACATGTTCATCTCTCTGCTGTTCTCACACGTCTCTATCTACATGTTCATCTCTCTGCTGTTCTCACACGTCTCTATCTACATGTTCATCTCTCTGCTGTTCTCACACGTCTCTATCTACATGTTCATCTCTCTGCTGTTCTCACATCTCTATCTACATGTTCATCTCTCTGCTGTTCTCACACGTCTCTATCTACATGTTCATCTCTCTGCTGTTCTCAAATCTCTATCTACATGTCCATCTCTCTGCTGTTCTCACACGTCTCTATCTACATGTCCATCTCTCTGCTGTTCTCACACGTCTCTATCTACATGTCCATCTCTCTGCTGTTCTCTCACGTCTCTATCTACATGTCCATCTCTCTGCTGTTCTCTCACGTCTCTATCTACATGTCCATCTCTCTGCTGTTCTCTCACGTCTCTATCTACATGTTCATCTCTCTGCTGTTCTCTCACGTCTCTATCTACATGTTCATCTCTCTGCTGTTCTCACACGTCTCTATCTACATGTTCATCTCTCTGCTGTTCTCACACGTCTCTATCTACATGTTCATCTCTCTGCTGTTCTCACACGTCTCTATCTACATGTTCATCTCTCTGCTGTTTTCACACGTCTCTCTGCTGTTCTCACACGTCTCTCTGCTGTTCTCACATCTCTATCTACATGTTCATCTCTCTGCTGTTCTCACACGTCTCTCTGCTGTTCTCACACGTCTCTATCTACATGTCCATCTGTCTGCTGTTCTCACATCTCTATCTACATGTTCATCTCTCTGCTGTTCTCACACATCTCTATCTACATGTTCATCTCTCTGCTGTTCTCACACGTCTCTATCTACATGTTCATCTCTCTGCTGTTCTCACACGTCTCTATCTACATGTTCATCTCTCTGCTGTTCTCACACGTCTCTATCTACATGTTCATCTCTCTGCTGTTCTCACATCTCTATCTACATGTTCATCTCTCTGCTGTTCTCACACGTCTCTATCTACATGTTCATCTCTCTGCTGTTCTCAAATCTCTATCTACATGTCCATCTCTCTGCTGTTCTCACACGTCTCTATCTACATGTCCATCTCTCTGCTGTTCTCACACGTCTCTATCTACATGTCCATCTCTCTGCTGTTCTCTCACGTCTCTATCTACATGTCCATCTCTCTGCTGTTCTCTCACGTCTCTATCTACATGTCCATCTCTCTGCTGTTCTCACACGTCTCTATCTACATGTTCATCTCTCTGCTGTTCTCACACGTCTCTATCTACATGTTCATCTCTCTGCTGTTCTCACACGTCTCTATCTACATGTTCATCTCTCTGCTGTTCTCACACGTCTCTATCTACATGTTCATCTCTCTGCTGTTCTCACACGTCTCTATCTACATGTTCATCTCTCTGCTGTTCTCACACGTCTCTATCTACATGTTCATCTCTCTGCTGTTCTCACACGTCTCTATCTACATGTTCATCTCTCTGCTGTTCTCACACGTCTCTATCTACATGTTCATCTCTCTGCTGTTCTCAAATCTCTATCTACATGTTCATCTCTCTGCTGTTCTCACAGGTCTCTATCTACATGTTCATCTCTCTGCTGTTCTCACACGTCTCTATCTACATGTTCATCTCTCTGCTGTTCTCACACGTCTCTATCTACATGTCCATCTCTCTGCTGTTCTCTCACGTCTCTATCTACATGTTCATCTCTCTGCTGTTCTCACACGTCTCTATCTACATGTTCATCTCTCTGCTGTTCTCACACGTCTCTATCTACATGTCCATCTCTCTGCTGTTCTCACACATCTCTATCTACATGTTCATCTCTCTGCTGTTCTCACACGTCTCTCTGCTGTTCTCACATCTCTATCTACATGTTCATCTCTCTGCTGTTCTCACACGTCTCTCTGCTGTTCTCACACGTCTCTATCTACATGTCCATCTCTCTGCTGTTCTCACACGTCTCTATTTACATGTTCATCTCTCTGCTGTTCTCTCACGTCTCTATCTACATGTTCATCTCTCTGCTGTTCTCTCACGTCTCTATCTACATGTTCATCTCTCTGCTGTTCTCACACGTCTCTATCTACATGTCCATCTCTCTGCTGTTCTCACACATCTCTATCTACATGTTCATCTCTCTGCTGTTCTCACACGTCTCTCTGCTGTTCTCACATCTCTATCTACATGTTCATCTCTCTGCTGTTCTCACACGTCTCTCTGCTGTTCTCACACGTCTCTATCTACATGTCCATCTCTCTGCTGTTCTCACACGTCTCTCTGCTGTTCTCACACATCTCTATCTACATGTTCATCTCTCTGCTGTTCTCTCACGTCTCTATCTACATGTTCATCTCTCTGCTGTTCTCACACGTCTCTATCTACATGTCCATCTCTCTGCTGTTCTCACATCTCTATCTACATGTCCATCTCTCTGCTGTTCTCACATCTCTATCTACATGTTCATCTCTCTGCTGTTCTCACACGTCTCTATCTACATGTTCATCTCTCTGCTGTTCTCACACATCTCTATCTACATGTTCATCTCTCTGCTGTTCTCTCACGTCTCTATCTACATGTTCATCTCTCTGCTGTTCTCACACGTCTCTATCTACATGTCCATCTCTCTGCTGTTCTCACACGTCTCTATCTACATGTTCATCTCTCTGCTGTTCTCACACGTCTCTATCTACATGTCCATCTCTCTGCTGTTCTCACACGTCTCTATCTACATGTTCATCTCTCTGCTGTTCTCACACATCTCTATCTACATGTTCATCTCTCTGCTGTTCTCACACGTCTCTATCTACATGTTCATCTCTCTGCTGTTCTCACAGGTCTTTATCTACATGTTCATCTCTCTGCTGTTTTCACACGTCTCTCTGCTGTTCTCACACGTCTCTCTGCTGTTCTCACATCTCTATCTACATGTTCATCTCTCTGCTGTTCTCACAGGTCTCTATCTACATGTTCATCTCTCTGCTGTTTTCACACGTCTCTCTGCTGTTCTCACACGTCTCTCTGCTGTTCTCACATCTCTATCTACATGTTCATCTCTCTGCTGTTTTCACACGTCTCTCTGCTGTTCTCACACGTCTCTCTGCTGTTCTCACATCTCTATCTACATGTTCATCTCTCTGCTGTTCTCACACGTCTCTCTGCTGTTCTCACACGTCTCTATCTACATGTCCATCTGTCTGCTGTTCTCACATCTCTATCTACATGTTCATCTCTCTGCTGTTCTCACACATCTCTATCTACATGTTCATCTCTCTGCTGTTCTCACACGTCTCTATCTACATGTTCATCTCTCTGCTGTTCTCACACGTCTCTATCTACATGTTCATCTCTCTGCTGTTCTCACACGTCTCTATCTACATGTTCATCTCTCTGCTGTTCTCACATCTCTATCTACATGTTCATCTCTCTGCTGTTCTCACACGTCTCTATCTACATGTTCATCTCTCTGCTGTTCTCAAATCTCTATCTACATGTCCATCTCTCTGCTGTTCTCACACGTCTCTATCTACATGTCCATCTCTCTGCTGTTCTCACACGTCTCTATCTACATGTCCATCTCTCTGCTGTTCTCTCACGTCTCTATCTACATGTCCATCTCTCTGCTGTTCTCTCACGTCTCTATCTACATGTCCATCTCTCTGCTGTTCTCTCACGTCTCTATCTACATGTTCATCTCTCTGCTGTTCTCACACGTCTCTATCTACATGTTCATCTCTCTGCTGTTCTCACACGTCTCTATCTACATGTTCATCTCTCTGCTGTTCTCACACGTCTCTATCTACATGTTCATCTCTCTGCTGTTCTCACACGTCTCTATCTACATGTTCATCTCTCTGCTGTTCTCACACGTCTCTATCTACATGTTCATCTCTCTGCTGTTCTCACACGTCTCTATCTACATGTTCATCTCTCTGCTGTTCTCTCACGTCTCTATCTACATGTTCATCTCTCTGCTGTTCTCACACGTCTCTATCTACATGTTCATCTCTCTGCTGTTCTCACAAGTCTCTATCTACATGTTCATCTCTCTGCTGTTCTCACACGTCTCTATCTACATGTTCATCTCTCTGCTGTTCTCACACGTCTCTCTGCTGTTCTCACATCTCTATCTACATGTTCATCTCTCTGCTGTTCTCACACGTCTCTATCTACATGTTCATCTCTCTGCTGTTCTCACACGTCTCTATCTACATGTTCATCTCTCTGCTGTTCTCACACGTCTCTATCTACATGTTCATCTCTCTGCTGTTCTCTCACGTCTCTCTGCTGTTCTCACACTCATCCCTGTTTGCATGGACATTCAAATGTACAGAAAGCACCTCCTCCTTCTCCAAACAGCTAGGCTGCCCACGACAACTGAAACACACACACATACACACCAAATCAGAACAGATAAGGCCTGACCTTTTCCAGAGCCTGTTTCCTGTTCAATGGTGACGCAAAAGACAGCATGGACTTGGCACACAGACACACAGACAAACAAACTTCTTTCTGCCATGAATTATTGATTCATACTAAATAACTTCTCCTAACATGGCTGCTTTGTTTTTGTCAGTCAATCTAATCAGTTGTATGTGATGAGGACTGGAACAAAGACAGTGTAGTGGCAGATCTCTCTCTCTGTAGCTGGCCGGCTGGCTTCCTCTTCAGCGCTGGGCTCCTGTATGCAGATAGAACAGACAGTGTCCAGTGTACTATCCTGTCTTATAATCACCCTGATGATTATCACCCCGACGATTATCACCCCGATCATCACAAACCCTTTCCTTCCTCTGGCAGACCAATGCTTCAGGGACATTGTCGCAAACGCACGCACGCGCACATACACACATGCACAGGCATACACATGCTCACACACACACACAAATATGCACAAAACACACAGAAGTGGATGTACAATACACACAAAGTGTCAGGAACAGACGGGTTGTCTCTTAAAACACATCACAACCACAATAGACTAAGAACCTGTTTCACACTGTGTATAGGCTGTATCATTACACCTCTGAATTCACACACACTGTCTGTCTGTCTGTCTGTCTGTCTGTCTGTCTGTCTGTCTGTCTGTCTGTCTGTCTGTCTGTCTGTCTGTCTGTCTGTCTGTCTGTCTGTCTGTGTGTCTGTTTATCACAATCTACATATTTTGCAGACACCCTACAAGCCCTCTCACCACCCCTCAACCCTCAGCCCTCTCACCACCCCTCAACCCTCAGCCCTCTCACCACCCCTCAACCCTCAGCCCTCTCACCACCCCTCAACCCTCAGCCCTCTCATCACCCCTCAGCCCTCTCATCATCCCTCAGCCCTCTCATCATCCCTCAGCCCTCTCATCATCCCTCAGCCCTCTCATCATCCCTCAGCCCTCTCATCATCCCTCAGCCATCTCATCATCCCTCAGCCCTCTCATCCCCCCTCAGCCCTCTCATCAGCCCTCAGCCCTCTCATCAGCCCTCAGCCCTCTCATCAGCCCTCAGCCCTCTCATCAGCCCTCAGCCCTCTCATCAGCCCTCTCATCAGCCCTCTCATCAGCCCTCTCATCAGCCCTCTCATCAGCCCTCTCATCAGCCCTCACATCAGCCCTCACATCCGCCCTCTCATCAGCCCTCACATCAGCCCTCACATCCGCCCTCAGCCCTCTCATCATCCCTCAGCCCTCACATCATCCCTCAGCCCTCTCATCACCCCTCAGCCCTCTCATCACCCCTCAGCCCTCTCATCATCCCTCAGCCCTCTCATCATCCCTCAGCCCTCTCATCATCCCTCAGCCCTCTCATCACCCCTCAGCCCTCTCACACCCTCATGTCTTTCAGGTCAAGGGTTAGAGTTAGGACATAACCAATCACATGTTTGTCTAAAGCTAGGTTAAGTTCAATGGCTAAAGCCCATAGTGATGTGGTCCAGGCATTAAGCAGGGAAGTGGAGAGTAATCTGTAACCTGAGTAATCAAGCATTTCGCTACACCCGCAATAACATCTGCTAAACATGTGTATGTGATCAATACAATTTGATTGGATTTGAATGAGTCATAATAAATACCACAACACTCCCTCTAGTGGCATGTTTTAGAATGAGTCATGAGAAATACCACAACACTCCCTCTAGTGGCAGATACCTTCTATTGGTCAAGATATCCTCATAGGGCACTGCAGCCTGTACCATGAGTCAACCCCCAGAAGACTCTCATTCTAATACTGCAGAGTGTGTGTGTGTGCAGATGCTTCTCTGTAAGCGTGGTAAAGTCTATCCATCTCTGTGACCTCTAAACTTTCTCCCCCCAGGACATGACCCATTCCTGGCCATCCCAGCAACCCTCAGGAGGGAGTCAGGCCCAGCGCTTCCCCTATAACCCTAAGGTAGGGCTGTCTGTGTCTGTGTGTCTGTCTGTGTCTGTCTGTGTGTGTGTGTGTCTTTAATTTCTCTTTTGCTCTCTCTCTCTCGCTCTCTTTAGGAAGCAAGGCAGCACACAACTCAGCAACGTATGTATTCACACTCCAGTGTGTGTTTTTGTCCCGTGTGAATATGTCTGTAACCTTTCCCTGTCATGTTATACCGGATATGTATAGCGTGGCAATGTGTGTGTGTCTTCACTCCTGTTTCTCTCTCTGTCTCTCTCTCTCTCTCTCGTCTCTCTCTCTCTCTCTCTCTCTCTCTCTCGCGCTCTCTCTCTCTCTCTCTCTCTCTCTCGCTCTCTCTCTCTCTCTCTCTCTCTCTCTCTCTCTCTCTCTCTCTCTCTCTCTCTCTCTCTCTCTCTCTCTCTCTCTCTCTCTCTCTCTCTCTCTCTCTCTCTCTCTCTGTGTCTCTCTCTCTGTGTCTCTCTCATCTCTCTCTCTCTGTGTCTCTGTGTCTCTCTCTCTGTGTCTCTGTGTCTCTCTCATCTCTCTCTCTCTGTGTCTCTCTCATCTCTCTCTCTCTGTGTCTCTCTCACCTCTCTCTCTCTGTATCTCTCTCACCTCTGTCTCTCTGTTTCTCTCTCACCTCTGTCTCTCTGTATCTCTCTCACCTCTGTCTCTCTGTTTCTCTCTCACCTCTGTCTCTCTGTTTCTCTCTCACCTCTCTCTCTCTGTTTCTCTCTCACCTCTCTCTCATCTGTCTCTCTCTCACCTCTCTCTCTCTCGCAGCTTGGGAGAATGTGCAGCAGCTGAGGATGACCCAGCCTCACGTGGCGCCTCACAAATCGTAAGTGGGACACGAGAAACATGATCTACCTAAGGTCACCGAACACTGGGGCCATGAGCCGGGCTGTGATCCTCGCATACACACAAACACGCACACACACACACTTACAAACCGACACACACACACAGAGGGAGTAGTACTAATCGGACAGTTTTAGTTGTGCAGCCAACATGGCATTAAAACACCAGGATACCAGTCCAAAGGTGACCTGACATTTGTGTGAACTTCTTCAGATGCAGAACAGTCTCCTGGCTTATTAACTCTTTATATCCTCTGTCAGAGATGACATATCATACATCATTACTGGACTGGATACAGCCTCTGTCAGTCATACCTCATTACCCCCTCACAACTAGACTGGATACAGCCTCTGTCAGTCATACCTCATTACCCCCTCACAACTAGACTGGATACAGCCTCTGTCAGTCATACCTCATTACCCCCTCACAACTAGACTGGATACAGCCTCTGTCAGTCATACCTCATTACCCCCTCACAACTAGACTGGATACAGCCTCTGTCAGTCATACCTCATTACCCCCTCACAACTAGACTGGATACAGCCTCTGTCAGTCATACCTCATTACCCCCTCACAACTAGACTGGATACAGCCTCTGTCTGTCATACCTCATTACCCCCTCACAACTAGACTGGATACAACCTCTGTCTGTCATACCTCATTACCCCCTCACAACTAGACTGGATACAACCTCTGTCTGTCATACCTCATTACCCCCTCACAACTAGACTGGATACAGCCTCTGTCAGTCATACCTCATTACCCCTTCAGAACTAGACTGGATACAGCCTCTGTCAGTCATACCTCATTACCCCCTCAGAACTAGACTGGATACAGCCTCTGTCAGTCATACCTCATTACCCCCTCACAACTAGACTGGATACAGCCTCTGTCAGTCATACCTCATTACCCCCTCACAACTAGACTGGATACAGCCTCTGTCAGTCATACCTCATTACCCCCTCACAACTAGACTGGATACAGCCTCTGTCAGTCATACCTCATTACCCCCTCACAACTAGACTGGATACAGCCTCTGTCAGTCATACCTCATTACCCCCTCACAACTAGACTGGATACAGCCTCTGTCAGTCATACCTCATTACCCCCTCACAACTAGACTGGATACAGCCTCTGTCAGTCATACCTCATTACCCCCTCACAACTAGACTGGATACAGCCTCTGTCACTCATACCTCATTACCCCCTCACAACTAGACTGGATACAGCCTCTGTCAGTCATACCTCATTACCCCCTCACAACTAGACTGGATACAGCCTCTGTCAGTCATACCTCATTACCCCCTCACAACTAGACTGGATACAGCCTCTGTCTGTCATACCTCATTACCCCCTCACAACTAGACTGGATACAGCCTCTGTCAGTCATACCTCATTACCCCTTTAGAACTAGACTGGATACAGCCTCTGTCAGTCATACCTCATTACCCCCTCACAACTAGACTGGATACAGCCTCTGTCTACTTCATCCTTTCATTTACTTTAGTCTTTCTCTTTACGTATGGTTTTACATTTTTTCCCAGCATGCTCGCTGATGACTTGAAGCTCAGCAGTGACGAGGAGGATGCTGACAAGGTATGGACGCCCCAGATCATTCTACAAACCTTTCAGAAGATTTTAGCAATATTTCAGACTCTCTCTCCGCCCTCCCTCTTTCCTCCCTATCTCCTCCCTCCTTTCACCATTCCTCTCTGCTCCCTCCAACACTCCTCTAGCCTCCCCCCCCCTTTGGCTTCTGCACAGTAAAAGAAAGAAGACAAACTTGTATTTTAGTAACTAGTAACAAATAACTTTGTAACTGAGTAATGTGGCTACATCCCTTATTTAAAGTATTATCTGGAAGGGGTGGGAGGAAGAGAGAATATTGAGAGAGGGGTAGAAGATTGAGAGGTCCTGCAGTGAGTTTGGTGAGGGGCCAGGCCTGGGGGGGCTGGGAGAGAGCGAGAATAGCATGCAAAATGGCATTTTGAGATAACATTACTACACACAGATCATAAACGTAATGTTAGCTAGCTAACAGTGAGCTGTACCTAGAAAATAACTTTCTGACAAATTTAGAAACGTATAATATCTGTAGCTAGACTCTTACCTGTATACATGGATGAATACTTCACGGCAGACTGCAACCCCTTTATAAGACATCCTGTGTTGTTTCTGTTTTGTTTGTACAGCTTGACCTGTTGTGTCACTCTGGTTCACACTGACCGTGTGAAATGCCATAAGAATCATCTTAAGCTTCAGCCCCACCCAAACTCTGACCATTTTACTCGCCCTAGCAGAGCTGGTTAGGCTGTTTTCATGTTATTTTTCAGTTTTTTTGCCAACGTTTACTGACACCGGCCACTGACACTGACACCGGTTGAACGGTGTTGAGCGTTTGTCACGACTTCCGCCGAAGTCGGTTCCTCTCCTTGTTCGGGCGGGGTTCGGCGGTCAACGTCACCGGTCTTCTAGCCATCGCCGATCCACCTTTCATTTTCCATTTGTTTTGTCTTGTTTTCCCACACACCTGGTTTACATTCCCTCATTACTTGTTGTGCATATAACCCTCTGTTCCCCCCATTTCTGTGTGTGAAATTGTTTAATGTCAGGTGGGTACGCTTCCGGCTGATGTACGCCGGGTTTTGTTTTGTACCCGTGCTTTGTGGCAGCCGGTACTTTGTACTTGGTTGTGTGTACTTTGTGCTGCCTCACTTGTTCTTTGGGCATTTGTTTTGTGACGCGGTTGCGTCCTGTTTTAATAATTTCCTGAGTAAAGTGCTTTGTCCACTCATCTCTGCTCTCCTGCGCCTGACTTCCATGCACCAGCTACACCCACCGGTTGACAGCGTTCGTAAATTCATCAGTTATTCTGCATTCTGGTACACTTAGACGAGAGTGCTTTGAAACAGTTGTTGCAGTGACATTCTATTGAAATTGATACTTGCATAGTGGAGTCTTTTGTTAAGTTTTACTATGCAATACATTAAAAAAAGCCACGTTAGACAGGATTACCTTCACATAATGACCAATCCGAACTCATCTGGCAGACATATGGCAGACCAATCCGAACTCATCTCTCGGCATGTCCAGCCCACTCATTATCTCAGCCAATCATGGCTAGTGGGAAGGTTGCTGACTTTTTTTCTGTGGCTTAATCATCTAGTCTTGTAATTTAATTGTATTCGTATTTACAAATGGCATACAGGTTTGTAATTAAGGAAAATGAAAGTTTACAAGTTCGAGATGGCATTTCTGCCAAAAAAGCACATTTTGATTTTAAAAAAAGTTTACGTTCAAACGGTTCTCCTGTGAAGTAGTGACATGCACCTAGTTTCCTGAAACGGGTCACATATTGTTTTCACCTATCCAATGGCAGGTCAATATGGGCAGCACAGGGTTTACACTACTTGCTCATGGTTACACGCTAATGAATGATGCCAGTCTCTCTTGTCTCCTTTTCTGTCATCTCTCTACTAGGACCCTGAGCAGTCAGCCTCCTGGACTGGTAACAATAGGTATTAGATGTGTCTACTGCATTGTGTGTGTGTGTGTGTGTGTGTGTGTGTGTGTGTCCTGATTGTCTAGTCACTTTTACCCCTACCCACAGTACATGTACATACTGCTGCAGTTACCTTGACTACCTTTACTGCAGTTACCTAGACTACCTCGTACCCCTGCACATTGACTCATTACCAGTACCCCTTGGAGAGAGCCTCGTTACCGGTACCCCTTGGATAGAGCCTCGTTACCGGTACCCCTTGGATAGAGCCTCGTTACCGGTACCCCTTGGATAGAGCCTCGTTACCGGTACCCCTTGGATAGAGCCTCGTTACCGGTACCACTTGGATAGAGCCTCGTTACCGGTACCCCTTGGATAGAGCCTCGTTACCGGTACCCCTTGGATAGAGCCTCGTTACCGGTACCCCTTGGATAGAGCCTCGTTACCGGTACCACTTGGATAGAGCCTCGTTACCGGTACCCCTTGGATAGAGCCTCGTTACCGGTACCACTTGGATAGAGCCTCGTTACCGGTACCACTTGGATAGAGCCTCGTTACCGGTACCACTTGGATAGAGCCTCGTTACCGGTACCACTTGGATAGAGCCTCGTTACCGGTACCACTTGGATAGAGCCTCGTTACCGGTACCACTTGGATAGAGCCTCGTTACCGGTACCCCTTGGATAGAGCCTCGTTACCGGTACCCCTTGGATAGAGCCTCGTTACCGGTACCACTTGGATAGAGCCTCGTTACCGGTACCACTTGGATAGAGCCTCGTTACCGGTACCACTTGGATAGAGCCTCGTTACCGGTACCACTTGGATAGAGCCTCGTTACCGGTACCCCTTGGATAGAGCCTCGTTACCGGTACCCCTTGGATAGAGCCTCGTTACCGGTACCCCTTGGATAGAGCCTCGTTACCGGTACCACTTATATAGAGCCTCGTTACCGGTACCCCTTATATAGAGCCTCGTTACCGGTACCCCTTATATAGAGCCTCGTTACCGGTACCCCTTATATAGAGCCTCGTTACCGGTACCCCTTATATAGAGCCTCGTTACCGGTACCACTTGGATAGAGCCTCGTTACCGGTACCACTTGGATAGAGCCTCGTTACCGGTACCCCTTATATAGAGCCTCGTTACCGGTACCCCTTATATAGAGCCTCGTTACCGGTACCCCTTATATAGAGCCTCGTTACCGGTACCCCTTGGATAGAGCCTCGTTACCGGTACCCCTTGGATAGAGCCTCGTTACCGGTACCCCTTGGATAGAGCCTCGTTACCGGTACCACTTATATAGAGCCTCGTTACCGGTACCCCTTATATAGAGCCTCGTTACCGGTACCCCTTATATAGAGCCTCGTTACCGGTACCCCTTATATAGAGCCTCGTTACCGGTACCCCTTATATAGAGCCTCGTTACCGGTACCCCTTATATAGAGCCTCGTTACCGGTACCACTTGGATAGAGCCTCGTTACCGGTACCCCTTATATAGAGCCTCGTTACCGGTACCCCTTATATAGAGCCTCGTTACCGGTACCCCTTGGATAGAGCCTCGTTACCGGTACCACTTGGATAGAGCCTCGTTACCGGTACCACTTGGATAGAGCCTCGTTACCGGTACCCCTTGGATAGAGCCTCGTTACCGGTACCACTTGGATAGAGCCTCGTTATTGTTCTATTTTTACTATTTCCTTTTTATTTAGTGATTTTGTTTTTACTCTGCATTGTTGGGAAAGGGCTCGTAGGTAAACAGTTCACAGTAAAGTCTACACTTGTTCTAATTCGTAAGCGATATGAAAGGTGTGGAATGTGACAGTTGGATTGTGTTATCTTTCTCCTGGTCACTCTTAAACAGACACACACTGATAGGGATTAATGAAGAGGGCCAGCGAGTTTGAGCGTCCACAAATTGTTTGTACTATATGTGTGTTTGTGCAACTGTGCATGTTTGTGCGTGTCTGTGTGTGTGTGTGTGTCTCTGTGTGTGTCTCTGTGTCTAAGCTTACCCCTTTCTGGTGTGTGTTTATTGATTGACAGTCTGTCGGAGCAGCACACACACACACATAGTGGGAGGGTGAGACGTTCAGGCTCAGACTCTTCAGGCTCAGACTCTTCAGGCTCAGACTCCTCCAGTGAGTCGGAGGAGGAGAGCAGTAGCCAGCGCCTTCGTAGCCCCAGCCCAGAAACACACTCCGATCCTGGGACACCCACCGACGCTCAGTCCCTCGGCTGCACCGAGGAGGTAGTACCACCATGATCACTGTCTGTCACACTGCTGTCTGTCTGTATACCATATCTCTCTCTCTTTAGCTACCTCTCTCTCTCATGGCATTTCTCATTCTCTTTCTTTCTAGATTTTTCTCTCTCCCTTTAGCCCCTTCCCCCTTTTTCTCTCTCCCTCCCCTCATTTAGAATTCTCTCTCTCTCTCTCTCTCTCTCTCTCTCTCTCTCTCTCTCTCTCTCTCTCTCTCTCTCTCTCTCTCTCTCTCTCTCTCTCTCTCTCTCTCTCTCTCTCTCTCTCTCTCTCTCTCTGGGTGGGGGAGGGGTATGCAGGGAGAGGGAGGTGAGGGGGTGGGGGAGGGGTTTGCAGGGGGAGGGGAGTTGCTGTAGGAATTAGAGTCTGGACGTCACGTGAACAAGCCCAGTCCCAAAGAGGAAAGCCCATGGGAGTTGGGAGTCCCGGAGATTTGGTTTCATGCTAACATTGCGTTAGTACGTAGTTAGCATGACAGTCTCTCCCACACTAATAACCAACAGCAGACTCTCCCTGCTATACTAGCTTACACTAAAGTAAAGGTAAGACACACTTTAAATGGAAGTTTCATTGGCAGTGAGTTACAAGCATGTAAAAGCCCAGTAGAGAGAGACCAGGACCTTTTACACCGCTGCTTATAGACACACCTCTCAATTGGAGAGGGAGAGAGAGAGGTGTGTGTGTGGGGGGGGGGTATTGTCAATGGAGGGGGACAGCAGTTGGGGGTGTAGGTTAGCTATGCAGAGAGAGTTGAGTAGGGGAAACCTGCTTCTCCTGCCTGTATGAATGGAAGGCCCTGTGTGACTGTGTATGACCATAGCTGGCTCTATTCATGCAGTATATCAGGCCCCTATAGAGGTGGTGGGAGTGAGAGTGGTGGTGCGGGGTGGGAGCCCCATGTGTTTTTCATCTACGTTGAGCGAATGAGCGTTATAGTGTCTCCCGAGGAGGAGGAGGGAGGGGGTGGAACAGCGCTCCAGAGCTCCAGTTAGAGAGAGGGAGGGAGGGGACAGAGAGGGTACAAGAGATGCAGTGTCTTCTCTGGAAAAGAGGGTGAGGGAAAGAGGGAAGGGGGGTGACCTGGGAGGGGGGCGTGACCTGGCAGGAGAGCAGTGTTTGAGTAGAGGAGTAGTTTAAATTAGCTCTGGTTAGCTACTGGAGAGAGGGAGAGGGAGAGAGAGAGAGAGCGAGAGAGGGGGAGCGAGAGAGAGGGGGAGCGAGAGAGAGGGGGAGCGAGAGAGAGGGGGAGCGAGAGAGAGGGGGAGCGAGAGAGAGGGGGAGCGAGAGAGGGGGAGCTAGAGAGAGGGGGAGAGAGAGAGAGGGGGAGCGAGAGAGAGGGGGAGAGAGAGAGGAAAAAATAGAAAATAACAAGAGAGTAGGAAAGTAATTGTACACTCCACCAGTGAGTATATCCTCTTCTTTTTAAAGCTCTTTTATTCTTTGTTGATTAATGAGTGAGTTGTTAGGCAGAATAAACAGCATGTGTGTGTGTGGGCGGGGGGTTATCGTCTGTCAGGGCAGATGTGTGTAGATTCCAGAGAAAGTAGAAAAGGAAGGAAGGTTGAAGAAGTAGCCACAGTTTTAAAAATGGGTCTGTTTTTAAAATTGGTCTTCTTAGACTCTGGTTGAACGAGTGGTAGTTTTGACAGTGTGTTGTTGTCTTAATGTACGTGTGCAGTGTAGATTAGAACATTTTTGAAAATTGCACTTTTGACCATTAAGAATGAAGCTGGGACAGTGAGTAAGAAATGTGGGTACTGTTTGTATGGTTTTGAGTGCGTTGTGTGTTTTGAAATATTCCAGTGTGTGTCATATTTTTTCAGGGAATCTATCATTTACTCCTGTCACTGTTGCCTCCTCTCTCATTCTCCTCTCTCTCATTCCATACTCTATCCCCTCCCCTTCAGAATTCTCTCTCTCTCTCTTCACAGGAAGAAGTGAGCATACGACAGATCTTTCTCTTCCTTATTCCCTCCTATTCCCCTCTTTTCACAACTTTATTAAACATGTAGTTTTCTTTAAAAAATATATATATTTATATTGCACTGGCCATTCAACATATCAATATTTTCGTGGTGAAAAGCTCATATGTATATTTATAAATAGTCTTTCTCGCTGCTCAGGAAGATTGTTGTTTTTGGGCTTAACCCCTGTTTTCATTGAATATAGTTCAATCATTTTCTGCAAGTTACTGATAGTGTAAGTTAGTGTTTAAAACCAATGTGAATGTATCAAAGTCAACCTGACTTGTTCATCACAAAAAGCATGATCCCTCTCCTTTGCAGTTCCTACTGGACTGTTTCTCTACTCATCCCTCTCTCCTTAAATATGTCATCCCGCTCCATCCTCCTCTCTGTTTTCTCAGGCAGATCACCCCCCCACCACTCAGTGGCAGCTGGATAAGTGGCTGAAGAAAGTCAGAAAAAAATCCTCCTGGGATCCCGGCAACCGTGAGCACACCCAGAGAGCTACAGAACACAGCTCGCCCTCCCCAGACCCCCACAGAGCCCCGTCTCCGGCCAGATCCTGGGGGACCAGAGAGGACTACAGCCCCAGCCAGAGCCCTGTTCCCAGCCCACACTTCAACTACAGCCCCAGGCATAGCCCTCGGCCTAGCCCTGGCTGCAGCCCCTGTCCCAGTCCTTGCCACAGCCCCATCCCTAGCCCGGTCCCCAGTGTCTGTCTGAGCCCCTGCCTCAGCCCCAGAGCCAGCCGCAGCCCTAGCCCCATACCCCGACACCCCCCTAAGAGTCCTAGTCCCAGCCTTACTCAGTCTAGCTCCCGTCACTATCCTCAGGTTCGGAGTCTTCATCAGGAAAGCTTCAGGCCTCTCACGCGGCCTAGCTTAACATCCAGCCCGAGCCATAGACCCAAAATCAGGATCGCACCTGCTCCCAGCATTGAGTCCAAGAGCAAACTGAGGCACAGTTCCTCTCCCCAGCCTCCGCTTCAGCACAGCTCCAGGCCTAAACCCAAACAGAGCCCGTCTGTTCCCACTCCCAAGAACACAGCCAAGGCAGCCCCTGCTCTGAGCACTGAGCCGAGCCACAGACCCAGACCTAGTCCCAACTCCAGTCCCAGGCTTCATTCTCAGCCTAAGTTGAAACACAACCCCATCCTAGCCCTCAAAACCAGCCAACATCTAACAACCTCTGGACAAAGACCCAAGGAGAGTTGCAGACTCGGCCACAATTCCAACTCCAAACCCAGGCCCAAGTTTGGGCCTAGTTTGACAACCAGCCTCAGTACCAGTCCCAGTCCCACACCCAAGGCCAAGACCTTACCTCCCACAGACCCTAGCAGAGAGACCAGCAGCAGAGTTGGTCACAGTTCCAAATCGAGTCCCAAGCCACATTCTCGGCCGATCTCCAAAGCTGGTTCTGGGCCTAGCTCTAGATCCAGCCCCAGTCCTAGACCCAAAGTCAAATCCCGGGAGAACCCTGCTCCCCACCCAAAGCCTCCACAGAGGAAGCCCCAATCCAGGGAGAGAGAACGGGAGGTGGACAACCGGAGAGAGACCCAGGCAGCAGACAGGAAGGCAGAGGGAAGGGGGAAGGGTAATGTAGAGAGACAGGGAGAGAGGCAGGGGGAGAAACAGGGAGAGAGAAGACTGGCAGAGGATAAGTTGCTAAGACGCCCCTGGGTCCAGAGTTCAGAGGAGGAAGAGGACGTAGAGGAGAGAAAGAGGAGGGAGGAGAGAGAGAGGGAGGAGAAGAGGAGGAGGAGGAAGGAGCAGCAGAGAGGGGATTGGCAGGCGGTCCAGCCCAAGCAGAGACCTCACACCAACAGCGAGCGACACCGCAATCCCATTGATCCACAACGCCACGGGACCAAGAAAAAGAGGAGGAGGAAGAGTGAGGAGGAAGAGAGAGAGTCTCAACCGGACCCTTCCCTTCCGCCGTCGCCCTCCTCCCCCACACCTGTCATCCCTCCCACAGATTCCTCTTCATCATCTTCCTCATCAGAGTCCGACTCGGAGCCCAGTCTGCCTCCCAACGTCGCCAAAGTCCCAGCCGACTCCACGTCCAGCCAGCGTCCTATCCCCAGGAGAGGGCACCAGGGCCCTGGGAGGCCTTCAGACAGCAGGCCAGGAGTGCTCTACCCCACTGCCACATCCAACCAAGAGCACGGGCCGCAGAGCCAGGCAAAGCAGAAACTCTACACCTTGGTCCCGTTTGGGCGTAGTGAGCAGGCCCCATCCTCACATCGAGGCCTGAGGAATCTGGTGGTGCAGTTAAACCTCTCCCTGCTCAGCAGAGTGCCTGATACTACGACAGACACCCCAGCCTCTCACAAACACCCCTCCTCTTCCTCTTCCAAGCAAAAAGAGGCCATGAGACACCTGTACACCCCAGAGACAGAGGGAGGAGACAGCAGGAGGAAACGGAAGGTAACACACATTTCTCTTTTTCTCTTCATAACTTGTAAACAAGGTAGTTGTACTGTAGCTAGTTTATCATGGAATACTAATGTCACCCTTTACTGAGACCTGAGGTCACTGTTGATTCCGAAATACAATAGCCTGGTGTCCGTGATGTTGTGGTAAATGCTGTTTACTCTCCACTACATCTCTGGTGATGTTGCTTCAGAACTACAATAGCCTGGTGTCCATCAGTGTTGCTTCAGAACTACAATAGCCTGGTGTCCATCAGTGTTGCTTCAGAACTACAATAGTCTGGTGTCCATCAGTGTTGCTTCAGAACTACAATAGCCTGGTGTCCATCAGTGTTGCTTCAGAACTACAATAGCCTGGTGTCCATCAGTGTTGCTTCAGAACTACAATAGTCTGGTGTCCATCAGTGTTGCTTCAGAACTACAATAGCCTGGTGTCCATCAGTGTTGCTTCAGAACTACAATAGTCTGGTGTCCATCAGTGTTGCTTCAGAACTACAATAGCCTGGTGTCCATCAGTGTTGCTTCAGAACTACAATAGCCTGGTGTCCATCAGTGTTGCTTCAGAACTACAATAGGCTGGTGTCCATCAGTGTTGCTTCAGAACTACAATAGCCTGGTGTCCATCAGTGTTGCTTCAGAACTACAATAGGCTGGTGTCCATCAGTGTTGCTTCAGAACTATGATAGCCTGGTGTCCATCACTGTTGCTTTAGAACTACAATACCCTGGAATCCGTGGTGTTGCTTCAGAAGAATTGCAATAGCCTGGTGTCCATCAGTGTTGCTTCAGAACTACAATACCCTGGAATCCGTGGTGTTGCTTCAGAAGAATTGCAATAGCCTGGTGTCCATCACTGTTGCTTTAGAACTATAATAGCCTGGTGTCCATCACTGTTGCTTTAGAACTATGATAGCCTGGTGTCCACCACTGTTGCTTTAGAACTATAGTAGCCTGGTGTCCATCACTGTTGCTTTAGAACTATGATAGCCTGGTGTCCATCCCTGTTGCTTTAGAACTATGATAGCCTGGTGTCCATCACTGGTGCTTTAGAACTATGATAGCCTGGTGTCCATCACTGTTGCTTTAGAACTATGATAGCTTGGTGTCCACCACTGTTGCTTTAGAACTATAGTAGCCTGGTGTCCATCACTGTTGCTTTAGAACTATGATAGCTTGGTGTCCACCACTGTTGCTTTAGAACTATAGTAGCCTGGTGTCCACTACTGTTGCTTTAGAACTATAGTAGCCTGGTGTCCACCACTGTTGCTTTAGAACTATAGTAGCCTGGTGTCCATCACTGTTGCTTTAGAACTATAGTAGCCTGGTCCATCACTGTTGCTTTAGAACTATGATAGCTTGGTGTCCACCACTGTTGCTTTAGAACTATAGTAGCCTGGTGTCCACCACTGTTGCTTTAGAACTATAGTAGCCTGGTGTCCGTCGTTCAACCATAATGGGTGTGTTTCTTCCCAGTCAGAGAATGGAATCCAGCACCAAAGAGAGAGTAAGAGGAGTAACTCCCACACCAACGGCCCCTCAGCCCACACAGAGTCTACAGCTAACAGAGAGAGTACCCGGAGTAACTCCCACACCAACGGCCCCTCAGCCCACACAGAGTCTACAGCTAACAGAGAGAGTACCCGGAGTAACTCCCACACCAACGGCCCCTCAGCCCACACAGAGTCTACAGCTAACAGAGAGAGTAAGAGGAGTAACTCCCACACCAACGGCCCCTCAGCCCACACAGAGTCTACAGCTAACAGAGAGAGTACCCGGAGTAACTCCCACACCAACGGCCCCTCAGCCCACACAGAGTCTACAGCTAACAGATGTCTAGACCCCCACAAAGATGCCAGACACAACAGGTGAGACTGGAACGCACACTCTCATACACATTCTCATACACACGTATACACACTCTCATAAACACTTATACCCACTCGTACACAAAACAGGCATACAGACTGTAAAAAGTACTGACTGTGTCTTTGGGTGGGGGGGTGTATGTGTGAGCAGGTTCTTGGAGGACTACCTAGACAGTAAGAGGCCACTGTCCCCCCTGTCCCCTCTCTCTGACACCCCGGACCCCACCAAGCCTCCCATCAAAACACAGCCCCCAGTGCAGCACTACACAAACAGTGAGGTGCCCAGGACCCATGCTAAGATGGAGGTGGAGTGTGTAGGCGTGTCAGGGAAGCCCCCGCCCATGTGTGAATCCTGGGGACCTCCTTTACAACGGGCAGGGAGCCAGAGAGGAACTGTACTCAACCATGAACCGTGAGTGACTGTCTGACTAAAATTAGACAATTTTCGGTCCTCATGACCACATTCTACAGCCCAACATATACCACCAGAAGCAGTCTGTAGCTGTCACACAGTAACATATGTGTCTGATATTTACTATTCGCGCTCTCTCGCTTTCTCGCTCGCTTTCTCGCTCTCTTTCTCGCTCTCTTTCTCGCTCTCTTTCTCGCTCTCTTTCTCGCTCTCTTTCTCGCTCTCTTTCTCTTTCTCGCTCTCTCTCTCTTTCTCACTCTCTCTCTCTCTCTCTCTTTCTCTTTCTCTCTCTCTCTCTCTCCATCTAGCCCACACCATGCTGAGTACTACATGCATGAGGCCAAGAGAATGAAGCACCGTGCAGATGCCATGGTAAGACTGTATCAGGACCCGAGGGACTGTTCTAACACTGAAATAGGACCTTTAAAGATGTCTAGGACAATTAGTACAACTTTACAGATGGTTTAAAATAAGGACCCTGTCATGAATTACTTGATTAAGTGGCTAAAGAGAGATCTCATCTCTCCCGACCTTTTTTATCTCACATATCACTTACAAATCTCTGTCTCAGGTGGATAAGCTGGGGAAGGCAGTGAACTATGTGGATGCTGCTCTCTCCTTCATGGAGTGTGGCAAAGCTATGGAGGAGGGACCGCTGGAGGACAAGTCTCCCTACAGCATGTACACAGAGACGGTAGAGCTCATCAGGTAAGATATACACACACACATGTGCACACACACACACAAACACGCACATACATACACCCACTTTAACAGTGATCCTCTGGGTTTGTCAGGTATGCCATGAGGCTGAAGAACCACTCTGGTCCTGGGGCCAGACAGGAAGACAAACAGCTGGCCGTACTCTGGTACGTATGTCACTAGCAACAGTCGTCTAAATGTATAAAAGGTCAAAAATACACTTCTGATCAATATACAGTAACAGCTGCATAATGGAAAAATATACTTTATGTTAAATTCCATCAAATATTGGCTGAATTATAGAACATAAACCATTATTTAATAAGATCCCGAAAATCTAAGTATTCTATTTAATGTCAACTATATATGGTCGATTTATGTGTTTTAGAAATAACTAAATTACATGAAATTAGGCCTATACTCTATGCAACCAGCATCTTTCTAGGCCTCTACCACACCCCACAATCTCCAACAGCTATCCCCATGGCTTTCCCTCATATTCCTGATTGTTTTTGTATATTCAACATTAGGTCAAGACTGTGTTTAAGAACAGGAACTAAACGCCCTGCCCTAGAATTTTTTTTATGCAAAAATTGTTTAGTTGGTTGTTCATTTTCAAGAGCGGATTCCCTTGTGGTTAGCCTACTTTTATTTCTTGTGATATAAATATTATGTATGTGCGTTTCGCCCCTGTCCAAGTGTCAGTGCAGTAAATCCTTGTCCAATCATCAGTGTGGAAATAAATTCCGATCAAAACCCTGTACTATTGTTGACATTTTGAAGGGGACTGGCATGTGTTTGAGCGGACATAGTGCACGTTGGTACGATCATAAAATCTGCAGCAAATCTACAAGCAAGTGTTCAAATGTGCATTGCTTTCTTTCTAAATAAATCGATCCATCGACAATTATGTGACAAGTGAATTTACACATCACAAAAACAAGGGACAATCCTGAGGTGCGCGTTGCTGATGTCACTTCCTCTATGTTTAGCCTACAGAATATAATCATCTGTAGGATGTGTGTGTGGGGCATCTCCCCTGGGCTATGTTTCAGGTTGCAGGTCCTACCAACAGAATACAACCTTGCACTCTGGTACCCTGCAAACCATGATCCGTTTTGTATTTCACACAAGTCCAATGTAATGGAGTCTGTTGCACATGTTGTTAATGGTTTGCCGTTCACTCAAAGACCTGAAAATAGCTAGACCTGAGTGCCTTGTTGACCAGAATAAACCCTAACCCCTCCTCCCTAGGCACTTGTTCAGATCTAAAACAACTGGATAGGTGGAAGCAATAGGGTGAATGCACTTTGAAGTACATATCAGCTCTGGTAAAAGTACACTCAAGGGAATATTTGATTGATCCAAGTGATTGAGGAGTATCATTAAAACAGGATAATATGCCCCACCAATATTAGACTATACAGAAAGCCCTTGAAATAAGTAAATCAACTCCATGATAGAATAGTCAAATCAAATATTAACTCCAACAGACATGGGGGTGTAGCAGGAAAATCTGAATGCTGTGAACCAAGAGGTTGTGAGTTCAAATCCAAGCTGAGGACATGTTGGATAATAATTACTGTATACTGATAATTACTGTATACTGATAATAATTACTGTATACATGCATAATGTAATCAGGTGTGTCTTACATGTAAGGTGTATGAGAATCCCTAAACTTGCCAACAGACTAAAAGAGCTGTGATTGGATCAGTGGTTCTTCAGTCAAGGTCTTGATGTGCTTGGCAACCGTAACAAGCTGTCATGAAAATTGCTTTTGGGGGAGAATGTTTCTTTGGGACCATCAGGTGACGTCCTTTTATTTATTTGACCTTTATTTAACTAGGCAAGTCAGTTAAAAACAAATTCTTATTTACAATGACGTCCTACCCCGGCCAAACCCGGACAACGCTGGGCCAATTGTGCGCCGCCCAATCACGGCCAGATGTGATGCAGCCTGGATTGGAACCAGGTACTGCAGTGATGCCTCTTGCACTGAGATGCAGTGTCTAAAACCACTGCGCCAGTCGGGAGCCCTGAGATGCAGTGTCTAAAACCACTGCGCCAGTCGGGAGCCCTGAGATGCAGTGTCTAAAACCACTGCGCCAGTCGGGAGCCCTGAGATGCAGTGTCTAAAACCACTGCGCCAGTCGGGAGCACTGAGATGCAGTGTCTAAAACCACTGCGCCAGTCGGGAGCCCTGAGATGCAGTGTCTAAAACCATTGCGCCAGTCGGGAGCCCTGAGATGCAGTGTCTAAAACCACTGCGCCAGTCGGGAGCCCTGAGATGCAGTGTCTAAAACCACTGCGCCAGTCGGGAGCCCTGAGATGCAGTGTCTAAAACCACTGCGCCAGTCGGAAGCCCTGAGATGCAGTGTCTAAAACCACTGCGCCAGTCGGGAGCCCTGAGATGCAGTGTCTAAAACCACTGCGCCAGTCGGGAGCCCTGAGATGCAGTGTCTAAAACCACTGCGCCAGTCGGGAGCACTGAGATGCAGTGTCTAAAACCACTGCGCCAGTCGGGAGCCCTGAGATGCAGTGTCTAAAACCACTGTGCCAGTCGGGAGCCCTAAGATGCAGTGTCTAAAACCACTGCGCCAGTCGGGAGCCCTAAGATTAAGTGTCTAAAACCACTGCGCCAGTCGGGAGCCCTGAGATGCAGTGTCTAAAACCACTGCGCCAGTCGGGAGCCCTGAGATGCAGTGTCTAAAACCACTGCGCCAGTCGGGAGCCCTGAGATGCAGTGTCTAAAACCACTGCGCCAGTCGGGAGCCCTGAGATGCAGTGTCTAAAACCACTGCGCCAGTCGGGAGCCCTGACAACTTATACACAGAAATGTTCTTGCAACATCTCATGAAACGTGTCTAGAACATTCATATCTTACATTCTGCGAACATGGCAACTAGGTTCTGTGTATGTTTGGTGGAACATTGATAGAATATTGTCCTAACCCTCAGAAAACTGGGCACATGCAAAGTCACATAAAACGCGTCTAGAACATTAAGGTTGTATATTCTGAGAACATTGTAACCACGTTCTAGATCATTTCTGTTTGACACTAAGGGAATGTTCACCTAACTTTAACACCAAAACATGATTTTTTTGTTCAATGTTTACTAACGACATGCCACTGACTTTGAGTAAAGCCAGAGTTTCTATGCATGCTGATGACTCAACACTATACACATCAGCTACTACAGCGACTGAAATGACTGCAACACTCAACAAAGAGCTGCAGTTAGTTTCAGAGTGGGTGGAAAGGAAGTTAGCCCTAAATATTTCTAAAAGTATTGTATTTGGAACAAAACACTCACTAAAACCTAAACCTCAACTAAATCTTGTAATAAATAATGTGGAAATTGAGCATGTTGAGATGACTAAACTGCTTGGAGTAACACTAGATTGTAAACTGTCATGGTCAAAACATATTGATGCAGTAGTAGCTAAGATGGGGAGAAGTATGTCTATAATAAAGCGCTGCTCTGCATTCTTAACAACACTATCAACAAGGCAGGTCCTACAGGCCCTAGTTTTGTCACACCTCGACTACTGTTCAGTCGTGTGGTCAGGTGCCACACAAAAGAACTTAGGAAAAATTCAATTGGCTCAGAACAGGGCAGCACAGGGCAGCACCCTTGGATGTATACGGAGAGCTACACGGGGAACATTACAAAAACGTTTTCTCTCCCTAGAATTGTTAGCTGGGTAGTGAGGTACTGCTCTGTGTCAGCTGTCATGGGTAGCCATGCTGGGTAGTGAGGTACTGCTCTGTGTCAGCTGTCATGGGCAGCCTTGCTGTATGGAGAAGAAGGTGCTTTCTGTATCCATAAGTTTCTGGATATCTGTGTCCTTTGGATATTTTAATCCTTCTCAACTGTAATGGGATTTGTGGACTCAAATAAGGTATTTCAAATGTGTGTCTGTGTGTGTGTTTGTGTGTGGCTGTGTGTGTGTGTTCCCTAGTTTCCGGTGCCTTGCTCTCCTGTACTGGCAGATGTTTCGTCTGAAGAAGGACCAAGCCATGAAGTACTCCAAAGCTCTACTGGACTACTTTAAGGTACAAACCTCATCCTCACCCTTATCCTCTCCCTCACCCTAACCCTGAAGTACTCCAAAGCTCTAGTGGACTACTTTAACGTACAAACCTCACCAGCACCAAGATTTGGTGTGATACAATTAAACGCAGATGTATTCGAATTAAATTGGATAGATTGTAAACATGCGTTTTATGTCGTTCCAGAGTTCTCCCAAAGTGCCTACTACACCCCCCACCTGGAGCGACTCGGGAAAGTAAGGAAGTCTCTCCCTCTCTTATTTCCTCTCTCTAAATCTCTGCAATGTATTTGTGAATGTGTATATAGTATTAGGTTGATTTGATTCTCCCCAGTGAAGCATCATTGTGGTGTTCTCATCCACAGGGGCACAGGGGGGCCTCCCTCCTCTCTCTCGCCCAGCCCCTCAGCCCTCCCCCTGGGCAGCTCCCCCTCTTCCCTCATCAACATTCCCCTGCGTATCCACCAGATGGCAGCAAACCACCTGAACATCACCAACAATGTCCTATACAGCTACGAGTACTGGGAACTAGCAGAAAGCCTGGTCAGAGACAACAATGGTGAGAGAGACTAACCCATTATTAGGCAATACGTAGATGGACTGAAATGACAGTTGTGGCTTTTTGGAGAGAGAGAATGTGAACATTGTTACAACAATGTACATAGACAATAATATAACATGTTAAATGTCTATTATTTTGAAACTATTGTGAGTGTAATATTTACTATTGATTTCTGATTGTTTATTTAATTTTTGTTTATTGTTTTTTTCACTTGCTTTGGCAAGTTGAGAGAGCTCAGGTTGTTGATACTAGGTTTCATTGCTTTACTTGATTTTATCTAACTCTCCTCTCCCTCTTTCTCTCCCTTCCTCTCTCTCTCTCTCCTTCTCACTCTCTCCCTCTTTCTCTCCCTTCCTCTCTCTCTCTCTCCTTCTCACTCTCTCCCTCTTTCTGTCTCTCCTCTCTCCAGAGTTCTTTAACTACCTGAATACACTGTCGGGGCCATTGACTCTCCACAGTAGTATTGCTCATGCAGTCCAGTACACCAGACAGGGTCTGCAGTGGATACGCATCAGTGCTAACGTGGGCTAGTGGCAGGAGGGAGAGAGGGACACAACCCGTGTGATTATAAGTGGAGGATTCCCCCTGCATTCCACGTCGTCAGGATTATTATTATGCTTCAATTCTCAGCATGTACCGTAAATGATGGATTGGATTTATACACAGTGGTGACTCTTTACCTTGTGCTTGATCTTGATTGGGGGAAGGTGTTGTTATTCCTACAATCAAGCAGAGCGAACTGTCTTGGTATCTCTTTCCTCTTCCTGTTCGGATTGTCAGTGCAGATCTACAAAGTGCCACATGGATTTAAAGCCTTTAAACTTGCTGCTTTGCCAAATGTGCCACATGTGATGAAGAAACAAACACAGGAACTGTCTAACAAGGACATTTTAAGAGAAACATGGCACAGTGCACCAGTGAGGACTTTATGATTCTCCTACTGTACAAAACATAGACTGTAAAAGATCAAGAGACATGGATTACATTTCTGAATACAAAGCATTCAACCACAGTAAAACTCTAACTAGCCTTCGTTGCAAAAAGCCACTGTGGAAACCAGTGACCACTTCCTCAAAAAGCCACTGTGGAAACCAGTGACCATTTCCTCAAAAAGCCAATTCCTGTCCACTGGGCATAGACGCCAGTTCAATGTCTAGTTTTGGTTGAGTTGTCTACTAACGTGAATTCAACGTGAATAAACAAAAATGTCACCATGTTATTGGATTTAGGTTAAAAGTCGGTTGGAAAAAATACAAAATTCCTTTGCGTTGATGACTTTTTACAAATCCAATCAGTTTTCCATGTTGATTCAACGTCATCACATTGATTTGTTTTTGTTAAAATTACGTGGATACAACATTCATTCAACCAGTTTGTGCCCAGTGGGAAGAGACCTGGACTGCATTTCTGGACTACATTTCCCATCAGCCTTTACAGGACGAATGGATTCATCATGGGAAAGGTGAAGTTGGGATTTTGAGTTTTCTTTTGGATTGTCAGACCACTCATCCCAAAGGGTAGATCAAGTTACCAGTAGCTTTGCTTTTATGACTCCACTGTGTGATGGCCTTTTTTAAGGACATTTTGAGATACCTTTCACTTTGTTATGTGCACTGTGTGTGTCAGACCATTCATTTTTACAAAAATACCAAACCTACAGCATTTAGATGTCCAGTATTCATTTTCCTGTCTTTGCAAAATTATTATTTATAATATTGTCTAATGTGGTTATCAAAAGTTACATGCCAAAATGTGTTTCATAAATGTCTTTTTGATATTGCAATTTGTATGTAGGGGTCTATCCCCTTGTTTATTGAAGCAGAATCTGTACAGTGAGTTTACAAAACATTAGGAACATCTGCTCTTTCCATGACAGACTGACCAAATCACATTTTATTGGTCACATACACATGTTATTTTATTTATTTCACCTTTATTTAACCAGGTAGGCTAGTTGAGAACAAGTTCTCATTTGCAACTGCGACCTGGCCAAGATAAAGCATAACAATTCGACACATACAACAACACAGAGTTACACATGGAATAAACAAACCATAGTTAATAATACAGTAGAACAAAAGAAAACAAAAAGTATATATACAGTGAGTGCAAATGAGGTAGGATAAGGGAGTTAAGGCAATAAATAGGCCATGGTGGCGAAGTAATTACAATATAGCAATTAAACACTGGAATGGTAGATGTGCAGAAGATGAATGTGCAAGTAGAGATACTGGGGTGCAAAGGAGCAAGATAAATAAATAAATACAGTATGGGGATGAGGTATGTAGATAGATGGGCTGTTTACAGATGGGATATGCACAGGTGCAGTGATCTGTGAGCTGCTCTGACAGGTGCTTAAAGCTAGTGAGGGAGATATGAGTCTCCAGTTTCAGATATTTTTGCAGTTCGTTCCAGTCATTGGCAGCAGAGAACTGGAAGGAAAGACGACCAAAGGAGGAATTGGCTTTGGGGGTGACCAGTGAGATATACCTGCTGGAGCGCGTGCTACGAGTGGGTGCTGCTATGGTGACCAGTGAGCTGAGATAAGGCGGGGCTTTACCTAGCAGAGACTTGTAGATAACCTGTAGCCAGTATGTTTGGCGACGAGTATGAAGCGAGGGCCAACCAACGAGAGCGTACAGGTCGCAATGGTGGGTAGTGTATGGGACGTTGGTGACAAAACGGATGGCACTGTGATAGACTGCATCCAGTTTGTTGAGTAGAGTGTTGGAGGCTATTTTATAGATGACATCCCCGAAGTCAAGGATCGGTAGGATGGTCAGTTTTACGAGGGTATGTTTGGCAGCATGAGTGGAGGATGGTTTGTTGCGATATAGGAAGCCAATTCTAGATTTAATTTTGGATTGGAGATGCTTAATGTGATTCTGGAAGGAGAGTTTACAGTTTAACCAGATACCTAGGTATTTGTAGTTGTCCAGAGTAGTGATGCTGGACGGGCGAGCAGGTGCGGGCAGTGATCGGTTGAATAGCATGCATTTAGTTTTACTTGCGTTTAAGAGCAGTTGGAGGCCACAGAAGGAGAGTTGTATGGCGTTGAAGCTCGTCTGGAGGTTAGTTAACACAGTGTCCAAAGAGGGGCCAGGGGTATACAGAATGGTGTCGTCTGCATAGAGGTGTATCAGAGAATCACCAGCAGCAAGAGCAACATCATTGATGTATACAGAGAAGAGAGTCGGCCCGAGGATTGAACCATGTGGCACCCCCATAGAGACTGCCAGAGGTCCGGACAACAGGCCCTCCGATTTGACACACTGAACTCTATCAGAGAAGTAGTTGGTAAACCAGGCGAGGCAGTCATTTGAGAAACCAAGGCTGTCGAGTCTGCCAATAAGAATGTGGTGATTGACAGAGTCGAAAGCCTTGACCAGGTCGATGAATACGGCTGCACAGTATTGCCTCTTATCGATGGCGGTTATGATGTCGTTTAGGACCTTGAGCGTGGCTGAGGTGCACCCATGACCAGCTCGGAAACCAGATTGCATAGCGGAGAAGGTACGGTGGGATTCAAAATGGTTGGTTATCCGTTTGTTAACTTTGCTTTCGAAAACCTTAGAAAGACAGGGCAGGATAGATATAGGTCTGTAGCAGTTTGGGTCTAGAGTGTCACCCCCTTTGAAGAGGGGGATGACCGCGGCAGCTTTCCAATCTTTGGGAATCTCAGACGATACGAAAGAGAGGTTGAACAGGCTAGTAATAGGGGTTGCAACAATTTCGGCAGATAATGTTAGAAAGAGAGGGTCCAGATTGTCTAGCCCGGCTGATTTGTAGGGGTCCAGATTTTGCAGATCTTGCAGAACATCAGCTATCTGGATTTGGGTGAAGGAGAAATGGTGGGGGCTTTGGCGGGTTGCTGTGGAGGGTGCCGGGCAGTTGACCAGGGTAGGGGTAGCCAGGTGGAAAGCATGGCCAGCCGTAGAGAAATGCTTATTGAAATTCTCAATTATAGTGGATTTATCGGTGGTGACAGTGTTTCCTAGCCTCAGAGCAGTGGGCAGCTGGGGGGAGGTGCTCTTAATATCCAGGAGTAAACCAAGGGCTATATCTATTCCTAGTTCAACATTTTTTGAATAGGACATGCTTATTTAAGATGGTGAGGAAGGCACTTTTAAAGAATAGCCAGGCATCATCTACTGATGGGATGAGGTCAATGTCATTCCAGGATACCCCGGCCAGGTCGATTAGAAAGGCCTGCTCGCAGAAGTGTTTTAGGGAGCATTTGACAGTGATGAGGGGTGGTCGTTTGGTCGCAGACCCATTACGGATGCAGGCAATGAGGCAGTGATCGTGGAGATCTTGATTGAAAACAGCAGAGGTGTATTTGGAGGGCGAGTTAGTTAGGATGACATCCATGAGAGTGCCCATGTTGGTGGTTAGCAGATGTTATTGTAAGTGTAGCAAAATGCTTGTGCTTCAAGTTCTGACAGTGCAGCAATATCTAACAAGTAATCTAACAATTCCAAACCTACCTAATACACACAAATCTAAGTAAAGGGATGGAATAAGAATATATACATATAAATATATGGACGAGCGGTATAGGCATAGACCAGGTGAAAGCTAAGATCCCTTATTGATGTTTCTTGTTAAATCCACTTCCATCAGTGTAGATGAAGGGGAGGAGACAGGTTAAAGAATGAGACAATTGAGACATGGATTGTGTATGTATGCCAGTCAAAGGGTGAATGGGCAAGACAAAGACAAAAAATGTAAGTGCTTTTAAACAGGATACGGTCGTAGGTGCCAGGCGCATCGGTTTGTGTCAACAACTGCAAGACTGCTGGGTTTTTCATTGCTCAACAGTTTCCCGTGTGTATCAAGAATGGTCTACCACCCAAAGGACATCCAGCCAACTTGACACAACTGTGAGAAGCATTGGAGTCAACATGGGCCAGCATCCCTGTGGAACGCTTTGGACACCTTGTAGAGTTCCTACCCTGACGAACTGAGTCTGTTCTGTGGGCAAACTGGATATTAGGAAGGTATTCCTGATGTTTTATCTATCTGATGATGAACCAGATAGATTTCTACTTAGTGATCTCACAGATATTTCCAAAATTCTATTTGTCTCACTCAACTTTCCATATGTAGATGTGTGTGTGTGTGTGTGTGTGTGTGTATTCCAGTTATATAGGCCTAGCTGTATTTCTGCTCAGACTGTTGCTCTTAACTCCCTAGCCAACATGGAGAGATCTCTCATGCTGCCCCCCTCTCCTCCACCTCTCCCTGTCTTTGACTGACTGACCCCCCCCCAACCCCCACACCACACACACACACACCTTTCTTGCTTTCTCTGAACAGGTTGTCTGATAGCTAATTCTTCTTTGTCCATCACTTATTACTGCTGCCCTTTCCACCAATAGGAAGACTGCTATGGCAAGCCTCAGCATCCGCTGTGTGGAACCATAGCAACAGGCTGTAGCCTACATCTGTGCACGTGACAGGCGCAATAAAATTAGACCAAAAGTGGAAATATAATGTATTTTTAAAAATATACATCAGAGAATCCATAATTAGAATTAGGCTAGACGAAATATGACAATCGAACAAACTTGAAATATGAAATATGCTGTATTGACTTCATGCATCTTTAACGGATTTTCGTTGTTAATTCGTTTATGAATGAACGAACAAACGTGCATTGCACGCGATGACGTGCGTGGGATGAAATCGTCATCCATTATATTAAATCACTGGAGCCGAAATTGGAATTGAACTGGTAATTTAGATGTTAAATCAGCATAATATCATATAGGCAAAAAGTATTAGAGCCTGTCATAGGCCCACTAATGGCAGAAGCTAGCCTACCATCAAAAGTCAACAGAGACTTTTGAGATAACGGTTTACCCAGTAGCAGTAGCCTATACTGGACTGAAGTATCCGAGCTCCCCGGTGTGTCGATATTCTCTGCATGTATGCCGCCCGTCATTGGTGCGTAGGTCTGTGCGCGTGCCAGGTTTTCTGAGGACACTGGCTGGTGGCACAGCGGCCAGCCTGCATCAAAGCACGAGACAAAAGAGAACAAAAAAAACACTCGGACTAGTCTACCCGCAATCTTTTTTTCACCAGAGTCCTAATATAGGCCCACTATAGACTATGCAGACTGTATGTTTTACCAGTCTACACTCTAGTCCAGACCATTTTCTGCGTTGTGCTCTCTCACTTCAATTCAATTCAATTTCCCTCTCAGTGTATGTGTGCGTGCATGTATTAGGGGACCAATAGGCTGGATGCAGTAACAGTAAAAACATAGCCCATTCAATGAGGACGTGCGTGCGTGAGAGGATATGTGGGTGGTCTATAGTAGCCCACCACATCCGCTCGTCCCTAATCTCTTTGGCCAAATCCCCTTTAGATTTTTAGACCCCTTTTCCGGTGTCTAAATTGAGTAATCGCCACTTTTCAGTGCTGTGGAGACCGAGGAGATAAGGGCTAAGGGAAATGGGCAATGAAATGGAACTTGTCCCTTCACAGCCCTGCGTCAAATGTAGTGTTGTTGACTCGCCACTGGGTGGCACGATAACCCCAGCCAGCGGCAATGCGAGCTTTCACTGACCTGACAGGGAGGAGGGTTCAAGACGGTAAACGGTGACGGGAGGAATCTGGGAGTTGAGAGGTAGAGCGAGAGAGGAACAAAAGCAGTAGCCTGCTGAAAATGGAAAGTACACGGAGAAGGATGATCGAAAAAATAATGCAAGAACCACGAGAGGATGTCAAACTTGGAAGACCACGACAGTTACACTAAACTCCAAAAAAGGAATAACTCCAGTGCCTCCTAGACGTTTTAGAAGCCTGCGAGAGCGACATTTAGCCGCTTGGTTTCAGGACAAGTCTGTAGAAGAGAGAAAAGGTGAGTAGCAAAGTGACTAGCGCTTTTACAACGGGAACTGTGCAGAGTGTGTGTGGACACTTTGTAGCACACTCGTGCACCTCTTGTTGTTGATTCAGTGTTGGGCAATTATGTAACAGGATTTCGACGTAAGCAACGTGTTCCCACTGCACACATAATTTGTGCAGAGTGTGGTGCTGCGACACATGATTCATTCTGTTCGCTAGCTACATTTTGTTGTTTATCAAAAGGTCAAATAGGGGGTACTTATAGTTGTCCTGTTTCACACATGTACAGTGTGGTCCAGCCACAGCCAGTTCTCGCCATGCAGGTCGACCACTAATAATTGTTTGTGTTCAGATCGAGGAGGGAGGAAGCAAGGAGGAGGGTTAGTTAGAGAAGGGACTGGCTATATCTGTAACCCACTCCAGCAAGGCCTGCAAGTGTGACCCCAGTAACATACTTGCTTTAATCATTTTCAGTACAGTAGGCTAGAGTCAGTGAGGAGAGCATTCTTAGCTAGCTACAGTACATATCTAACAGCGCTGACAAAAAAGGGAGAGGCTGGAGTTAGGGGGCTCTACTAAACTAACATATGGAATTGTTTTTAGATGGTCATACATGGATCATTTTTCTATTTGATTTAGAATTTTAGGACCCATGTAGTTATACATTTTTTTAAATATAAAAAATGATTTGATAACATTGAATTTGGCCTGTACTACTATAGCCCATAGAAACGCATTGAATAACACATGAATAAAAAAGGCAAAAGAGACAGTAAAAAAGGTTTTGGAGGGTCTGTCCTATATCTAGGAGATAAGAAAGCTCAGGAAATAATATTTTTTTGGGGGATACATATTTAACCCCCACAAAACTACTTGTTTTAATGTTTTAAACCGGCACTGGGTTGCCCTCAGAGGAGTCTCATCTTTCCATAGAGTGGTCATATTATACTGAACACAAATATAAATGCAACATTTAAAGTGTTGGTTTCATGAGCTGATATAGAAGATCCCAGAAATGTTCCATATGCACAAAAAGCTTATTTCTCTTAATGTATTTTGCACAAATGTGTTTACATCCCTGTAGGTGAGCATTTCTCCTTTGCCAAGAAAATCCATCCACCTGACATGTGCAAGAATGTCCACCAGAGCTGTTGCCAGATAATTTAATGTTTAGTTCATTTTTAGGGCTCCCGAGTGGCGCAGCAGTCGAGGCACTGCATCTCAGTGCTTGAGGCGTCGTTAGAGACACCCTGGTTCGATTCCAGGCTGTATCACAACTGGCCGTGATTGGGAGTCCCACAGGGCGGCGCACAATTGGTACAGCGTCGTCCAGGTTTGGCCGGTGTAGGCCGTCATTGTAAATAAGAATTTGTTCTTAACTGACTTGCCTACTTAAATGAAGGTTAAATCTACAATAAGACGCCTCCACGTCATTTTAGAGAATTTGGCAGTACGTCCAATTGGCCTCACAACCGCAGACCACGTGTAATCATGTCAGCCCAGGACCTCCACATCTGGCTTATTCACCTGCGGGATAGTCAAATCAAAGTTTATTTGTCACGTGTGCCGAATACAAAAGGTGTAGGTAGACCTTACAGTGAAAATGCTTACTTACAGGCTCTAACCAACAGTGCAATTTAAAAATAAAAAAAAGGTATTAGGTGAACAATAGGTAAGTAAAGAAATAAAAACAACAGTAAAATAACAGCAGCGAGGCTATAACAGTAGCGAGGCTATATACAGGCACCGGTTAGTCGGGAGGATTGAGGTAGTATGTACACGTAGATATGGTTAAAGTGAGAGCATATATGAGAAACAGAGAGTAGCAGTAGCGTTAAAGAGGGGGTGGCGAGACACATTGCAGATAGCCGAGGTAAAACAGCACCGGAAGAAATGGCAGCAGTTTTACGGGCGCCCAACCAATTGTGCTATTTTGTTTTTTTTGCGTTATTTGTAACTTATTTTGTACATAATGTTTCTGCAACCATATCTTACGGAAAAAAAGAACTTCTGGATATTAGGACAGCGACCACTCACCTCGCATTAGACTAAAATCTTTTCTACAACAAGGACGACGCACAAGACATTCTCCAAACACCCCACAGGGCCAACATCCCCGTTATTTGCAAGAGGAAGCGACGCAGGTACAGAGGACGATGAGCCAGATGCCTGGTCAGGACCTGGAGGCGACTGGGAAAGTTACCGTCAATACTACTCGCCAATGTGCAATCATTGGACAATAAATTAGATGAGGTATGATCACGAATATCCTACCAACGGGACATCAAACACTGTAATATCCTATGTTTCACGGAATCGTGGCTGAATGATGACATGGATATTCAGCTAGCGGGATATACGCTGCATCGGCAAGATGGAACAGCGCACTCCGGTAAGACAAGGGGTGGGGGGGGGTCTGTGCATATTTGTAAACAACAGCTGGTGCACAAAATATAAGGAAGTCTCTAGATTTTGCTCGCCTGAAGTAGAGTATATTGTGATAAATTGCAGGCCACACTACTTGCCTAGAGAGTTTTCAGCTATACTTTTCGTGGCTGGTTATTTACCACCACAGACAGATGCTGGCACTAAGACCGCACTCAGTCAGCTGTATAAGGAAATAAGCAAACAGGAAACCACTCACCCAGAGGCGGCGCTCCTAGTGGCCGGAGACTTTAACTTCTCTGCAGGGTAGGGGGCAGCATTTTCACGTTTGGATGAAAAGCATACCCAAATTCAACTGCCAGCTACTCATCCCCAGGAGATAAGATATGCATATTACTAGTATATTTGGATAGAAAACACTGAAGTTTCTAAAACTGTTTGAATCATGTCTGTGAGTATAACAGAACTTATTTAGCAGGTGAAACCCCGAGGACAAACCATTCTGATTTTTTTTTTAAGGTCACCCTGTTTTCAATGAGGTTTCATTGGGAAACCAGATTTCTAAGCGAATTGCTTGCAGTTCCTACGGCTTCCACTGGATGTCAACAGTCCTGAGAATTTGGTTGAGGTTATTCCTTTGTGTAATGAAGAAATACGGCCATCTTGAAGTCGAGTCACTCTAGGTGTGCTGTTTGATTGAAGCGCATGACCAGAAGGCATGCTACGGTTGGTTTTAATCCTGTATTGAACACAGATCATCCCGTCTTCAATTTTATCGATTATTAACGTTAAAAAATACCTAAAGTTGTATTACAAAAGTAGTTTGACATTTTTTGGCAAAGGGAGATATTTTGTCGTCATGTTTGAGCAAGTTGGAACCTGTGTTTTTCTGGATCAAACGCGCCAAATAAATTGACATTTTGGATATATATCGACGGAAATTAATCGAACAAAAGGACCATTTGTGATGTTTATGGGACATATTGGAGTGCCAACAACAGAAGCTCGTCAAAGGTAAGGCATGAATTATATTTTTATTTCTGCGTTTTGTGTCGCGCCTGCAGGGTTGAAATATGCTTCTCTCTTTGTTTACTATTGTGCTATACTCAGATAATAGCATCGTATGCGAAAAGCCTATTTGAATTTTGACATGTTGGCTGGATTCACAACCAGTGTAGCTTTAATTTGGTATCTTTCATGTGTGATTTAATGAAAGTTTGATTTTTATAGTAATTTTCATAGTAATTAATTTGAATATGGCGCTCTGCATTTTCTCAGGCTTTTTGCCAAGTGAGACAGTAGTGTCTTGCCTAAACTCAGATTTTTGGATATAAATATTAACTTTACCGAACAAAAAATACATGTATTGTGTAACGTGAAGTCCTATGAGTGTCATCTGATGAAGATCATCAAAGGTTAGTGATTCATTTTATCTCTTTTTCTGCTTTTTGTTACTGCTCTCTTTAGCTGAAAAAAATGGCTGTCTTTTTCTGTGACTTGGCTCATACCTAACATAATCGTTTGGTGTGCTTTCGTCGTAAAACCTTTTTGAAATCGGACACTTTGGCTGGATTTACAACAAGTGTAGCTTTAAAATGGTGTAAAATACTTGTATGTTTGAGGAATTTAAATTATGGGATTTCTGTTGTTTTGAATTTGGCGCCCTGCAGTTTCACTGGCTGTTGACGAGGTGGGACGCTACCGTCCCACATACCCTAGAGAAGTTAATGCAGGGAAACTTCTATCAGTTCTATCAAATTTCTGTCAACATGTTAAATGTGCAACCAGAGGGAAAAAAATTCTAGATCACCTGTACTCCACACCCTCCGTTTGGTAAATCCGATCACAACTCTATCCTCCTGATTCCTGCTCACAAGCAAAAATTAAAGCAGTAAGCACAAGTGACTCGGCCTATAAAAAAGTGGTCAGATGAAGCAGATGCTAAACTACAGGACTGTTTTGCTATCACAGACTGGAATATGTTCTGGGATTCTTCCGATGGCATTGAGGAGTAAACAACATCAGTCACTGGCTTTATCAATAAGTGCATCGAGGACGTCGTCCCCACAGTGACTGTACGTACATACCCCAACCAGAAGCCATGGATTACAGGCAACATTCGCACTGAGCTAAAGGGTAGAGCTGCCGCTTTCAAGGTGCGGGACTCTAACCCGAAAGCTGACAAGAAATCCTGCTATGCCTTCCGACGAACCATCAAACAGGCAAAGCGTCAATACAGGGCTAAGATTGAATCATACTACACCGGCTCCGACGCTCGTCTTATGTGGCAAGGCTTGCAAACTATTACAGACTACAAAGGGAAGCACACCCGCAAGCTGCCCAGTGACACGAGCCTACCAGACGAGCTAAATCACTTCTATGCTCGCTTCAGGACAAGCAACACTGAGGCATGCATAAGAGCATCAGCTGTTCCGGACGACTGTGTGATCACGCTCTCCGTAGCTGACATGAGTAAGACCTTTAAACAGGTCAACATACACAAGGCTGCGGGGCCAGACGGATTACCAGGACGTGTGCTCCGAGCATGTGCTGACCAACTGGCAGGTGTCTTCACTGACATTTTCAACATGTCCCTGATTGAGTCGGTAATACCAACATGTTTCAAGCAGACCACCATAGTCCCTGTGCCCATGAACACGAAGGCAACCTGCCTAAATGACTACAGACCCATAGCACTCACGTCTGTAGCCATGAAGTGCTTTGAAAGGTTGGTAATGGCTCACATAAACACCATTATCCCAGAAACCCTAGACCCACTCCAATTTGCATACCGCCCAAACAGATCCACAGATGATGCAATCTCTATTGCACTCCACACTGCCGTTTCCCACCTGGACAAAAGGAACACTTATGAGAGAATGCTATTCATTGACTACAGCTCAGCGTTCAACACCATAGTACCCTCAAAGCTCATCACTAATTCAAATCAAATTCAAAATCAAATCCTGGGACTAAACACCTCCCTCTGCAACTGGATCCTGGACTTTCTGATGGGCCGCCCCCAGGTGGTAAGGGTAGGTAGCAACACATCTGCCACGCTGATCCTCAACACTGGAGCTCCACAGGGGTGCGTGCTCAGTCCCCTCCTGTACTCCCTGTTCACCCACGGCTGCATGGCCAGGCACGACTCCAACACCATCATTAAGTTTGCAGACGACACAACAGTGGTAGGCCTGATCACCGACAACGAGGAGACAGCCTATAGGGAGGAAGTCAGAGACCTGGGCGTGTGGTGCCAGAATAACAACCTATCCCTCAACGTAACCAAGACTAAGGAGATGATTGTGGACTACAGGAAAAGGAGGACCGAGCACGCTCCCGTTCTCATCGACGGGGCTGTAGTGGAGCAGGTTGAGAGCTTCAAGTTCCTTGGTGTCCACATCAACAACAAACTAGAATAGTCCAAACACACCAAGACAGTCGTGAAGAGGGCACAACAAAGCCTATTCCCCCTCAGGAAACTAAAAAGATTTGGCATGGGTCCTGAGATCCTCAAACGGTTCTACAGCTACCAGGGTCTTAACCTGACTGCAGTCCGGCATCGTACCCGACTTCAGTGGGCAAATGCTCCCTTTGGATGGCCACAGGCACGCTGGAGAAGTGTGCTCTTCATTTGTTGATGTCAGCGTTGTGAACGGAGTGCTCCATGGTGGCGGTGGGGTTATGGTATGGGCAGGCATAAGCTACGGACAACAAACATAATTGCATTTTATTGATGGCAATTTGAATGCACAGAGATACTGTGACGAGATCCTGAGGCCCATTGTGGTGCCATTCATCCACCGCCGTCCCCTCATGTTTCAGCATGATAATGCATGGCCCCATATCGCAAAGATCTGTACACATTTCCTGGAAGCTGAAAATATCCCAGTTCTTCCATAGCCTGCATACTCACCAGACATGCCACACATTGAGCATATTTGGGATGCACTGGATCGACATGTACGATAGCGTGTTCCAGTTCCCGCCAATATCCAGGAACTTTGCACAGCCATTGAAGAGGAGTGGGACAACATTCCACAGGCCACAATCAACAGCCTGATCAACTCTATGCGAAGGAGATGTGTCGCGATGCTTGAGGCAAATGGTTGTCAACAGAAGCTGACTGGTTTTCTGATCCACGCCCCTACTTAACTTATTTTAATCTGTGACCAACAGTTGCATATCTGTATTCCCAGTCATGTGAAATCCATAGATTAGGGCCTAATGAGTTTATTTCAAATGATTTGATTTCCTTATATGAGCTGTAACTCAGTAAAATCTGTGAAATTGTAGCATGTTGCGTTTTATTTTTGTTCAGTGTAGATTGTAGGCCAAATCGTTCGGACGATAGATGTTTTTGTGAGAAGACAGATCTTCAGGATGTCTCCCGGTCTGACAAACAGTGTTGTAGTTCTGCCACTTTTCACCACAGATACAGACGGCCGACACAGGCGGATGCGTTAGTGGGAAAAAACAGTCTCAATCCATCTCTCTCTGTATTTCTTTCTGTGCCTTTGTCCATAGCATTTCTCCATCCTCCTTTTCAGCCTACTTCTCCTCCTTTCTGAAGCCTGTTCTTCTTGTGTGATGTCTCCTCCCTTTTGAACTGACCTGCGTGTTCTTCCTGCTCGTGCTCATTTGCATGATTTGAGCTTCTGGCCCTGGCAGGATCTAAGTCACACGCTTCAATCACAGCAGTCAGCTACAGGTGACAGGCATGTTGGGCACACAGGTTTGACAGTGGTTGTCTGTCTGACTGACTGTGTCTCTCTGTTCATTCAACAGATGTGGCTCAGTTGGTAGTGGGTTGCTGACTGAGGCTGGAGTCGGTGGTAAAGGGAGAGTATACTCCAAAATCTACAATTGATGAGCTCTCCTTGAGCACCGGAAACCGCCTCATGTCAAATTGGACCACAGACAAGCAGATGAATTGGACTATAAAGCCGTTAGAGGGGGTTTGAAGAGGCCTCAGTGTGAGAGGAGAGCTATGATTCTCAAGGCCAGAACTAAAGTGTGCAGAGGGATATTGGAAAAATAATGTAATAAGAGAGAGGGTGATGATTGTCTCACCATAGTCACACCTTCTAAGAGAGAAAGAGGCACTCATGACATCGGGTGAGAAAATGGGGGGAGAGCAACACGTGTGTGTGTGTGTGTGTGTGTGTGTGTGTGTGTGTGTGTGTGTGTGTGTGTGTGTGTGTGTGTGTGTGTGTGTGTGTGTGTGTGTGTGTGTGTGTGTGTGTGTGTGTGTGTGTGTGTTCGGGACAAAGAGACCAAGGAGGGTGAAAGGATATATAGTCAGTCAGCTTAAGGACACACCAATCTCCCACATACACTGCTATATAGGGTGGGGCCTGGTGTACATCTCCCTGTGTCCATCACGAATTACAATACAAGCCTAATTAGTGTACAAAGCTGGCTGATCGATCGTCTGCAAACCTGATAACAAATACACAGCGTTACATAGACGTGACTCCTCATTTTAGAGTCCACTAAAATATCTCCTCTCTCCTCCAGGTGTCCCTCAGTATGAGTGGAGATGGACGGAGGAAGAGAGACGGTGATGACAACGGTTGGGCTTCCAGGGTGAGTAACTTCCATTTTCCGTTGCAGTGGAGACACATGAGCGTGGCGCTGTCTGTTACATTGTACCATTTGCTCCCTTTAGCTCAGTGGGATAATATGGTCTTGGAATTGTGCAAACAACCCAGATTCCATTCTTGTCAAATCAAATTTTATATTTGAAACATATATTTAGCATATGTTATTGCAGGTGTAGTGAAATGCTTGTGTTTCATAGCTCCAACAGTACAGTTATATCTAACAACAATACACACAAATCACATAAAAGTAAAATAATTAAGAAGTATAGCCATTTTAGGACGAGCGATGTCTGACTCCGGAGTATAAATATATATGTGTGTGTTCGGGACAAAGAGACCAAGGAGGGTGAAAGGATATATAGTCAGCTTAAGGAAACACCAATCTCTCACATACACTGTTATATAGGGTGGGGCCTGGTGTACATCTCCCTGTGTCCATCACGAATTACAATACAAGCCAAACCTCTCATTCCAAAATCATGGACATTTAATATGGAGTTGGTCCCCCTTTGTGGCTATACCAGCCTATAACAGCCTCTGCTCTTCTGGGAAGGCGTTCCACTAGATGTTGGAACATTGCTGTGGGGACTTGCTTCCATTCAGCCACAAGCATTAGTGAGGTCGGGCACTGATGTTGGGCGATTAGGCCTGGCTCGCAGTTGGCTTTCCAATTCATCCCAAAGGTGTTCGATGGGGTCAAGTTCTTCCACAGCAATCTCGACAAACCATTTCTGTATGGACCTCGCTTTGTGCATGTGGGCATAGTCATGCTGAAACAGGAAAGGACCTTCCCCAAACTATTGCCACAAAGTTGGAAGCACAGAATCGTCTAGAATGTCATTGTATGCTGTAGCATTAAGATTTCCCTTCACTGGAACTAAGGGGCCTAGTCCGAACCATGAAAAACAGCCCCAGGCCATTATTCCTCCTCCACCAAACTTTACAGTTGCACAATGCATTGGGGGCAGGTAGCGTTCTCCTGGCATCCTCCAAACCCAGAGTCGTCCGTCGGACTCCCTGATGGTGAAGCATGATTCGTCACTCCAGAGAATGCGTTTCCACTGCTCCAGAGTCCAATGGCGGTGAGCTTTACACCACTCCAGCCACTCTACACCACTCTGAGTGTTGCAACCAAGGACAGATGATTTTTACGTGCTCCAGCACTTCTGTGAGCTTGTGTGGGCTACCACTTTGCGGCTGAGCCGTTGTTGCTCCTAGACGTTTCCACTTCACAATAACAGCACTTATAGTTGACTGGGACAGCTGTAGCAGGGCAGAAATTTGACAACTGACTTGTTGGAAAGGTGGTATCCTATGACAGTGCCATGTTGAAAGTCACTGAACTCTTCAGTAAGGCCATTCTATGATGAGAGGACTCTCTGTGTCGGACATGATGAGAGGACCCAGCTTTTCATAGTTGTGCATGTTCATATCAGTCTGAAATGTGGGGCTGAGTATTCTTGCTAGAACAAATTCTAAGGTTGTTGCGTTTGGGTGTGTGTGTGGGTGTGTGTGCGCAGGGTGGATACATGGCTGCCAAGGTGTCCAAGCTGGATGAGCAGTTTAAGCTGGACGCCCCGAGAGAGAAGCTGAAATATGGAGCCTGCTCCAGCATCTTCACTGGGGTGGCCATCTATGTCAAAGGGTACACAGGTGAGACAAATGGGCGTTAACCTATACCCCACCCGTACCCCACTGATCCTAGCGTGATCCCTCGTATAGCTACTTGACTACAAGTAGCTATACGTGTGTGTGTGTGTGTGTGTGTGTGTGTGTGTGTGTGTGTGTGTGTGTGTGTGTGTGTGTGTGTGTGTGTGTTACTAGATAATAGACATGGTTCATGTGGGGTTCAGTTCTTTAATTTGTTGTATGTTTAACTTTCTGCCTCTTTATTCTGTTTTCCCACATGTCCTTCCTCCCCCTTTCCCCTCTCCTTCCCAGTGGTGTAAAGTGCTATAGTAAAAACACTTTAAAGTACTACTTAATTTGTCAATAGGGGGTGCTGTTAGCACTTTTATTTTTTTGACATTGCCAAATTAAACTGCCTAGTAGTCAATTCTTGCTCGTACAATATGCATATTATTGTTATTATTGGATAGAAAACACTCTAGTTTCTATAACCGTTGGAATTATGTCTCTGAGTGGAACAGAACTCTATCTACAGCACTTTTCCTGACAGGGAGTGAGATTTCAGAAATCTTGGCCTCTGGTCCCAGGTCAGTTTTAATGTCCCTGTGAATGCTATGAGGATACAAACACTGCCTACACCTTCCTCTAGATGTCAGTAAGTGGTGACAATTTGAATGGAGTCGATTGCGCAATCAGGGCCCGTATAAAACACAAAAGACCGGAAGTAGCTTTCTTTTGGATCCTGCGCTGGACGCATGAAGGGCGTCGGACCGACCCCTTTCCAAGCCTTGGTTTAGCCAGTAATATATCGCCGGTCATGTTTTTACTTGTTATAGGTGTTAAAAACATCATAAGGTAGTTAATTTAAACCGTTTTATAGCAATTTATATCCGTTTAGTGCGATTTTGAGGCATTTATTTGTGACGCCCTTCCATGAGCTGGGCACGTTTCCTGTACATACCGAACGTTATTGGCCATTTCGACGAGACAAGAGGACATCTTTCGACCAAAAGACGATTAGACCGGAGAAAGGATACATTGCCCAAGATTCTGATGGAAGAACAGCTCACAGTAAGAACTATTTATGATGATAAATCGCTGTTCTGTTGAAAAATTTTAAACGCATATATCGCCATTTTGTTATGTGTAGCTTCGCTTTGGCGGACCCGGTATTGCACAGTAAGGATAATTTTAGAAATGTAAGTCAGCGATTGCATTAAGAACTAATTTGTCTTTCGATTCCTGTCAACCCTGTATTTTTTAGTCAAGTTTATGATTAGCTATCGATTAGACTAGATCACTCTCAAAGATAGCGCCCGACATTTTCAGGCCAGTTTTGCTACTATTCTCATTGTATAACCACGTTTTTTTGTGGCTAAATATGCACATTTTCGAACAAACTCTATATGTATGTTGTAATATGATGTTACAGGAGTGTCATCGGAAGAATTCTGAGAAGGTTAGTGAAAAAATTAATATATTTTGGTGATCATAACGTTATCGCTCCCGTTGCCTTGAATTCATGCTGGGGTAACGTTTGCACATGTGGTATGCTAATATAACGATTTATTGTGTTTTCGCTGTAAAACGCTTAGAAAATCTGAAATATTGTCTGAATTCACAAGATCTGTGTCTTTCCATTGCTATGCTTTGTCTATTTTTATGAAATGTTTTATGATGAGTAAATTGGTAATACACGTTGCTCTCTGTATTTATTCTAGTCGAGTTGTGATGGTGGGTGCAATTGTAAACTATGATTTCTACCTGAAATATGCACATTTTTCTAACAAAAACTATCCTATACAATAAATATGTTATCAGACTGTCATCTGATGAGGTTTTTTCTTGGTTAGTGGCTATCAATATCTTTATTTGGCCGAATTGGTGATAGCTACTGGTGGAGAGAAAAAATGGTGGACAAAGAAAAATGGTGTCTTTTGCTAACGTGGTTAGCTAATAGATTTACATATTGTGTCTTCCCTGTAAAACATTTTAAAAATCAGAAATGATTGCTGGATTCACAAGAAGTGGATCTTTCATCTGGTATCTTGGACTTGTGATTGAATGATATTTAGATGCTACTATTTACTTGTGACGCTATGCTAGCTATGCTATTCAGCTTTTTTACTGGTAGGGGTTGGGGGGTGCTCCCGGATCCGGGTTTCTGACGCGGTAGAAGTTAAGTCGTTTTTTGGGGTATCTGTACTTTACTATTTTATATTTTACTTAACTACATTCCTAAAGAAAATAATGTACTTTTTCTCCATACATTTTCCCTGACACCCAAAGTACTCTATTTTGAATGCTTAGCAGGACAGGAAAATGTGGTCTAATTCACATACTTATCAAGAGAACATCCCTGGTCTTCCCTACTCTCTCTGATCTGATGGAATCAAATCCTTTGTTTGTACGTGATGTCTGAGTGTTGAAGTGTGCCCCTGGCTATCCATAAATAAATAAAAAACAAGAAAATGTGGCTGTTTGCTTAATATAAGTAATTTGAAATTATTTTTACTTTTGATACTTAAGTATATTTGAGAAAAAAGGAACCTGCATCTTCCGATGGCATTGAGGAGTACACCACATCAGTCACTGGCTTTATCAATAAGTGCATCGAGGACGTCGTCCCCACAGTGACTGTACGTACATACCCCAACCAGAAGCCATGGATTACAGGCAACATTCGCACTGAGCTAAAAGGTAGAGCTGCCGCTTTCAAGGTGCGGGACTCTAACCCGGAAGCTTATAAAAAATCCTGCTATGCCCTCCGACGAACCATCATACAGGCAAAGCGTCAATACAGGGCTAAGATTGAATCGTACTACACCGGCTCCAAAGCTCGTCTTATGTGGCAGGGCTTGAAAACTATTACAGACTACAAAGGGAAGCACACCCGCAAGCTGCCCAGTGACACGAGCCTACCAGACGAGCTAAATCACTTCTATGCTCGCTTCGAGGCAAGCAACACTGAGGTATGTATGAAAGCATCAGCTGTTCCGGACGACTGTGTGATCACGCTGTCTGTAGCCGACGTAAGACCTTTAAACAGGTCAACACTCACAAGGCTGCGGGGCCAGACGGATTACCAGGACGTGTGCTCCGGACATGTGCTGACCAACTGGCAGGTGTCTTCACTGACATTTTCAACATGTCCCTGATTGAGTCTGTAATACCAACATGTTTCAAGCAGACCACCATAGTCCCTGTGCCCAAGAACACGAAGGCAACCTGCCTAAATGACTACAGACCCGTAGCACCCATAGCCATGAAGTGCTTTGAAAGGTTGGTAATGGCTCACGTCAACACCATTATCCCAGAAACCCTAGACCTTCTCCAATTTGCATACCGCCCAGATCCACAGATGATGCAATCTCTATTAGAGGTCGGCCGATTAATTAGGGCCGATTTCAAGTTTTCATAACAATCGGTAACCAGCCTTTTTGGACGCTGATTACATTGCACCATAATTTGCAAATAAATTCATTAAAAATCCTACAATGTGATTTTCTGGATTTTTTTTCTTCTCATTTTGTCTGTCATAGTTGAAGTGTACCTATGATGAAAATTACAGGCCTCTCTCATCTTTTTAAGTGGGAGAACTTGCACAATTGGTGGCTGACTAAATACTTTTTTGCCCCACTGTATATCCACAGTAAAACAAGTCCTATATCGACATAACCTGAAAGGCCGCTCAGCAAGGAAGAAGCCACTGCTCCAAACCGCCATAAAAAAGCCAGACTACGGTTTGCAACTGCACATGGGGACAAAGATCGTACTTTTTGGAGAAATGTCCTCTGGTCTGATAAAACAAAAATAGAGCTGTTTGGCCATGATGACCATCGTTATTTCTGGAGGAAAAAGGGGGAGGTTTCCAAGCCAAAGAACACCATCCCAACCGTGAAGCACGGGGGTAGCAGCATCATGTTGTGGGGGTGCTTTGCTGCAGGAGGGACTGGTGCACTTCACAGAATAGAGGACATCATGAGGAAGAAACATTATGTGGATATATTGAAGCAACATCTCAAGACATCAGTCAGGAAGTTAAAGCTTGGTCGCAAATGGGTCTTCCACATGGACAATGACCCCAAGCATACTTCCAAAGTTGTGGCAAAATGGCTTAAGGACAACAAAGTCAAGGTATTGGAGTGTCCATCACAAAGCCCTGACCTCAATCCCATAGACAATTTGTGAGCAGAACTGAAAAAGTGTGTGCGAGCAAGGAGGCCTACAAACCTGACTCAGTTACACCAGCTCTGTCAGGAGGAATGGGCCAAAATTCCCCCAACTTACTGTGGGAGGTTTGTGGAAGGATACCCGAAACGTTTGACCCAAGTTAAACAATTGAATGGCAACGCTACCAAATACTAATTGAGTGTACGTAAACTTCTGACCCACTGGGAATGTGATGAAATAAATAAAAGCTGAAATAAATCATTCTCTCTGCTATTATTCTGACATTTCACATTCTTAAAATAAAGTGGTGATCCTAACTTACCTAAGACATGGTATTTTTACTAGGATTAAATGTCAGGAATTGTGAAAAACTGAGTTTAAATGTATTTGGCTGAGGTGTTTGGAAACTTCCAACTTCAACTGTATTTCAGGTTTAATGATGAATTCTATCTCCAAACGAATGGAACATTGATGGGCTCCACATTCGCTCCAAGCTGTGCTACTCGTTGTGGGTCTTTTTGAAGAACGTTTTGTTAATAATGAAAATGAAAATAATTTTTTGAATAAAGTCCTGAAGTGGTATCGATATGTTTAGGACATTTTTTTTGCATATGGAGAAGAGCTGTCAGACTTCATGGCCTTACTCAATGGCATTGACCCAAATCTCAAATTCACTATTGAATGTGACACTGAATGTGTTCATTACCTCGATATGTGGATTGAGAAATCAAATGGAACCCTGTTTACAACTCTGTATAGAAAAGAAACAGACAGAAATACTCTATTACAGGGTGACGGGTTCCATCCTGAGCCATTAAAAAGAGGACTTCCAAGAAGCCAGTTTTTCAGACTGAGCCGTATATGCCACTCCAGAGGATTATCTAGAAACAGCAGCAGAGATGCGCACTAGGTTTCTAAGAAGAGGCTGTTCTCCACAATGTGTGGATTAAGATCTTAATTTGGCATTAGGGAAAACATGAGATGAACTGCTACACAAAATTATGAGAGGACGTTTTGTCCGCTAGTGCTAAAGAACACTGTAATGTTCACAACTACATATAAACTCAGCAGAAAAAGAAACGTCCCTTTTTTAGGACCCTGTCTTTCAAAGATAATTCGTAAAAATCCAAATAACTTCACAGATCTTCATTGCAAAGGGTTTAAACACTGTTTCCCATGCTTGTTCAATGAACCACAAACAATTAATGAACATGCACCTGTGGAACGGTCGTTAAGACACTAACAGCTTACAAACGGTAGGCAATTAAGGTCACAGTTATGAATATTTCGGACACTAAAGAGTCCTTTCTACAGACTCTGGAAAAACACAAAGAAAGATGCCCAGGGTTCCTGCTCATCTGCGGGAACGTGCCTTAGACATGCTGCAAGGCGGCATGAGGACTGCAGATGTGGCCAGGGCAATAAATTGCAATGTCCGTACTTTGAGACGCGTAAGACAGCGCTACAGGGAGACAGGACGGACAGCTGATCGTCCTCGCAGTGGCAGACCACCTGTAACAACACCTGCACAGGATCGAAACGAACAATCCCTCCATCAGTGCTCAGACTGTCCGCAAAAGCTGAGAGAGGCTGGACTGAGGGCGTGTAGGCCTGTTGTAAGGCAGGTCCTCACCAGACGTCACCGGCAACAACGTCGCCTATGGGCACAAACCCATCGTCGCTGGACCAGACAGGACTGGCAAAAAGTGCTCTTCACTGACGAGTCGCGGTTTTGTCTCACCAGGGATGATAGTCGGATTCACGTTTATCGTCGAAGGAATGAACGTTACACCGAGGCCTGTACTCTGGAGCCGGATCGATTTGGAGGTGGAGGGTCCGTCATGGTCTGTGGTGGTGTGTCACAGCATCATCGGACTGAGCTTGTTGTCATTGCAGGCAATCTCAACCCTGTGCGTTACAGGGAAGACATCCTCCTCCCTCATGTGGTACACTTCCTGCAGGCTCATCCTGACATGACCCTCCAGCATGACAATGCCACCAGCCATATTGCTCATTCTGTGTGTGATTTCCTGCAAGAAAGGAATGTCAGTGTTCTGCCATGGCCAGCGAAGAGCCCGGATCTCAATCCCATTAAGCACGTCTGGGATCTGTTGGCTCGGAGGGTGAGGGCTAGGGCCATTCTCCCCAGAAATGTCCTGGAACTTGCAGGTGCCTTGGTGGAAGAGTGGGGTAACATCTGGCTAATCTGGTGCAGTCAATGAGGAGGAGATGCACTGCAGTACTTAATGCAGCTGGTGTTCACATCAGATACTGACTGTTACTTTAGATTTTTTTTTCTTACCTATTGTTCACCTAATACCTTTTTTTAATACCTCCCCGCCCCCTTTTTGAGGGTCACATTATTCAATTTCTGTTAGTCACATGTCTGTGGAACTTGTTCAGTTTGTCTCAGTTGTTGAGTTTTGTTATGTTCATACAAATATTTACACATGTTAAGTTTGCTGAAAATAAACACAGTTGACAGTGAGAGGACGTTTCTTTTTTTGCTGAATTTACTTTGAACTCGCGAAAAGTGGGAGATGCTGTCAAGAAACACTGGCATGTTTTATCATCAGACCCAGCTTTGCCTGCTGAATTTAAGAATCCACCACTCATTGTATATAGGAGAAGTCGCAATTTAGGCAATAAATTGGTCCATGCCAACTGCCAGCCACAAAACAAAATCACCCAGGCTCTTTTACGCCCTCTTCCAAATGGTAGCTATAAATGCAGAGGTTGCTGACAGTGCAACAATATGATGAAGTGTGAATGTTTTTGCCACCCACATACAGGAAAATGGTTCCAAATAAATTACGTCAGTACGTGGCCCACCACCCATGTTCTCTACATTATTAAATGTCCATGTGGGCTGTGCTATGTAGGTAAAACCTCTGGTTCTCTCAAACAGAGAATCAGTGAGCGTAAAAGTTAAATTAGGAGAAACGACAGGGATTATCCAGTCACGGTACATTTTAATGACCTAAAACATGACATTTCTACCTTTTTAGATTTTGTGGCATAGAGAAAGTTAAGATAACAGACGGGGGAGGTGATATAAATAATACTCTGAGAAAAAGAGTGTTTTTGGATTTCACCCTCCAGACATTATTTTCTAAAGGTCTTAATGATGAAATGCCTATGAATACATGAATTATGCCCCTATTCCAGATTACTCTGACATTTTTCTTGCACTGTACCCAATTATTTATGAAAACTTGCTTGGTAGGTCGATGTCCTCATTGTGATTTTACAGATGTGTTTAATACGTTTTATGTACACACTTAATTTGAATATTTATGAAATGCATATTGTTATATTTGGTAGCACTTATTTGTTTTTCCTTCGCCTCCAACCCCATTCGATGGTTGAACGGATGTTCGTGGGGCTAGGTCTATATAAGGGTGCTAATAAAAAAAACTCACAAATGAGGCCGATACGTACGCTTATTAAAGAGCAGTGATACTATCAAGAGCAGTGTGCAGGTTCCTTCTTTTTTCTCCTCTTATTCAACTGTTTCCATGCACCTGCAAAAACGATAGCATGGATGTGCGAGTGCCTTTAGAATTTTGAGATACTTACAGTAAGTATATTTAAAACCAAATACTTTTACTCAAGTAGTATTTTACTGGGTGACTTTTACTTGAGTCATTTTCTATAAAGGTATCTTTACTTTTACTCAAGTATGAGATTTGGGTACCTTTTCCACCACTGCTCCCTCCTGCCTTCCTCCTCCTTTCTCCCTCCTGCCTTCCTCCTCATTTCCCCCTCCTGCCTTCCTCCCTCTCTCCCTCCTCCTTTTCCCCCTCTCCCTCCTGCCTTTCTCCCTCTCTCCCTCCTCCTTTTGTCCCTCTCCCTCCTGTCTTCCTCATCCTTTCCCTTTTTTTATCCCATTTCTTTCCTCCTCTTCTGTCAAATCTCTCTTTGACCCACAGGAAAGATACAGTGGATATGTAAATGAACTTTAAAAATATCACAGGGAGTATTCTCTCTCTCTGTTGCGCGCGTTAGGCTTGGTTATATCACATTACTCCTTAATCTCTCCTTGTCTCTTCTCCGTTGTGACCACTGCTCTTAAAGAAGTATATCTGTAAAACCAATATGGATATACATCATGAATATAGGCCAGAAGACACGGCTGGACTCAATAATAATATGTCCAGACGTAGATATGTCTGTCCCTGTTCTTACTCTCGACCCTGCTTGTGTGTGTGCACAGAGCCACAGACCCATAGGATTACAATGAGTAGGATCCGCATTTCAGAGTTAGTTCTATTCATTCTAATTCTATGCCCAGAGCCCAGTGTGGACGAGCTGCGCAGGCTGATGCTGCTGCATGGGGGTCAGTTCCACGTGTACTACTCCCAATCTAACACCACCCACATCATCGCTACCAACCTGCCCAACAGTAAGATACAGGAGCTGAGGGACCAGAAGGTGGTCCGGCCGGAGTGGATCACTGACAGGTGTGTGTGTGTGTGTGTGTGTGTGTGTGTGTGTGTGTGTGTGTGTGTGTGTGTGTGTGTGTGTGTGTGTGTGTGTGTGTGTGTGTGTGTGTGTGTGTGTGTGGTGTCTAAGTGTAGTGTAATCTACATTATACTTAGTGTTTGAACATACATACACTTTCCCTCCAACAGTATCAAGGCTGGCCATCTCCTGTCCTACCTGCAGTACCAGCTCTATGCCAAGCAGAAAGGCCTGAGCTTCCCCAGTGTGTCTGTTCACCAGGGCCAAGAGCCTGCAGGACCCCTCCATGGGCACCTCCTAACCAGCCACAGCCTCCCTTTACCCAGCCTCAATAACCACAACCCAGCCCCTAGCCGTGGGCAGCCCCTATCCAGGCACCACACTCCTACATCCAGCCACAGTCATCTATACACAGACAATCTACACCCCCAACCCAACCACTATAACCCCCTAGCTAGCCACCGCAGCCCCCAGCCCAGCCACTCTCTCCCCAGCCACCTCGGCCCCCAGCCCAGCCACTCTCTCCCCAGCCACCTCAACCCCCAGCCCAGTCACTCTCTCCCCAGCCACCGCAGCCCCCAGCCCAGTCACTCTCTCCCCAGCCACCTCGGCCACCAGCCCAGTCACTCTCTCCCCAGCCACCTCGGGCCCCAGCCCAGCCACTCTCTCCCCAGCCACCTCGGCCCCCAGCCCAGCCACTCTCTCCCCAGCCACCTCGGCCCCCAGCCCAGCCACTCTCTCCCCAGCCACCTCGGCCCCCAGCCCAGCCACTCTCTCCCCAGCCACCGCAGCCCCCAGCCCAGTCACTCTCTCCCCAGCCACCTCGGGCCCCAGCCCAGCCACTCTCTCCCCAGCCACCTCGGGCCCCAGCCCAGCCACTCTCTCCCCAGCCACCTCGGCCCCCAGCCCAGCCACTCTCTCCCCAGCCACCTCAACCCTCAGCCCAGCCACTCTCTCCCCAGCCACCTCGGCCCCCAGCCCAGTCACTCTCTCCCCAGCCACCTCAACCCCCAGCCCAGCCACTCTCTCCCCAGCCACCTCAACCCTCAGCCCAGCCACTCTCTCCCCAGCCACCTCGGCCCCCAGCCCAGTCACTCTCTCCCCAGCCACCTCGGCCCCCAGCCCAGTCACTCTCTCCCCAGCCACCTCGGCCCCCAGCCCAGCCACTCTCTCCCCAGCCACCGTAGGCCCCAGCGCAGCCACTCTCTCCCCAGCCACCGTAGGCCCCAGCCCAGCCACTCTCTCCCCGGCCCCCAGCCCAGTCACTCTCTCCCCAGCCACCGTAGGCCCCAGCCCAGCCACTCTCTCCCCGGCCCCCAGCCCAGTCACTCTCTCCCCAGCCACCGTAGGCCCCAGCCCAGCCACTCTCTCCCCAGCCACCGTAGGCCCCAGCCCAGCCACTCTCTCCCCAGCCACCGTAGGCCCCAGCCCAGCCACTCTCTCCCCAGCCACTTTGGCCCCCAGCCCAGCCACTCTCTCCCCGGCCCCCAGCCCAGCCACTTTCTCCCCAGCCACCTCGGCCCCCAGCCCAGCCAACTCGAACCCCAGCCCAGCCAACTCGGCTCTCAGTCCAGGCACCTCACTCTAGGACCCAGCCTCCTCGGCCCCTTTTCCTCCAACCACCTTTACTCTGACCCAGGGCACATCACCCACCACCCACCCAGCCACGGGCAACCCAAGTTAGACTGCATCCAGCCTCCTCCTTCAGCATACACCCACCCACAGACCCCTGGTCCCGTCCCTGCAAACCCCAGCCATGAGCACTCTAAACCTGGACAGGCACAACCTCCTTCCGTCCTCTGCATCTCCAGTCACCTCCAGCACAGCTACCGGGAGCTGGACTTCAGACTGTGAGTGTGTTTTAGGTGTATTTTGATATTTGTACAATGCCCTCCACTAATATTGGCACCCTTGGTAAATATGAGCATAACGGGCTGTGAAAAAAATGTATTTGCTGTTTATCTTCTTGGTCTTTAATTCAAAATATTCACAAAAATCGAACCTTTAATTGAAGTAAAATTAATGTGAAATAAATATTTTTCTACGAAACGTGTGCCACAATTATTGGCACCCCTAGAGATTCTTATGAGTAAAATCTAACTGAATTCTATTCCCATTCATATTTTACGGTTTTAAGTTCACCTGAGTGATTAGGAACACTTAAGTGGTAAGCCATGACTTCCTGTTTCACTGGGGTATAAATATGAGGTGACACACAGGCCAAGTTCCCATAGTCATCCATCACTATGGGAAAGACCTTAGAATACAGTAATGATGTGCGACATAAGGTTATTGAGCTGCACAAATCAGGAAATGGCTATAAGAAAATGTCTCAATGGTTGAAAATGTCCATTTCCACTATCAAGGCAATAACTAAGAAGTTTAAAGCAACTGGAGATGTTAACAATAAGCCTGGAAGAGGACGTGTCTATATTGACCCCACGCACAGTGAGGATGATGGTTTGAGTGGCCAAAAAATCTACAAGGATCACAGCTAGAGAATTGCAGATGTTAGTTGGGTCTTGGGGTCAGAAAGTCTCAAACTACAATCAGACGCCACAAGTTGTTTGGGAGGGTTGCCATAAAAAAGCATTTGCTGTCATCAAACAGCAAACTCAAGCGCCTACAGTTTGCCAAACGTTACTGGAACTTTCAATGGGACCGGTTTCTATGGTCAAATGAGACCAAAATAGAGCTTTTTGGAAACAAACACCAGAGGTGGGTTTGGCGTAGACCGAAAGATAGCCGTGCAGAAAAGTACCTCATCCCCACTGTGAAGTATGGTGGTGGATCAATCAATCAAGGAAATGTATTTATAAAGCCCTTTTTACATCAGCCGATGTCACAAAGCGCTATACAGAAACTCAGCCTAAAACCCCAAACAGCAAGCAATGCAGATGTAGAAGCACGGTGGCTAAGAAAAACTCCCTAGAAAGGCTGGAACCTAGGAAGAAACCTAGAGAGGAACCAGGCTATGAGGGATGGCCAGTCCTCTTCTGGCTGTGCCGGGTGGAGATTATAACAGAACATGGCCAAGATGTTCATAGATGACCAACAGGGTCAAATAATAATCAGTGGTTATAGAGGGTGCAAAAGGTCAGCACCTCAGGAGTAAATGTCAGTTGGCTTTTCATAGCCGATCATTCAGAGTTAGAGAAATAGAGAGAGCATACTTAAATTCACACTGGACACTGGATAAGACAGGAGAAATACTCCAGATATAACAGACTGACCCTAGCCCTCCGACACAAACTATTGCAGCATAAATACTGGAGGCTGAGACAGGAGGGGTCGGGAGAAACTGTGCCCCTGTCTGACGATACCCCTGGACAGGGCCAACCAGGCAGGATATAACCCCACCCACTTTGCCAAAGCACAGCCCCCACACCACTAGAGGGATATCTTCAAACCACCAACTTACCATCCTGATACAAGGCTGAGTATAGCCCACGAAGATCTCCCCCACGGCACAACCCGTGGATCTTTTATCTTGTGGGGCTGTTTTTCTTCCAAAGGCCCTGGACAACTTGTTAGGATACGTGGTATCATGAACTCTATAAAGTACCAACAGATATTAAATCTAAACCTGACTGCCTCTGCTGGGAAGATTAAACTGGGTTGTGGTTGGAGCTTCCAGCAGGACAGTAATCCAAAGCACACCTCAAAATGAAAACAAAAATGGTTCACTGACCACAGAATCAAGGTTTTGCCATGGCCACCCCAGTCCCCTGACCTAAACCCCATAGAAAACCTGTGTGATGAGCTGAAGAGGAGAGTCCACAAGCGTGGACCTGGGAATCTGAACGATCTAGAGATGTGTTCTACAACCTCATTATGCGTTATAGGAGAAGACTCAGAGCTGTTATCTTGGCAAAGGGAGGTTGCACAACGTATGGAATGAATATTAAGTGGGGGGGCACTGTATATTGGTGCATGTTTGTGTATTGTCCTGGCATAATAACATACAGAAAGAACATTGGTTCCATGTTGTGATTCTTAATTCTCACTTCTCTCTCTGTCCGATAGGAATGGATCATTACTGCCCTCTTATGAAAAGACTCGGAGCGTCAAAATGAACGGGGTCCAAGAGTTGGGTGGTGAGGACCCCTGTCCTGTCAGAACTCCCAGAGGGGTGAAGGACCCCTGTCCTGTCAGAACTCCCAGAGGGGTGAAGGACCCCTGTCCTGTCAGAACTCCCAGAGGGGTGAAGGACCCCTGTCCTGTCAGAACTCCCAGAGGGGTGAATGACCCCACTCTGACCAACGGTCACGCCCATCCTGTGAATGGTGCCATAAAGTCTCTGGACCTCTCCCCAAACCCCACACGACCCACACCCACTCCAGACAGGGGGTTACCCCATACTCTCCAATCCATACCCCCACAGCCTGACAGCCCCTTATCCAAACCCCCTATCCAACATGACACACCCAGACCTCCCCCTGTCTCTCACCACAGACACCACGCACAACCGGCCAATGAACAGAGACCCAAGGCCCCTCCGCCCACCTATCAGGAGACGATGGCTGTCTCGGCATCCCGCCCTCTGGATCTCCCTCCTCAATCAGATTTCCCTCCTGAGAAACAACTCCCCCCTGCTAACCCAAACCCCTCCCCTTCCCCTGTCTGTCTGAATGGCAGCCACCACAATGTTTTTCCTTCTAACCCCACCCCCCTGGAAACCAACAGCCTATCAGCCAACACCTTTCCTTCTAACCCCACCCCCCTGGAAACCAACAGCCTATCAGCCAACACCTTTCCTTTTAACCCCACCCCCCTGGAAACCAACAGCCTATCAACCAACACCTTTCCTTCTAACCCCACCCCCCTGGAAACTAACAACCTATCAGCCAACACCTTTCCTTCTAACCCCAGCCCCCTGGAAACCAACAGCCTATCAGCCAACACCTTTCCTTCTAACCCCACCCCCCTGGAAACCAACAGCCTATCAGCCAACACCTTTCCTTCTAACCCCACCCTCCTGGAAACCAACAGCCTATCAGCCAACACCTTTCCTTCTAACCCCACCCCCCTGGAAACCAACAGCCTGTCAGCCAACACCTTTCCTTCTAACCCCACCCCCCTGGAAACCAACAGCCTGTCAGCCAACACCTTTCCTTCTAACCCCACCCTCCTGGAAACCAACAGCCTATCAGCCAACACCTTTCCTTCTAACCCCACCCCCCTGGAAACCAACAGCCTGTCAGCCAACCCCATTCCCTCAAACTACGCTCCTCCGCACCACGACCAACAATCAGCAAAGGTGAAGACCGGGGGGATCATCGCAGAGTTTTACTGCCACTCTCGTCTACACCACATCTCCACGTGGAGGAGTGAGTTCTCTGAGTATGTCAACACGCTGCAGAGCAGGAGGAGGGCCACAGGGGGCGCCACCTTCCCCGGGAGAGACAGGCTCAGACGCCAGAGGAGAGAGGGTAAGGAGCTGTAGGGTGGGTGTTTGGAAGGGATGGATTGGATGGTCTCTGTCCGATGGTATGTGAATTCTGATAACTCAGTCCAGTCATGTCCGTCTGTCTGTCTGTTTCTCTCTCGATCACACACTCCTCTCTTATCTCACTCACTCTCTCACTCACACACTCCTCTCACTCTCCTCTCTTAAATGTCATAGGGGAAATTCTGCATGTTGTTAATGTCATCAGGGTTTGTTTGAGTGTGGCGCATTTTGCGGACCATGAATAGCTGTGTACAGAGCCTTCAGAAAGTATTCATACCCCTTGACTTATTCCAGATTCTGTTGTTACAGCCTGAATTCAAAATGGATGAAATACAATAAAATTCTCACAGACGATACCCCATAATGACAGTGAAAACATGTTTTTAGAACATTTTGCAAATGTATTGAAAATGAAATACTGAAATATCAAATGTACATAAGTATTCACACCCCTGAGTCAATACTTTGTACAAGCACCTTTGGCAGCGATTACAGCTTTGAGTCATCTTGGGTATGTCTGTATCAGCTTTGCACATCTTGATTTGGGGATTTTCTCCCATTCTTCCTTGCATATTTTCTTAAGCTGTTAAATTGCAGTAGATGGGTAGCTGGTGAACAGCAATCTTCAAGTCTTCACACATATTCAATGGAATTCAAGTCTGGGCTTTGGCTGGGCCATTCAAGGACTTTCACATTTCTGAAGCCATTCCACTGTTGCTTTGGCTCTATGCTTGGGGTCATTGTACCTTTGGAACGTAAATCTTCGCCCCATTCTAAGGTCGTTTGCACTCTGAAGCAGGTTCTCATCGAGGATTTGCCTGTATTTGGCTCCATTCGTTGTTCCCTCTATCCTTACCAGCCTCCCAGTCCCTGTCGCTGAAAAGCATCCCTATATCATGATTTGCCTTTGGCTCCATCCATTGTTCCCTCTGTCCTTACCAGCCTCCCAGTCCCTGTCGCTGAAAAGCATCCCTATATCATGATTTGCCTTTGGCTCCATCCATTGTTCCCTCTATCCTTGCCAGCCTCCCAGTCCCTGTCGCTGAAAAGCATCCCTATATCATGATTTGCCTTTGGCTCCATCCATTGTTCCCTCTGTCCTTGCCAGCCTCCCAGTCCCTGTCGCTGAAAAGCATCCCTATATCATGATTTGCCTTTGGCTCCATCCATTGTTCCCTCTGTCCTTGCCAGCCTCCCAGTCCCTGTCGCTGAAAAGCATCCCTATATCATGATTTGCCTTTGGCTCCATCCATTGGTCCCTCTGTCCTTGCCAGCCTCCCAGTCCCTGTCGCTGAAAAGCATCCCTATATCATGATTTGCCTTTGGCTCCATCCATTGTTCCCTCTGTCCTTACCAGCCTCCCAGTCCCTGTCGCTGAAAAGCATCCCTATATCATGATTTGCCTTTGGCTCCATCCATTGTTCCCTCTATCCTTGCCAGCCTCCCAGTCCCTGTCGCTGAAAATAATTCCACCAGACAGATGAGCTGTGCCTGATGTTTTCCAGACATAGCGCTTTGCATTCAGCCAAAGGGTTACATTTGTGTCTCATCAGACCACAGAATCTTTTGCATTATGATCTCAGTCTTTCATGTGCCTTTTGGCAAACTCCAGGCGTGCTGTCATGTGCCTTTTGGCAAACTCCAGGCGTGCTGTCATGTGCCTTTTGGCAAACTCCAGGCGTGCTGTCATGTGCCTTTTGGCAAACTCCAGGCGTGCTGTCATGTGCCTTTTGGCAAACTCCAGGCGTGCTGTCATGTGCCTTTTGGCAAACTCCAGGCGTGCTGTCATGTGCCTTTTGGCAAACTCCAGGCGTGCTGTCATCTGCCTTTTGGCAAACTCCAGGCGTGCTGTCATGTGCCTTTTGGCAAACTCCAGGCGTGCTGTCATGTGCCTTTTGGCAAACTCCAGGCGTGCTGTCATAAAGCCCAGATTGATGAGGTGCTGTAGATACTGTTGTCCTTCTGGCAGGTTCTCCCATCTCAGCCAAGTTCTGTCAGAGTGATCATTGGGTTTTTGGTCACCTCTGACCAAGGTACTTCTTGCCCGGTTACTCAGTTTTGGTCGAACGACCAGCTCTAGGCAGAGTCTGGGTAGTTCAATATTTTTTCAATTTCCCAATGATTGAGACCACTGTGCTCTTGGAAACTTTCAACACTCTAGAAGTTGTTTTATACCTTTTCCCAGATATATGACTCGTCACAATTCTATCTCGGAGATTTACAGACACTTCCTTGGACATGGTATAGTTTCTGCTCTGACATGTACTGTCAACTGTGGGACCTTATATAGACAGGTGTTTCTAAATCATGTCCAATCAAGTTATAGTGACATCTCAAGGACGATCAAAGGAAATTGGATGCACCTGAGCTCAATTTCGAGTGTCATAGCAAAGGGATGTGAATACTTAAGTAAATTAGATATTTCTCTATTTCATTTTCAAAAAAAATTTAAAACATGTTTTCACTTGGTCATGGGTTATTGTGTGTAGGGTGAGGGGAGAAAAAACAATTTAATCCATTTTGAATTCAAGCTGTAACACAACAAAATGTGGAGTAAGTCAAGGGGTATTAACACTTTCTGTCTCCTGGTCTGTCTGTCTGTCTCCTGCTCTGTCTGTCTGTCTCCTGCTCTGTCTGTCTCCTGGTCTGTCTATCTGTCTCCTGGTCTGTCTGTCTGTCTCCTGATCTGTCTCCTGGTCTGTCTCCTGCTCTGTCTGTCTGTCTCCTGCTCTGTCTGTCTGTCTCCTGCTCTGTCTGTCTGTCTCCTGGTCTGTCTATCTGTCTCCTGGTCTGTCGGTCTGTCTCCTGGTCTGTCTCCTGGTCTGTCTGTCTCCTGGTCTGTCTGTCTGTCTGTTGACCAGGTTTGTCAGCTGCTCCTGGCCCTCAGTCCTGTATCCTGCATGTGGACATGGACTGTTTCTTTGTCTCCGTGGGGATCAGACACAGACCAGACCTCAAAGGTATACACGCACACACTCAAGTATCTCTATCATATTTTCTATTCTCGTCCCAAGTGCCCACTAACCGCACCCCCTCCTCTCCTCCCCCAGGGAAGTCTGTAGCGGTGACCAGTAACCGTGGTCCAGGCAGAGTGGCCCAGAGGGCTGGTGTTGACCACCAGCTGGAGCTGCAGTACTACCAGAAAAAATACTCCTATCCAGCTGTGTCAGAGAGGAAGGATGGGGACCTGGAGGAAATGACATCATCAGAGACGGAGAGTCACATCTCCCATGGCAACAGTGTTGACCAGGATACTGCTGCCCTCTCTATGGCTGAGATCGCCTCCTGTAGCTATGAGGCCAGGTACAACACATATACGTACACACACACACACACACACACGTACACTCTACCCTATAGTAATATGTGGTCTCTCTTTCTGTCTGTCAGGCTGGCGGGGGTGAGGAACGGTATGTTTTTTGGCCAGGCCAAACAACTGTGTCCCTCCCTGCAGTCTGTCCCTTATGACTTCCAGGCCTACAAGAAGGTAGCCCTGGCCATGTACGAGACCCTCGCCAGGTACGGATGGATGAACAGATACTCACTCACACTCTCTCTCTATATACCTGTCATCTATGACTATTAGTTACTTGGTAGGATTGTAGCACAATCTCATCTATTAGAGAACAAATTGATTTAACTTTTCTCTTTTTTCTCTCTTTCTCTCCCTCTTCTCTCTCTCTCTCTCTCTGTCTCTCTCTCTCTCTCTCTAGTTATTCTCACGACATCGAGGCCCTGAGTTGTGACGAGGCATTGGTGGATAGCTCTGCCCTGCTGGCTGAGTTGAGTGTTACACCAGATGAACTTGCCAGTGCCATCCGGGCAGACGTCAGGGAGAGGACTGGGTGCTCCGCCTCAGTGGGCATGGGTGAGTAGTGCCTTCCTCTGCCACCCGAGTCACATTGTGTACGCTGGCGTACTGGACACCCCTCTAGACCCCTGCAATGCTTTGGGGGCCCATATACCTGTCATCAATGTCTATTTTTATTTATTTAATAAATCATTTTGGCAGTAACCCTACAAAAAAGTTATTAATGAACCTTTTTAATTTTTGTGTTTGTTTGTTTCTTGGTCTTCAGGAATGTGACTGAAATGTGCCTCAGGCCTTGAAAAATAAAAAGTTTCACTGATTGAAAGTATAAAGAGATATGGGTGAATACATTCCATGGTGAAGGCAGCGACAGTGGAGCTGACTTGGCTGTTCAAAAGTGCATCAGACCAAGAGCCTAATGCTTCTTTAGTTAGTTAGGATTTTTTTGTTGAGAAAATCATTTCTCCTCAGAAGCGACAGTTTCAGGGATGGTAAAAACAGCTTGATTGCCATAGCCGTATCAGGGAAACTGGACAGGAGGGAGTGGTGCTTCAAAATGTAGCAGTTCTGTAACATCTTTAATTGAGCCTCTCATTCTCCTTAATTTCCGGGCCTCAACACGTTACGGAAAGAGGTTAACTGTATTGGAATCTGGGGACAGGTCGTCTGGATACTGGACAACCAATAAATTGGCAAATGCAAACATCTTTAGCGGACAACAGTTCTTCAGGGCCTGAACAAAAAAAGCGTTTTGCGATTTCGTTCAAACTGGTGAACCGGCGTTTGAGTTGTGTGGTTGCAATATCAACAGTCCCTTATCTCTGCTTTATCTTGGCATCATTCAAGACTAGGTTTAACTTGTGCGCAGCGAAATGGACATGTAACGTACAATATCCCAGGAGAGACTGTCTGGGTTGACTCCATATAGGAAACCAAAGAAAGATCAAGTGCATTATGCCAGTGATTCTGTTGGCACAACAAGGGAGGAAGCATTTGGAAACGGAGGGGCATCATAGTTTCCCTCCCACTGTATTACACCCTGTCTAACCTCTGTGACCTCTGACCTGTCCAGGGTCCAACATCCTGTTGGCGAGAATGGCTACCCGGAAGGCTAAGCCAAACGGACAGTACCTCCTGAGGTCAGAGGAAGTGGATGACTTCATCAGGGACCAGACGGTGACCAGCCTACCAGGTGAGGCACTACAGCACCACCTGCTGGCCACACACACATACACCACACATACACCACACATACACCACACACACAGTTACTCTGCAACTGATGATCATCTTTCTTGTGCATCTCCAAAATACAAACTGTCCTTCTCTACACCCTCCATCTCTCCTTCTCCACCCATCCCTCTAATTCTCTCCCCTCGTCTCCCTCAGGTGTGGGCCGTTCTATGGGTGGTAAACTGGCATCTCTGGGTGTGAGGTCATGCGGGGACCTGCAGCAGGTGTCTCTGCAGCGGCTGCAGAAGGAGTTTGGCCCTCGCACTGGTCAGACCCTCTTCAGGTTTTGCCGAGGTCTGGACGACCGGCCCGTCCGTAGTGAGAAAGAGAGGAAGTCTGTCTCGGCTGAGATGAACTACAACATCCGCTTCACACAGGTACTGTTTAATCCGGTTTACACTGGTAAGAGCTTGTTTGATCTGGTCCACGCAGGTCATAACTGGTTTATACTGATCAGGACTGGGGCTTATTCAAGGAGGCAGAATATTCAGATAGTTCAGAATGGAATATTTGCTGAAGAACAGACATTCTTCTTTGCCTGTTCAAAGTGACAGGCTTTTCTGTCACTTTCTCCATTCTCTCTTTCTCTAAATTCTCTCTATCTCACCAGGTGGACGAGGCGGAGTCGTTCCTGACACACCTGTCCATTGAGGTGCAGAAGCGTCTGCGGGGGGCAGGGCTTAGGGGTCGCAGGCTGACCCTAAAGGTCATGGTCTGTAAGGCAGGGGCCCCGGTGGAGCCATCCAACTACAGTGGTCATGGCACCTGTGACAATTTGGCTAGGTGAGCGAGACAAATGGCCATGTCTGAATACCCATAAATAGTAGGCTCTTTGGGAATGCCAAAATATAACATTTTATAGTATGTAAAATGAAGTATGCTTTAAATGCCAGGATGTCATACTCATTTCAGCTCTTCATCTAGTACATTTAGCTGCACACTGTTGAGGAAGAGCATCGTCTTTTCACCCTCGCGTGTGTTTGACAACAGCTGATAATCAATAGAGGACGCGCATAAATAAACGAATGGCGTTAAATCAACGCAGTTGAACATTACGAGGCATTCTCAGTATGGATCAGCCTAGGATGTTATTTGTTGCTCATTCTCAGTATGGATCAGCCTAGGATGTTATTTGTTGCTCATTCTCAGTATGGATCAGCCTAGGATGTTATTTGTTGCTCATTCTCAGCATGGATCAGCCTAGGATGTTATTTGTTGCTCATTCTCAGTATGGATCAGCCTAGGATGTTATTTGTTGCTCATTTTCAGTATGGATCAGCCTAGGATGTTATTTGTTGCTCATTCTCAGTATGGATCAGCCTAGGATGTTATTTGTTGCTCATTCTCAGTATGGATCAGCCTAGGATGTTATTTGTTGCTCATTTTCAGTATGGATCAGCCTAGGGTGTTATTTGTTGCTCATTCTCAGGATGGATCAGCCTAGGATGTTATTTGTTGCTCAATCTCAGGATGGATCAGCCTAGGATGTTATTTGTTGCTCACTGCGTTTGTTTGTTTTTTAAAATAAAAATAGTATGTTCTAAATAGTCTGTAGTACAATTAGTACACAGTATGTAGTTTTAGTAAATAGCAGGCAAGACAGATTTCAGACACTTCCTGGAACACACTGAGGGGACATAATTGAGTGTGTCTTCCTCTTCTCTTCTCCTCTTTTCTCTTCTCCTCTCCCTCTCTCCTCTACCCTCCTCTCCTCTACCCTCCTCTCCTCTACCCTCCTCTCCTCTACCCTCCTCTCCTCTCCCCCTCTCTCCTCTCTCAGGTCAGTGACCCTGGCCCAGCTTACAGACTGTGGTCATTTGATAGCCAGTGAGGTCATCAAGCTGTTCCACACAATGAGGCTGAAGGTGCAGGATCTGAGGGGGGTGGGCCTCCAGGTGCAGCTCCTCGAGGGGGTCCACTCCGTCCCCAAGGACCCCTCGGGCCCTAAAACATCCATCAGAGACAAGCTGCTGGCCCAGCGCCACCCCGCCCAACCTAACCATACAGGTAGGTGTGTGTGTGAGCTCTTGTTAGTGGTTACCTCAAGGAGCCAGTCATCGAGCCATAGAACGACCTCTGCTGTCTCTCTCCCTTCAGATTCGCTACCTAATACCGCCGTTACTGACACATGCACCAGTCAGGAAAATAGTTCCTCTGCCAGAGTCCTGTCCCCCTTCTCCACTCCCCGCCCTACATCGCCTGCTGAGCCAATCCCAGGGACAAGTAAAGGAGAGCCGCCACCCTCTACACACACACCTAACCATGTTGGTACACGCCTTAACCTCAGCATCGAGGTCTCCCCTCCCTCACAGGTACTTCACCCCTAGTTCAACAGTGCATTGCTCTCATTGAAAAAACATTCGGTTGGCTATGTTTTTGAAGCATCATTTCAAGTCCAATCAAATTGTATTTGTCACATCCCCCGAATACAAACTTACCGTGTAGCAGCAGTGTAAAAACAAAGGGGGTCGGTCAATGTAAATAGTCCAGGTGGCCATTTGATGAATAGTTCAGCAGTCTTATGGCTTGGAGGTAGATGAATAGTTCAGCAGTCTTATGGCTTGGAGGTAGATGAATAGTTCAGCAGTCTTATGGCTTGGAGGTAGATGAATAGTTCAGCAGTCTTTTGGCTTGGAGGTAGATGAATAGTTCAGCAGTCTTATGGCTTGGAGGTAGATGAATAGTTCAGCAGTCTTATGTCTTGGAGGTAGAAGCTGTTAAAGAGCCTTTTGGGCTGTAAAATCACCCTCACACACAGGTTTCCCAGGAAACATGTATGTGTGTCCATGTGTGTCTGTGTCCATGTCAGGTGGACCGGTCGGTGTTGGAGGCCTTGCCTGCAGAGTTGAGAGAACAGGTGGAGCACTCCTGGACCCACAGAGACACAGAGAGAACCCACAACGGGTCACACCAACGCCCCCTTCACCATGGCCCCTCTTCTCCTCTCTCTTCCTGTTCATCTTCCCCTCTACCCTCCTCTCCTCCTCCCCCCGCTGCCCCTCCTGTAGGAGCACTGGTGCTTCAGATCCCCAACCAGTCTGGACAGACCGGCTCCACAGGCATCATACTGGAACTGCCTGACTTCTCCCAGGTACACACACACACCCACAAACATTCTCATTAACTCCAACACCCCCTATAAACACGCACATATTGTCTCTCTGTCTGTGTGTGTGTGTGTAGGTTGACCCGGAGGTGTTTGCAGCACTCCCCAGAGAACTCCAGGAGGAGCTGCGTTCAGCGTATGGCCGCATAGAGAACGCCCAGGCCAAGAGGATCATGGGTAAGACTGCAGACCAAAGTAGTGCAGAATACAGTATATCTATCCAATAATATACACTGAGTTTACCAAACATTAAGAACACCTTCCTAATAAGAATGGTCCCCTCAGTTCGTCGGGGCATGGACTCTACAAGGTGTCCAACGCGTTCCACAGGGATGCTGGCCCATGTTGACTCCAATGCTTCCCACAGTTGTGTCAAGTTGGCTGGATGTCCTTTGGGTGGAGGACCATTCTTAACACACACGGGAAACTGTTGAGGGTGAAAAACTGTTATGAGAATTATGTTCTCAATGTTCATAAACCCAGTTCAATGAACTACTCCGCCTGAAACCCAGGATATGTAGGAAACTGGTTGAAATGAATCAGACGGAGGCCCAGCTACGATAGTCAGAACGTTTATTTACGAGAGCCCTGGTTAGTTGTACAAAACCATTCATTTTATACCGGCTTCTTACGCACATAGTCTTGCACACAAACAGAATTCATACGCACATACATTTGCACACAAACGTTAGGTATCCTACGCACACACTGTCCTGCTACCCAGCCGACAAAGATTAGGGGAGTCCGTGAGAATCACTCCCCGTCCTCCCTCAAAATAGGGAGAAGTACTGGGAAGTACTCTGTGGCCCCCCGCCAAAGTCGGCACCGAATCTTGCTCAGACAGTCTGTTTTTAAGATACTATAATAGACATATTGTACAGATATATTGTTATACCCTAATTCTGATTAAAAACTACACTCACGGATATATAATTCTACTGACTAAAACCACACCCATCATTAATTAATTATGATTCTAATCAATTTCATACAATTATATGGTTTCAGGGTGGAGTATTCTAATCATTCATTTAAACCTATAAATTCCATCAACAAAAACCCTGCAGCATTGCAGTTCGTGACTCAAACCGGTGCGCCTGGCACCTAACACCATACCCCATTCAAAGACACTTAAATCTTCTGTCTTGCCCATTCACCCTCTGAATGGTACACATACACAATCCATGTCTCAATTGTATCAAGGCTTAAAAATCCTTCTTTAACCTGTCTTCTTCCCTTCACCTACACTGATTGAAGTGGATTTAACAGGTGACATCAATGAGAGTTCATAGCATTCACCTGGATTCCCCAGTCAGTTTGACATGTAAAGAGCAGGTGTTCTTAATGTTTTGTACAATCAGTGTATACCAGTAATATAATATAGAATATATATGCCATTTAGCAATACACTGGAAAGAACCATAGAACCGACTAATGATCAAATTAAACTTCCATTGCATTGCCCCCTTACCTCTCTCTTTCCTTCTCTACCTTTCACTCCACCCCTCCCCTCTCTCTTTCTCTGTAGCAGACCAGAGGAACCCCCTGTTGCATCTGAAGCATGTGGGGGTGGGTCGGATGAAGCACTGCTACAAGAAGAGTGCCAACAGCCCTGCCAACAAAGGCCCCTCCCCTCTAAAGAGGCCCCGCCCACCAGGAAACACCCCGGCCAAAGACCTACCACACGTGCTCAGACCCAGGGACCTACCCAATGGCCTCAAGGTGAGCCCCTAAGCACTTATCCAAGGTAAGTTTTCTGTTTTATTAATGATGCATAGTGATTAAACTGGCCTGAACTGACCCCCATCCAGCTGGAGAATGGACCTTCCACCTCCCCCCTACAGCAGGACGACCCAGAGACTCTGTCCAAGTTCACCCCTCGCCCTGAACCCACCCTGGCTGGAGCTTGTGATTTCATGGACATCCGAACACTACTCAGAGAATGGGTCACTACCATCTCAGGTACAGAATGGGGAGTGGGTCGTTTACTACCATCTATGGGGAAAAAGGGGGACATTTGCTGCCATAGTACAGTCGTGGCCAAAAGGTTTGAGAATGACACAAATATTAATTTTCACAAAGTCTGCTGCCTCAGTTTGTATGATGGCAATTTGCATATACTCCAGAATGTTATGAATAGTGATCAGATGAATTGCAATTAATTGCAAAATCCCTCTTTGCCATGCAAATGAAGTAAATCCCCCAAAAAAACATTTCCACTGCATTTCAGCCCTGCCACAAAATACCAGCTGACATGTGATCAGTGATTCTCACGTTAACACAGGTGTGAGTGTTGACGGGGACACGGCTGGAGATCACTCTGTCATGCTGATTGAGTTTGAATAACAGACTGGAAGCTTCAAAAGGTGCTTGGAATCATTGTTCTTCCTCTGTCAACCATGGTTACCTGCAAGAAAACACGTGCCGTCATCATTGCTTTGCACAAAAAGGGCTTCACAGGCAAGGATATTGCTGCCAGTAAGATTGCACCTAAATCAACCATTTATCGGATCATCAAGAACTTCAAGGAGAGCGATTCAACTGTTGTGAAGAAGGCTTCAGGGCGCCCAAGTCCAGCAAGCGCCAGGACCGTCTCCTAAAGTTGATTCAGCTGCGAGATCGGGGCACCACCAGTACAGAGCTTGCTCAGGAATGGCAGCAGGCAGGTGTGAGTGCATCTGCACGCACAGTGAGGCGAAGACTTTTGGAGGATGGCCTGGTGTCAAGAAGGGCAGCAAAGAAGCCACTTCTCTCCAGGAAAAACATCAGGGACAGACTGATATTCTGCAAAAGGTACAGGGATTGGACTGCTGGGAAATGGTGTAAAGTAATTTTCTCTGATGAATCCCCTTTCCGATTGTTTGGGGCATCTGGAAAAAAGCTTGTCCGGAGAAGACAAGGTGAGCGCTAACATCAGTCCTGTGTCATGCCAACAGTAAAGCATCCTGAGACCATTCATGTGTGGGGTTGCTTCTCAGCCAAGGGAGTGGGCTCACTCACAATTTTGCCTAAGAACACAGCCATGAATAAAGAATGGTACCAACACATCCTCCGAGAACAACTTCTCCCAACCATCCAGGAACAGTTTGGTGACGAACAATGTATTTTCCAGCATGATGGAGCACCTTGCCATAAGGCAAAAGTGATAACTAAGTGGCTCGGGGAACAAAACATCAATATTTTGGGTCCATGGCCAGGAAACTCCCCAGACCTTTAATCCCATTGAGAACTTGGGGTCAATCCTCAAGAGGCGGGTGGACAAACAAAACCCCACAAATTCTGACAAACTCCAAGCATTGATTATGCAAGATTGGGCTGCCATCAGTCAGGATGTGGCCCAGAAGTTAATTGACAGCATGCCAGGGCGGATTGTAGAGGTCTTGAAAAAGAAGGGTCAACACTGCAAATATTGACTCTTTGCATCAACTTCATGTAATTGTCAATAAAAGCCTTTGACACTTATGAAATGCTTGTAATTATACTTCAGTATTCCATAGTAACATCTGACAGAAATATGTAAAGACACTGAAGCAGCAAACTTTGTGGAAATTAATATTTGTGTCATTCTCAACTTTTTGCCACAACTGTAGTTGTGTTTTTGACTGTGTTAAAGATGTAGTTTTGCGTTTTTCTAAGTACTTTTCCCCCCTCAGACCCCATGGAGGAGGACATTCTGCAGGTAGTCAAGTACTGCACTGATCTGATCAACGACAAAGACCTAGAGAAACTTGACCTGATCATCAAGTACATGAAGAGGTACGGTCCATTCGTGGTCTAACTCTCCCCTCTTCACCTCTGTCTCAGTGAAGGACCACACGGCCATGGTCAAATAGGACCTGTTTGGGGATAGAGGATCATTCTACCCCTGTTGTTGAGATTCCATTTCAATTAGTGTTTTTCTCTTTTTCTCATGTGTGTTTAGTTTATTAGATATTCAAGTGTGTTAGGCCTAAGGCATGTCTTATGTCATGGCAGGTTGATGCAGCAGTCTGTGGAGTCTGTGTGGAGCATGGCCTTTGACTTCATCCTGGACAACGTGCAGGTGGTGGTACAGCAGACCTACGGCAGCACTCTGAAGATCACGTAGGAGAGGGCAGCACTCTGAAGATCACGTAGGAGAGGGCAGCACTCTGAAGATCACGTAGGAGAGGGCAGCACTCTGAAGATCACGTAGGAGAGGGCAGCACTCTGAAGATCACGTAGGAGAGGGCAGCACTCTGAAGATCACGTAGGAGAGGGCAGCACTCTGAAGATCACGTAGGAGAGGGCAGCACTCTGAAGATCACGTAGGAGAGGGCAGCACTCTGAAGATCACGTAGGAGAGGGCAGCACTCTGAAGATCACGTAGGAGAGGGCAGCACTCTGAAGATCACGTAGGAGAGGGCAGCACTCTGAAGATCACGTAGGAGAGGGCAGCACTCTGAAGATCACGTAGGAGAGGGCAGCACTCTGAAGATCACGTAGGAGAGGGCAGCACTCTGAAGATCACGTAGGAGAGGGCAGCACTCTGAAGATCACGTAGGAGAGGGCAGCACTCTGAAGATCACGTAGGAGAGGGCAGCACTCTGAAGATCACGTAGGAGAGGGCAGCACTCTGAAGATCACGTAGGAGAGGGCAGCACTCTGAAGATCACGTAGGTGAGGGCAGCACTCTGAAGATCACGTAGGAGAGGGCAGCACTCTGAAGATCACGTAGGTGAGGGCAGCATTCTGAAGATCACGTAGGTGAGGGCAGCATTCTGAAGATCCCGTAGGAGAGGGCAGCACTCTGAAGATCACGTAGGAGAGGGCAGCACTCTGAAGATCACGTAGGAGAGGGCAGCACTCTGAAGATCACGTAGGAGAGGGCAGCACTCTGAAGATCACGTAGGAGAGGGCAGCACTCTGAAGATCACGTAGGAGAGGGCAGCACTCTGAAGATCACGTAGGAGAGGGCAGCACTCTGAAGATCACGTAGGAGAGGGCACGGCAGGCTCTGGCCAAGTCTCAAATCACACCCTATTCCCCATATAGTGCACTGGTCAAAAGGTATTATACTAATATGTGGAGGATAGAATGCCATTTGAGCTCCAGTTTTGCTCCTCCTGCTCCTGTTTGTTGTGCCACTGTTACATCATCCGACTATTACATCATGATCCTGTGGGAGGAGCTGTGTCAAATCTGGGTCAAATCATAATGTCTGTGATCTTCAGCACGGAAAGTCGGAGTTCTAGAAAGATGCCAGAGTTTTAGAGTTGGATGACCATTTCAAACTATTTTTCCCATTTCCCAGTTGTCTTGAAGGCACTGAAGTCGGAAGTCAGAGTTCCTAGTTCCCAGGTGTTTTGAACACGACAATAACCTGGACACGTGTTCTCTTCTTGTGTCATCACAGTGAAAGAGTTCTGTGACATCAGCACAACAACCCTCTATCTCTCACTTTGACATCAGCAAATCAAATCAAATCAAATTTTATTAGTCACATACACATGGTTAGCAGATGTTAATGCGAGTGTAGCGAAATGCTTGTGCTTCTAGTTCCGACAATGCAGTAATAACCAACAAGTAATCTAACCTAACAATTCCACAACTACTACCTTACACACACACACAAGTGTAAAGGGATAAAGAATATGTACATAAAGATATATGAATGAGTGGTGGTACAGAACGGCATGGCAGATGCAGTAGATGGTATAGAGTACGGTATATACATATGAGATGAGTACTGTAGGGTATGTAAACATAAAGTGGCATAGTTTAAAGTGGCTAGTGGTACATGTATTACATAAAGATGGCAAGATGCAGTAGATGATATAGAGTACAGTATATACATATGAGATGGGTAATGTAGGGTATGTAAACATTATATTAAGTGGCATTGTTTAAAGTGGCTAGTGGTACATTTTTACATAATTTCCATCAATTCCCATTTTTAAAGTGGCTGGAGTTGAGTCAGTATGTTGGCAGCGGCCGCTAAATGTTAGTGGTGGCTGTTTAACAGTCTGATGGCCTTGAGATAGAAGCTGTTTTTCAGTCTCTCGGTCCCTGCTTTGATGCACCTGTACTGACCTCGCCTTCTGGATGATAGCGGGGTGAACAGGCAGTGGCTTGGGTGGTTGTTGTCCTTGATGATCTTTATGGCCTTCCTGTGACATCGGGTGGTGTAGGTGTCCTGGAGGGCAGGTAGTTTGCCCCTGGTGATGCGTTCTGCAGACCTCACTACCCTCTGGAGAGCCTTACGGTTGTGGGCGGAGCAGTTGCCGTACCAGGCGGTGATACAGCCCGACAGGATGCTCTCGATTGTGCATCTGTAGAAGTTTGTGAGTGCTTTATGTGACAAGCCGAATTTCTTCAGCCTCCTGAGGTTGAAGAGGCGCTGCTGCGCCTTCTTCACAACGCTGTCTGTGTGGGTGGACCAATTCAGTTTGTCCGTGATGTGTACACCGAGGAACTTAAAACTTTCCACCTTCTCCACTACTGACCCGTCGATGTGGATAGGGGGGTGCTCCCTCTGCTGTTTCCTGAAGTCCACAATCATCTCCTTTGCTTTGTTGACGTTGAGTGTGAGGTTATTTTCCTGACACCACACTCCGAGGGCCCTCACCTCCTCCCTGTAGGCCGTCTCGTCGTTGTTGGTAATCAAGCCTACCACTGTAGTGTCATCCGCAAACTTGATGATTGAGTTGGAGGCGTGCATGGCCACGCAGTCGTGGGTGAACAGGGAGTACAGGAGAGGGCTCAGAACGCACCCTTGTGGGGCCCCAGTGTTGAGGATCAGCGGGGTGGAGATGTTGTTACCTACCCTCACCACCTGGGGGCGGCCCGTCAGGAAGTCCAGGACCCAGTTGCACAGGGCGGGGTCGAGACCCAGGGTCTCGAGCTTGATGACGAGTTTGGAGGGTACTATGGTGTTAAATGCTGAGCTGTAATCGATGAACAGCATTCTCACATGGGTATTCCTCTTGTCCAGATGGGTTAGGGCAGTGTGCAGTGTGGTTGCGATTGCGTCGTCTGTGGACCTATTGGGTCGGTAAGCAAATTGGAGTGGGTCTAGGGTGTCCGGTAGGGTGGAGGTGATATGGTCCTTGACTAGTCTCTCAAAGCACTTCATGATGACGGAAGTGAGTGCTACGGGGCGGTAGTCGTTTAGCTCAGTTACCTTAGCTTTCTTGGGAACAGGAACAATGGTGGCCCTCTTGAAGCATGTGGGAACAGCAGACTGGGATAAGGATTGATTGAATATGTCCGTAAACACACCAGCCAGCTGGTCTGCGCATGCTCTGAGGACGCGGCTGGGAATGCCGTCTGGGCCTGCAGCCTTGCGAGGGTTAACACGTTTAAATGTTTTACTCACCTCGGCTGCAGTGGAGGAGAGCCCGCAGGTTTTGGTAGGGGGCCGTGTCAGTGGCACTGTATTGTCCTCAAAGCGGGCAAAAAAGTTGTTTAGCCTGTCTGGGAGCAAGACATCCTGGTCCGCGACGGGGCTGGTTTTCTTTTTGTAATCCGTGATTGACTGTAGACCCTGCCACATACCTCTTGTGTCTGAGCTGTTGAATTGCGACTCGATTTTGTCTCTGTACTGGGACTTAGCCTGTTTGATTGCCTTGCGGAGAGAATAGCTACACTGTTTGTATTCGGTCATGCTTCCGGTCACCTTGCCCTGGTTAAAAGCAGTGGTTCGCGCTTTCAGTTTCACGCGAATGCTGCCGTCAATCCACGGTTTCTGGTTTGGGAATGTTTTAATCGTTGCTGTGGGTACGACATCGTCAATGCACTTCCTAATGAACTCGCTCACCGAATCAGCATATTCGTCAATATTGTTGTTGGACGCGATGCGGAACATATTCCAATCCGCGTGATCGAAGCAGTCTTGAAGCGTGGATTCAGATTGGTCGGACCAGCGTTGAACAGACCTGAGCGCGGGAGCTTGTTGTTTGAGTTTCTGTTTGTAGGCTGGAATCAACAAAATGGAGTCGTGGTCAGCTTTTCCGAAAGGGGGGCGGGGGAGGGCCTTATATGCGTCGCGGAAATTAGTATAACAATGATCTAGGGTTTTCCCAGCCCTGGTAGCACAATCGATATGCTGATAGAATTTAGGGAGTTTTGTTTTTAGATTAGCCTTGTTAAAATCCCCAGCTACGATGAATGCAGCCTCAGGGTGTGTGGTTTCCAGTTTACAAAGAGTCAGATAAAGTTCGTTCAGGGCCATCGATGTGTCTGCTTGGGGGGGAATATATACGGCTGTGATTATGATTGAAGAGAATTCCCTTGGTAGATAATGCGGTCGACATTTGATTGTGAGGAGTTCTAGATCAGGTGAACAGAATGACTTGAGTTCCTGTGTGTTGTTATGATGATCACACCACTTCTCGTTAATCATAAGGCATACCCCCCCGCCCCTCTTCTTACCGGAAAGATGTTTGTTTCTGTCGGCGCGATGCATGAAGAAACCAGCTGGCTGCACCGACTCCGTTAGCGTCCCTTGAGTTAGCCATGTTTCCGTGAAGCAGAGCACGTTGCAATCCCTGATGTCTCTCTGGAATGCTACCCGTGCTCGGATTTCATCAACCTTATTGTCAAGAGACTGGACATTGGCGAGTAGTATGCTAGGGAGTGGAGCGCGATGTGCCCGTCTCCGAAGCCTGACCACGAGACCGCCTCGTTTGCCCCTTTTTCGGCGTCGCACAGGGTCGCCGGCTGGGATCAGATCCATTGTATTGGGTGGAAGGCAAAACACTGGATCCGTTTCGGGAAAGTCATATTCCTGGTAGGAACGATGATGAGTTGACGTTAATCGTATATTCAGTAGTTCCTCCCGACTGTATGTAATGAAACCTAAGATTACCTGGGGTACCGATGTAAGAAATAACACATAAAAAAACAAAATACTGCATATTTTCCAAGGAACGCGAAGCGAGGCGGCCATCTCTTTTCGGCGCCGAAAAAACATCAGAGCCCAGCAGAGCCCAACCTGCCTTCTGTTGTGACCTCGTCATAACACACGTCAGCAGAACAGAGCACAGATATCGGCTGCGCTACACTTTGAAAAATCAAACTTGGCCCATCACACAATGTCCAACTTTCCATGGGTCGGAGGGGGAGGGGCAGGAACCCTTTTCCTGTAGCCCCTATTGGTCAGGACCCACTGAAAGTCATGAATAATGGCACAGTTGGCCACTAGGTCTGTGAATATGCCAATCGTCCCAGTATAGGACAGACTGAGACCTAGAGATGGCCATGGAAACTCCTTGCTGTCTCCACTGCATTCTTCCTCGTTCTTTGACATGCAGGGTTTGGAAGCAGAAAGCAGAGACATCTTCCAGTCTTCTGTATTCTGTTTCTTTTCACTCTCTCTGCTTTGCACCAGTTGTTCTGTTACTCTCTGCTTTGCACCAGTTGTTCTGTTACTCTAAGCTTTGCACCAGTTGTTCTGTTATTCTCTGCTTTGCACCAGTTATTCTGTTACTCTAAGCTTTGCACCAGTTATTCTGTTACTCTCTGCTTTGCACCAGTTGTTCTGTTATTCTCTGCTTTGCACCAGTTATTCTGTTACTCTCTGCTTTGCACCAGTTGTTCTGTTACTCTCTGCTTTGCACCAGTTGTTCTGTTACTCTCTGCTTTGCACCAGTTGTTCTGTTACTCTAAGCTTTGCACCAGTTGTTCTGTTACTCTCTGCTTTGCACCAGTTGTTCTGTTACTCTCTGCTTTGCACCAGTTGTTCTGTTACTCTAAGCTTTGCACCAGTTGTTCTGTTACTCTAAGCTTTGCACCAGTTGTTCTGTTACTCTCTGCTTTGCACAAGTTGTTCTGTTACTCTCTGCTTTGCACCAGTTGTTCTGTTACTCTCTGCTTTGCACCAGTTGTTCTGTTACACTCTGCTTTGCACCAGTTGTTCTGTTACTCTAAGCTTTGCACCAGTTGTTCTGTTACTCTAAGCTTTGCACCAGTTGTTCTGTTACTCTCTGCTTTGCACCAGTTGTTCTGTTACTCTCTGCTTTGCACCAGTTGTTCTGTTACTCTCTGCTTTGCACCAGTTGTTCTGTTACTCTCTGCTTTGCACCAGTTGTTCTGTTACTCTCTGCTTTGCACCAGTTGTTCTGTTATTCTCTGCTTTGCACCAGTTGTTCTGTTACTCTCTGCTTTGCACCAGTTGTTCTGTTACTCTCTGCTTTGCACCAGTTGTTCTGTTACTCTAAGCTTTGCACCAGTTGTTCTGTTACTCTGCTTTGCCAGCTCCTCGTTCTCAGAAGTATCTGCAAACTGACACAGACTCAAAAACACCCTGTCTGGGACACTGGCTTGTTTTTAAAAAGCAAGACATTTTTTGAACCTTTCCTCTACAATAAAGTGCCATTGTAAATTGCATGTAAATAGTGTTTTCACTATGTTTTCGCCTCTTGTTCATTTTACAAAGAAAAGGCTTGTTTTTTTAAATATATATTTTTTTCCTTTTTTCTTGTATGGTTTACAAGTAGTGTGTTATTAACGGTTAGTTTTTGTGTGGGTGGGTGGGTGGCGGGCGTGACAGCATGGAAACCAGAAGCTGGCCAAATCCCTTACGTTATTTTTTTATGTAACTTGTATTTAGTTAAGACATGGAATATCAAGGGTTTGTGTGTCTTCCTGTCCTTCAACTACACTGATGAGAGAATACTGGAGAAAGCAATACCATATGGCTTTGGATTGCTACTATGTAAGAAGTGCAGATTTCTGAAAGGAGTTGAGGAAGCTATTTCAGACTATTGTGATGCACCCAGACTCTCCTGTCAATGCTTTCTGTGACATCACATAAAATGGTAATTCTCTCTTGTGACCTCAATTCGTCACACCTATTTCTGACATCACATAAATCTGCATTTGTTGCAACCCAAAAAAAGAACTGACAGTTCTCTCATTGTGACATACCATGAAATGGTTCCTACTGTACCTGATCCATGATCATATAACAGTTAGTATACTGGTGAAATTAATGTAGTTGTAAACACGGGAGACACAGACAACCCTTGATTCTGAGTTCATTATATTCAAATGTGTATGCTGTGGTCTCCAAGTGACTGTAAAATACTTTTCCTGTCATCTGCCATAACTCTTCGAAAGCTAAGGGCCAGAAGAAAATATCTAATTGGTCAGTCTACCTGTCTTATCATGACTGACCCGTGCCTGAAGACCTGAAGCTGTGACATCATTTGTATGTTTTCTAAGAACTTGATAATAAACTTGGAATGAATAAAAGCCTTGATCAAATCTAATTTTATTGGTCACAAACACATATTTACATTTACATTTAAGTCATTTAGCAGATGCTCTTATCCAGAGCGACTTACAAATTGGTGCATTCACCTTATGATATCCAGTGGAACAACCACTTTACAATAGTTCATCTAACTCTTTTAAGGGGGGGGGGGGGTTAGAAGGATTATTTTATCCTATCCTAGGTATTCCTTAGAGGTGGGGTTTCAGGTGTCTCCGGAAGGTGGTGATTGACTCCGCTGACCTGGCGTCGTGAGGGAGTTTGTTCCACCATTGGGGTGCCAGAGCAGCGAACAGTTTTGACTGGGCTGAGCGGGAACTGTACTTCCTCAGAGGTAGGGAGGCGAGCAGGCCAGAGGTGGATGAACGCAGTGCCCTTGTTTGGGTGTAGGGCCTGATCAGAGCCTGAAGGTACGGAGGTGCCGTTCCCCTCACAGCTCCGTAGGCAAGCACCATGGTCTTGTAGCGGATGCGAGCTTCAACTGGAAGCCAGTGGAGAGAGCGGAGGAGCGGGGTGACGTGAGAGAACTTGGGAAGGTTGAACACCAGACGGGCTGCGGCGTTCTGGATGAGTTGTAGGGGTTTAATGGCACAGGCAGGGAGCCCAGCCAACAGCGAGTTGCAGTAATCCAGACGGGAGATGACAAGTGCCTGGATTAGGACCTGCGCCGCTTCCTGTGTGAGGCAGGGTCGTACTCTGCGAATGTTGTAGAGCATGAACCTACAGGAACGGGTCACCGCCTTGATGTTGGTTGAGAACGATTTAGCAGATGTTATTGCAGGTGTAGCGAAATGCTTGTGTTCCTAGCTCCAACAGTGCAGTAATATCTAACAATTCACAACAATACACACAAATCTAAAAGTAAAAGACTATATTAAGAAATATATAAATATTAGGACGAACAATGTCAGAACGGCATTGACTAGAATACTGTACATATGAAATGAGTAAAACAGTATGTAAACATTTATTAAAGTGGCCAGTGATTCCATGTCTATGTATAGAGGGCAGCAGCCTCTAAGGTGGAGGGTGGAGTAACATTATTAAAGTGACCAGTGATTCCATGTCTATGTATAGAGGGCAGCAGCCTCTAAGGTGGAGGGATGAGTAACATTATTAAAGTGGCCAGTGATTCCATGTCTATGTATAGAGGGCAGCAGCCTCTAAGGTGGAGGGTTGAGTAACATTATTAAAGTGACCAGTGATTCCATGTCTATGTATAGGGGGCAGCAGCCTCTAAGGTGGAGGGTGGAGTAACATTATTAAAGTGGCCAGTGATTCCATGTCTATGTATAGGGGGCAGCAGCCTCTAAGGTGGAGGGATGAGTAACATTATTAAAGTGGCCAGTGATTCCATGTCTATGTATAGAGGGCAGCAGCCTCTAAGGTGGAGGGATGAGTAACATTATTAAAGTGGCCAGTGATTCCATGTCTATGTATAGAGGGCAGCAGCCTCTAAGGTGGAGGGTTGAGTAACATTATTAAAGTGGCCAGTGATTCCATGTCTATGTATAGAGGGCAGCAGCCTCTAAGGTGGAGGGATGAGTAACATTATTAAAGTGGCCAGTGATTCCATGTCTATGTATAGAGGGCAGCAGCCTCTAAGGTGGAGGGATGAGTAACATTATTAAAGTGGCCAGTGATTCCATGTCTATGTATAGAGGGCAGCAGCCTCTAAGGTGGAGGGTGGAGTAACATTATTAAAGTGACCAGTGATTCCATGTCTATGTATAGGGGGCAGCAGCCTCTAAGGTGCAGGGTTGAGTAACATTATTAAAGTGACCAGTGATTCCATGTCTATGTATAGGGGGCAGCAGCCTCTAAGGTGGAGGGTGGAGTAACATTATTAAAGTGGCCAGTGATTCCATGTCTATGTATAGGGGGCAGCAGCCTCTAAGGTGGAGGGTGGAGTAACATTATTAAAGTGGCCAGTGATTCCATGTCTATGTATAGGGGGCAGCAGCCTCTAAGGTGCAGGGTTGAGTAACATTATTAAAGTGACCAGTGATTCCATGTCTATGTATAGGGGGCAGCAGCCTCTAAGGTGGAGGGTTGAGTAACATTATTAAAGTGACCAGTGATTCCATGTCTATGTATAGAGGGCAGCAGCCTCTAAGGTGCAGGGTGGAGTAACATTATTAAAGTGGCCAGTGATTCCATGTCTAGGTATAGGGGGCAGCAGCCTCTAAGGTGGAGGGTGGAGTAACATTATTAAAGTGACCAGTGATTCCATGTCTATGTATAGGGGGCAGCAGCCTCTAAGGTGCAGGGATGAGTAGCTGGGTAGTGATGGCTATTTAACAGTCTGATGGCCTTGAGATTGAAGCTGTTTTTCAGTGTCTCGGTCCCAGCTTTGATGCACCTGGACTGAAAGGAAAGGAAAACTTTGAGCTTATTGCAGTTAGGTGGTCTGTCAATAAATACTAACTAATAATATGCTAGCATTTGGTGCCTGGTTCAAGACGGGCTTGCTTATAAACTTTTGGGTTGTTACATAATAAAAATACAATAGCAATGTAATGAAAATTATCCTAACTAAGCTACTACAGTCTCATTGGTGGTAACTAGACCTTATTTACCTGTGACTTTTTTTAACAAATTCAATTTCAAATTACAATAACAAATAAACAGGACATCACTACAAGTATATTTTCTTAAGAAACAAAATAACATTAAAGTAAAGCAAATAAATAAAAATTCCTACACATTAATTGCCAGTTACAACAGTTTAAAAAGTTGAATAAAATAAACTGAAAAAGGTCAGGGGTTACATTGTATAAACCTATGATGTAAGAATACTTTTGTTATTGACTAATCCTAGAGATTTTATAAAATATTTGGCATTTGGGGACAGATTTCAAATATGAGTTTTCCCACCATTAATGTTTCCCATGGGGGAGTTTAGAAACACTTCCAATAAGGGCTGTGTTTCATGTAGGCTGACCCTGGTGTGACCTAACCGTGTACATCTCTCTAGGACAAGGTGACCTTTATCAATATGTAGAGAACAACTGCCATGCTGATCTGGATGAGACTGCCGAACCAAGGCAAAGGTAAGAATCTCTGGATTAACTATCTAATGTTAACTAAATGTAGTAGTGAATATATTGGCCACATTTCTTTAAATTGATAATTATGTGAACTGTCTTGTGCAAGTTTTAAACTGACATAAAACCTGTTACCAAAGGTGTCAGCTAGAGATGACATGCAGGAGCTTGCAGGGATTTACAGTTTTTCATGATGTCTACTTTGATGCTAATTAGCATTTTTTTAAATCTGCGAGTGAATAGTGCCGAATATATTGATAAAAGTCACCTTGTCCGAGATTCACATGGTTATCAAAACGTCACGCCAGGGTAAGCCTACACAAAACATTTCCCTGTTTGACCGCTAGGTTTTATGGGTGTTATCGAGCCCCACAGTAGAGGTGTCATAAGGCACAAGATGCAGTGATGTATCATGAATACAGTCACAGGTAAATGGCGTTGTTTGGCCGACACACCACTGATGCTCTCTGCCCCCCTGATTGTTGAATTATTAACCCATATGTTTAACCTGACACTTATATCTGGTACTATCCCCAAGGTTTGGAATGTGGCCACCGAACACTACACGAGGGTCTTGCAAATCACTGTTGAGGGTAGATATGCTTGATCCATTTTTGCTGATGCTCTCTGCCCCCATGATTGTATCTGGTACTATCCCCAAGGTTTGGAATGTGGCCCATGTACTACCCCTTCACAAAAGTGGTGAACCTTGTGACCTAAATAATTATCAACCTATTTCTAAACCTTCTTGCCTTGCTAAAATATTAGAATCCTTGATTAATTCTCAGTAAAGATATTTTTATCTTTGAAATGTATTCTAAATGTACATCAGTTGAGTTTTAGACCAGGTCATAGCACTATATCTGTGCATCCCTAGTTATAAATGATGTGGTTAACTGTATGGATAAAAGGCAACATTTTGTGCTGCCCTCTTCATTGACCTGTCAAAGGCTTTCCATAGTGTTGATCACTCACTGCTAATTCAGAGGCTTTCCTCAATTGGCCTAGACCAGGCTGCATGGTTTAAAAATTACTTGACAGATAGAACTCAATGTGTATCTACTGATGGTATTAAATCACGTTTCCTGGATATTACGAAGTGTGTACAGCAGGCGTCGATTCTGGGTCCTGTACTTTTTACTGTTTACATAAACAATATCGGCTTGTCTGTAAATAAAAATGGTAACCTGCACTTGTATGCCGATGATACTGTTGTGTATGCTATTTCCCCACGGTTGACCAGGCTCTATCTGAACTACAGCCTGCCTGCATTGTATAACAGAAAAAGTTATTTACTTGAAATTATTATTGAATACAGGTAAAACTAAGTATAAGTTGTTCTCTAGAGCACATAAAAATAACTGATGATTTAAGCATATGTACTCTGGTTGGTGTCCATATTGGTTGTGTCTGTGCTTACAGATATCTGGATAGATGAAAAACTGTCTTTTAAAAAGCATATTGACGAGTTAGTTAAGAAGCTGAGATTAAAAATTGGCTTCTTCTATAGAAATATTCAGTCGACATTCCTATCGGTCCTTGACTATCAAATCAAATCAAATGTATTTATAAAGCCCTTCGTACATCAGCTGATATCTCAAAGTGCTGTACAGAAAACCAACCTAAATCCCCAAACAGCAAGCAATGCAGGAGTAGAAGCACGATGGCTAGGAAAAACTCCCTAGAAAGGCCAGAACCTAGGAAGAAACCTAGAGAGGAACCAGGCTATGAGGGGTGGCCAGTCCTCTTCTGGCTGTGCCGGGTGGAGATTATAACAGAACATGGCCAAGATGTTCAAATGTTCATAGATGACCAGCAGGGTCAAATAATAATAATCACAGTGGTTGTCGAGGGTGCAACAGGTCAGAACCTCAAGAGTAAATGTCAGTTGGCTTTTCATAGTCGATCATTCAGAGTATCTATACCGCTCCTGCTGTCTCTAGAGAGTTGAAAACAGCAGGTCTGGGACAGGTAGCACGTCCGGTGAACAGGTCAGGGTTCCATAGCCGCAGGCAGAACAGTTGAAACTGGAGCAGCAGCATGGCCAGGTGGACGGGTGACAGCAAGGAGTCATCAGGCCAGGTAGTCCTGAGACATGGTCCTAGGGCTCAGGTCCTCTGAGAGAAAGAAAGAGAGAAAGAGAGAATTAGAGAGAGCATACTTAAATTCACACAGGACACCGGATAAGACAGGAGAAATACTCCAGATATAACAGACTGACCCTAGCCCCCCGACACATAAACTACTGCAACATAAATACTGGAGGCTGAGACAGGAGGGGTCGGGAGACACTGTGGACCCGTCCGACGCTACCCCCGGACAGGGGCAAATAGGCAGGATATAACGCCACCCACTTTGCCCAAGCACAGCCCCCACACCACTAGAGGGATATCTTAAACCACCAACTTACCATCTTGAGACAAGGCTGAGTATAGCCCACAAAGATCTCCGCCACGGCACAACCCAAGGGGGGCGCCAACCCAGACAAGTGACGCACCCCTCCTAGGTACGGCATGGAAGAGCACCAGTAAGCCAGTGACTCAGCCCCTGTAATAGGGTTAGAGGCAGAGAATCCCAGTGGAGAGAGGGGAACCGGCCAGGCAGAGACAGCAAGGGCGGTTCGTTGCTCCAGTGCCTTTCCGTTCACCTTCACACTCTTGGGCCAGACTACACTCAATCATAGGACCTACTGATGAGATGAGTCTTCAATAAAGACTTAAAGGTTGAGACCGAGTCTGCGTCTCTCACATGGGTAGGCAGACCATTCCATAAAAATTGAGCTCTATAGGAGAAAGCCCTGCCTCCAGCTGTTTGCTTAGAAATTCTAGGGACAGTTAGGAGGCCTGCGTCTTGTGACCGTAGCGTACGTGTAGGTATGTACGGCAGGACCAAATCGGAAAGATAGGTAGGAGCAAGCCCATGTAATGCTTTGTAGGTTAGCAGTAAAACCTTGAAATCAGCCCTTGCCTTAACAGGAAGCCAGTGTAGAGAGGCTAGCACTGGAGTAATATGATCAAATTTTGGGGTTCTAGTCAAGATTCTAGCAGCCGTGTTCAGCACTAACTGAAGTTTATTTAGTGCTTTATCCGGGTAGCCGGAAAGTAGAGCATTGCAGTAGTCTAACCTAGAAGTGACAAAAGCATGGATTCGTTTTTCTGCATAATTTTTGGACAGAAAGTTCCTGATTTTTCCAATGTTACGTAGATGGAAAAAAGCTGTCCTTGAAACAGTCTTGATATGTTCGTCAAAAGAGAGATCAGGGTCCAGAGTAACACCGAGCTCTTTCACAGTTTTATTTGAGACGACTGTACAACCATCAAGATTAATTGTCAGATTCAACAGAAGATCTAAAAGATCTAAAATTTGCAGTCATCCACTTCCTTATGTCTGAAACACAGGCATCCTGCGAGGGCAATTTTGGGGCTTCACCATGTTTCATCGAAATGTACAGCTGTGTGTCATCCGCATAGCAGTGAAAGTGAACATTATGTTTCCGAATGACATCACCAAGAGGTAAAATATATAGTGAAAACAATAGTGGTCCTAAAATGGAACCTTGAGGAACACCAACATTTACAGTTGATTTGTCAGAGGACAAACCATCCACAGAGACAAACTGATATCTTTCCGACAGATAAGATCTAAACCAGGCCAGAACTTGTCCGTGTAGACCAATTTGGGTTTCCAATCTCTCCAAAAGAATGTGGTGATCGATGGTATCAAAAGCAGCACTAAGGTCTAGGAGCACGAGGACAGATGCAGAGCCTCGGTCTGACGCCATTAAAAGGTAATTTACTACCTTCACAAGTGCAGTCTCAGTGCTATGATGGGGTCTAAAACCAGACTGAAGCGTTTCGTATACATTGTTTGTCTTCAGGAAGGCAGTGAGTTGCTGCGTAACAGCTTTTTCTAAAATTTTGGAGAGGAATGGGAGATTTGATATAGGCCGATAGTTTTTTATATTTTTTGGGTCACCGTTTGGCTTTTTCAAGAGAGGCTTTATTATTGTTTGGTACACATCCAGTGGATAGAGAGCCGTTTATTATGTTAAACATAGGAGGGCCAAGCACAGGAAGCAGCTATTTCAGTAGTTTAGTTGGAATAGGGTCCAGTATGCAGCATGAAGGTTTTGAGGCCATTATTTTCATCATTGTTTCAAGAGATATAGTACTAAAACTCTTGAGTGTCTCCCTTGATCCTAGGTCCTGGCAGAGTTGTGCAGACTCAGGACAACTGAGCTTTGGAGGAATACGCAGATTTAAAGAATAGTCTGTAATTTGCTTTCTAATGATCATGATCTTTTCCTCAAAGAAGTTCATGAATTTATCACTGCTGAAGTGAAAGCCATCCTTTCTTGGGGAATGCTGCTTTTTAGGGGAGTTAGAGCCCTGTCTATGTTCGTAGATAAGATGAGAGCACCCCTCCAGCTAGGATGGAGTCTGTCACTCCTCAACAGGCCAGGCCTGGTCCTGTTTGTGGGTGAGTCCCAGAATTATCTACAAATTCTATATTTTGGGAGGGGCAGAAAACAGTTTTCAACCAGTGATTGAGGGGCAGAAAACAGTTTTCAACCAGTGATTGAGTTGTGAGACTGCTGTAGAGCTCATCACTCCCCCTAACTGGGAGGGGGCCAGAGACAATTACTCGATGCCGACACATCTTTCTAGCTGATTTACACGCTGAAGCTATATCTAGCTGATTTACACGCTGAAGCTATCTATGTTGCGCTTGGTGACCTCTGACTGTTTCATCCTAACATCGTTGGTGCCGACGTGGATAACAATATCCCGATACTCTCTACACTCGCCAGTTTTAGCCAGCACCGTCTTCAGATTAGCCTTAAAGTCGGTAGCCCTGCCCCCTGGTAAACAGTGTATGATCGCTGGATGATTTGTTTTAAGTCTAATACTGCGGGTAATGGAGTCGCCAATGACTTGGGTTTTCAATTTGTCAGAGCTAATGGTGGGAGACTTCGGCGTCTCAGACCCCGTAACCGGAGGAGGAGAGACAGGAGAAGGCTCGGCCTCTGACTCCGACTCGCTGCTTAATGGGGAGAACAGGTTGAAAGTTTCTGTCGGCTGAATGAGCGGAATTTTTACTAGGATTACATTTCAGGAATTGTGACACAGAGTTCAAATGTATTTGGCTAAGGTGTATGTAAACTTCCGACTTCAACTGTATATTGTAACGACACTGGGTTTATATGAGCGGATATCGAGTCTGCCACTTAAGTATGCTTTTGGTGCACAGTCGATAGCGCGCTGGACTTCGGGCTTGAAGGTGGAGGGTTCGAGACCTGCTCATGTCATTACTATATATATATATATATATAGTAATGAGATGTCGACTTGCCTGTAAAAACAACAACATGTAACTGTTGTGTACGCTCGTCTGTTTGGTGTGCAGGCTGGATAACGTTCTTGTCGCTAGCTAGCTAACTTCAGCTAACTCAGTCAAGGGCAACATTGAACCTGGAATGACAGTACACTAGTTGAATTTTCGTTTGTTTCGGCTTTTTGCCATATTGGCATTTATTTGTATACGTCCATGATAAGACGTTGATGCGTGATTTCGACTGGTTCAGAAAAAGTACTCGTGTCATCTGGACACAGTTCATTCTCATCCAGCAGGGGGCAACCTTCTGTATAATTGTGACTAAAATCTCATTCTGTACAACACTGAGCCAGGGTTCTGCCTTTGTGCACGGACCGCTTTTGGTGAGTAGGCTAGCCAGATTTATAATATTGATAAAGTCATGTACAAATAATAAATTCAGTCGGCCCTATTAACATAAGTGGTTGCTTTTTGTTGTAATCTTGTAGCTTCAGTGTCTGGGCAACTTGGTCGTTTTTGACAGGTCGCTAACGTTAGCCAGCTAGCTAGCTACCCAGCATTTTCTGACCACGCAGTTGTTAGCCTAGTTAACAGCCCTACCTTGATGTAGCTAGCGAGCTAGGCTAAAACGACGCCAGTGATTGTTCCTTTGTTCATTTTTGACATATCTCTCTACTTTGTCTGAAAGCTGATACAATTCATAGTAGGCTAACGAACATCTGACATCTCTTGTTCAATTGGGACTTTGTCTTTGGCTAATGTTAGCTTTCTTGCTAATTAACGTTAGCTAACAGACAATGGTAATTTGTTAGCGATAGGTGGGTAATCAAATAGCAGAACTTTCAAAATAGTTAACCAACGTTACTGTTAAGTTGTATCTTGTAAGACTAAGTAGTTGGATAACTTTCTAAAGGGGAATAACTTAAGCTAGGTAACGTTAACTAGTAGCTGTAGTTTAGTTCCCCTCGAGTTGAGTTGACTACGCCAGATAGCTAATGTAACTAACGAAAATTACTAGCTATCTAACGTTGGTTGTGTTCGATTTAAAACATCAGTGTGTAGTTTCCATGGTCACCAGCCAGGGTTATTAGCTAGTTGGCTTAATCGTTAGGCCAACCATTGCATTTCAGAGATAGAAATTCAATCTATAAAATTGTCTCTGACGCTCACTCACCCCCCCCATCCCTCAGGAATAGAGTGATTTGTGTCAGAAGTTTCAAAGCTTTTCATCATGGCGAGTCAGTCGATGGAGATCATGGCCAAAGCGCTGGAGCAGCAAGTGCTGCAGTCAGCCAGGATGGTGGAGGAGCAGTTGGACAAAGAGCTGGGGAAGCTGGAGCGCATGGATGACGACGAGATGGAAAGGCTGAAGGAGAGGAGGATGGAGGGCCTCAAGAAATCCCAGAAACAGAAGCAGGTAGGTGGGAAAGGCTGAGGATCTGGTGGATGCCTAACAAGCATTTGCTTTAGTCCATCAACTTACACTGGATACCTGCTCATCGAACATCTCATTCCAAAATCATGGGCATTAATATGGAGTTACCCCCCCTACTGCTATAACAGCCTCCACTCTTCTGTGAAGGCATTCCACTAGATGTTGGAACTTTGCTGCAGGACCTTGCATACATTCAGCCACAAGCATTAGTGAGGATGGGCACTGATTTTGGGTGTTTAGGCCTGGCTCGCAGTCGGCGGTCCAATTCATCCCAAAGGTATTTGATGGGGTTGAGGTCAGGGCTCTGCAAGCCAGTCAAGTTCTAATACACCGATCTTGACAAACCATTTCTGTATGGACCTCGCTTTGTGCACGGGGGAGTTCTGCTGAAACAGGAAAGGGCCTTCCCCAAACTGTTGCCACAAAGTTGGAAGTACAGAATTGAAGGGGCCAAACCATGAAAAACAGCCCCAGACCATTATCCCGGGCAGCTCGAGCAGGGCAGAAATGTGACTTGTTGGAAAGGTGGCATCCTATGATGGTGCCATGTTAAGTCACTGAGCTCTTCAGTAAGGCAAATGTTTGTCTATGGAGGTTGCATGGCTGTGTAGACTATTTTATACACCTATCGGCAACAGGTGTGGCTGAAATAGCAGAATCCATATATTTTGAAAGTGTCCACATACTTTTGTGTGTATGTCATAACAGTAACAACTCATCATAGTGTGTGTGCTCTGTCCCATAAGGAGTGGCTGTCTAAAGGGCATGGGGAGTATAAGGAAATCCCCAGTGAGAAAGATTTCTTCCCAGAGGTGAAGGAGAGCAATCGTGTGGTCTGCCATTTCTACAGAGACTCCACTTTCAGGTTGGCAACACAGCAATGTTCCCCCTCTTCCTGTTTTTCTCCTGCCATTCCAGGCCGCAAACCTTTTTACTGCTGCTAATGAATTGAGCCCTGCTCCGGAATGAGCTTACCCTCCCAAAATCCCTAAGAAAAGGATTAGAAGGGGATTTATTGCCCAGTAAACCTTAATTGCAGCTTCTACCAGCTTAACCATGCTGTCTCTTCTCCCCTACCTTATAAAGATGCAAGATCCTGGACAAGCACCTGGGCATCCTGGCCAAGAAGCACCTGGAGACTAAGTTCATCAAGCTGAATGTGGACAAGGCGCCGTTCCTGACAGAGAGGCTGCGGATCAAGGTGATTCCCACGTTGGCGCTGGTTAAGGACGGGAAGACCAAGGATTACGTGGTGGGATTCACCGACCTGGGGAACACGGACGAGTTCTCCACAGAGGTGCTGGAGTGGAGATTGGGCTGCTCTGACGTCATCAACTACAGGTATACAGACGGGTGTGATTTCCTACAGATAATCACACCTCTAGCTAGAAAGATGATCCGTCTAGGTATTTCCTGTCGAGCATGAGGCTGATGGCACATTGGTTGATGTGCGAAGGAATAGAAAGCCTTACCTGTTCATGCACAACCACATGCTGATTAGTCTTATTAAATGGATTCTAGATAGCATGCTAGCAAATACCCATAAACTTCCAGTCATTGCGCTAACGCTAGTAACATGGCTCACAAAACTACCTCTTCATCTTCCTTCATACTGGACAGAGACATAAATGGTGCATATAGACAAAAAAGGTCACCTAACTCTGGAAGTAGATAAAGAGCCTCATTGCCAAAATCTCAAAGTATCCCTTTAAATCCTACATCATAACACCCCTCTACCCTTGTCTTCTCCTCCAGTGGTAACCTAATGGAGCCCCCCACCCTGACACAGAAATCTGGTTCAAAGTTCACCAAGGTGGAGAAGACCATCAGAGGGAGAGGACACGATTCAGACTCTGGTTCTGAAGATGACTAGAAGACTGTCAGCCTTCAACCTCTGTCTCTCAGGGCTAATACCCACTAACTGGCAGAACCATCTCCTCCAGTTTTATCAATTTCCTTTTCCCCCTCCTGTAATTTCCTTATTTATTATAGTCTTCCATGCTTTAGTTTTCCATTTATTTTATGGATGAAATTCTGACTTATTTTGTTTGGACTTTAAATCATATTTTAGGTCATTTATATTCGACTGGCAAGTAAAAGGAGGATTCCTGTCTGAGTCACTGAACTCTTTCTGTTCTGACTGGCTCCCCTTGAAATGGTTCTGTGCAGAAATGTTTCATTTGATTCCAATTGAAGTGTAAGACCTGAGCTTCAGCCTTGATGCAGTTACCCTGTATCATAACAGATTTGATTCTAATTTATGGACTTGCATTTTTAACAAAGAACCATCCTTACGAACAGTAAAGCTTGCTACATTAACATCGATCCATGTCATTTGCCTTTGTTGAACCGATGTGTGGGCGAACTCAACCAGCGGTTCAGTAGCAACAACCAAGTGCCAGTTTCATTCCACCATCTCCATCCTCCATTCCAGTCTTGTCAGTGTGTGATGGTAGCACAGGTTTGAGGTTTTCTATAAAAATGAGCTTGATCTTAATAAAATAAGCTGATCATCACTGGCGCGTTGTTGCATTTCCCTCTGACTTTTGCTTCATGTTTTTGTTAGAAATATAAGAGGTGGGACAGAGGTTTCAGTCCAGGTCTAGACTGAACACATGTACAGGGATTTCACTGAGTCATTTGAATCATGGATTTTTTGATAGGCCAGACAAACTACTTATTCACAGCTTTACTGTCCTCTACATGTTTGAGGCGTCGTATGATCATCTCTGCTGTTCAGGTAGGTGTCTTCCTCAGTAGGGAGACTATGGGGCAGCTTGAGTGGCTGGATCCTGGACAGGGAGAACGAGAGATGAGTGGTTATACACTTAATATAAATGCAACAATTTCTTATATTTCACAAAAGGAAATCAGTCAATTTAAATCAATTCAGTCAGCCCTAATATGTATTTTACAAGACTGGGAATACAGATAAGCTGTTGGTGACGGATACTTAAAAACACTTTTTTAAACTGGGCGTGGATCAGAAAACCAACATGGGGTGATTGTGGGGGATGAATGGCACGACAATGGACCTCAGGATCTCACAGTAGCTGCACTCAAATTGCCATTGATAAAATGCGATTGTGTTCATTCTGTAGTTTGCCTGTCCATATAACTGTTCAATGTTGACATCAGCAAACCACTCGCCCACACAACGCCATACACACGGTCTGCCATCTGCCTGGTACAGTTGAAACCCGGATTCATCCATGAAGAGTACACTTCTCCAGCGTGCCAGTGGCCATTGAAGGTGAGAATTTGCCCACTGAAGTTGGTTACAACGCTGAACTGCAGGCAGATCAAGACCCTGGTGAGGACAACGAGCAAGCAGATGAGTTTCCCTGAGACGGTTTCTGCAGAAATTCTTTGGTTTTGCAAATCCAGTTTCATCAGCTGTCCGATGGCATCTCAGAACATCCTGCAGGTGACAAAGTTGGATGTGGAGGTCCTGGGCTGGCATGATTACACGTGGTCTGCAGTTGTGAGGCCAGTTGGACGTACTGCCAAATTCTCTAAAAGGCAGTTGAAGGTGGCATATGGTAGAGAAATTAACATTAAATTATCTGGCAACAGCTCTGGTGGACATTCCTGCAGCCAGCAAGACAATTGCACGCTCCCTCATAACTTGAGACATCTGTGGCATTTTGTGACAAAACTGCACATTTTAGAGTGGCATTTTGTGTCCCCAGCACAAGGTGCACCTGTGTCACAATCACGCTGTTTAACCAACTTCTTGGTATGCCACACCTGTCAGGTGAATTAATTATCTTGGCAAAGGACAAATGCTCACTAACGGATATAAACAAATGGGTGCACAAAATTTGAGAGAATTAACATTTGTGCGTATGGAAGATTTATGGGACTTTTTATTTCAGCTCATGAAACATGGGACCAACACTTCACATGTTGCGTTTATATTTTTGTTCTGTAGTTTTCAGAATCAAATAACCAGAAGGTATACAGCAGCATATACTTCACAGGAATTAAATGTGATGTTAGCCCTACACTAACATCAAAGTAAAAACTTAGGTCTTATCGCTCAAGATGCTTGATACATTTCAGCTGGTTGTTGACTGAAGGGATGTTCTTGTGAATTACAGGTACACTATGTATGCCTGAGTAGAGAAAGAGCAATGAAAAATCACAGAGGAGGAAAATGTACCCAATTGTCATAATTCAGTAAAAGTAAAGATACCTTAATAGAAAATTACTGAAGTAAAAGTCTAAAAGTAAATGTAATTGCTCAAATATACTCGAGTATCATTTCAAATTCCTTATATTTGTCACGTTCTGACCATAGTTCTTTTGTATGTTCTTTGTTTTAGTGTGGTCAGGGTGTGAGTTGGGTGGGTATGATCTATGTTTTCTGTTTCTATGTGGGGTTTCTCGTTTGGCCTGATATAGTTCTCAATCAGAGGCAGGTGTTAGTCATTGTCTCTGATTGGGAACCATATTTAGGTAGCCTGTGTTTTGTGGGTGGTTGTCTTCAGTCTTTGTGTGTCTGCACCAGATAGAACTGTTTCGGTTTTCACTTTGTTGTTTTTGTATTTTGAGTTGTTCACTTCATTAAATAATATGAACAATTACCACGCTGTGCATTGGTCCTCTGATCCTTCAAACTTCTCGTCCTCAGACGAGGAAGACGACAGACGTTACAATATTAAGCAAACCAGACAGCACCATTTTCTTTTTTAAATTTATGCACAGGGAAAATGTATGGAGTAAAAAGTACATTATTTTCTTTAGGATTGTAGTGGAATAAAAGTTGTCAAAAATATAAATAGTAAAGTACAGATACAATGCATTCGGAAATATTCAGACCACTTCCCTTTTCCACATTTTGTGATGTTACAGCCTTATTCTAAAATGGATTAAATTTAAAAAAATCCTCAATCTACACACAATACCCCATAAAGACAAAGCGAAAACAGGTCTTTGAATATTTAGCAAATTTATAAAAAATTTAAAAAACTTCACATTTGCATAAGTATTCAGACCCTTTGCTCTGAGACTCGAAATTGAGCTCAGATGCATCCCGTTTCCACTGATTATCCTTGAGATGTTTCTAGAACTTGGGAGTCCAACTGTGGTAAATTCAATTGATTGGACATGATTTGGAAAGACACACACACCTGTCTATATAAAGGTCCCGCAGTTGACAGTGCATGTCAGAGCAAAAACCAAGCCATGAGGTTGAAGGAATTGTCTGTAGAGCTCTGAGACAGGATTGTGTCAAGGCACAGATCTGGGGAAGGGTACCAAAAAAAAAAAATCAGCTTTGAAGGTCCCTAAGAACACAGTGGCTTCTATCATTCTTAAATGGAAGAAGTTTGGAACCACCAAGGCTCTTCCTAAAGCTGGCCGCCCGGCCAAACTGAGCAATCAAGGGAGAGCGGCCTTGGTCAGGGAGAGTTCTCCTCTGTGGAGAAGGGAAAACCTTCCAGAAGGACAACCGTCTCTGCAGCGCTCCACCAATCAGGCCTTTATGATAGAGTGGCCAGACGGAAGCAACTCCTCAGTAAAAGGCACATGACAGCCCGTTTCGAGTGCCAAGCTTGTAGCGTCATACCCAAGGAGACTTGAGGCTGTAATCACTGCCAAAGGTTCTTCAACAAAGTACTGATTACTTATGCAAATTTGATATTTTTATTTATTTATAAATTTGCCAAAAGTTATAAAAACCTGTTTTTGCTTTGTCATTATGGGGTATTGTGTAGATTGAGGAGGAAAAAACGATTTAATCAGTTTTAGAATAAGGCTGTAACGTAACAAAATGTGGAAATAGTCAAGGGGTCTGAATATTTCTGAATGCATTGTACCCCCAAAAAACTACTTCGTAGTACTTTAAAATATTTTTACTTTAATACTTCACAATAAAAACCAAGTTAACAATCAGACTCATCATTACAACTTCACTGCATGACCTCAAGCACAGATAACTGAATTAAATACAAGTCTTGGAGAAGAAAATGGTCACACTATGCAAAACACACACTTAGTCTAGAGGTGGGCAACCTTCACTTAGTAGAATCAGGTGTGTTACTACTTGGCTGGAGCAAAAGCCTGCACCCACATCTGACAGGTTAGGATTTCCCACCACTAGGCTAGCCCCCAGATGAGAAGTTATTCATCTAAACTGATAGGAGCCACACCTTCTGCAGGCAGCGTCCCTCCACTAGCTTCTTCTCCCAGTAGGGTCAGCACATGGTGCTGTTTACTGGGCTGCTCTGGATTACCACCATACTTCTCATGCTCGTGTCCACTCATCCAGCAACTGAAAGACCATGGATTCAGGGGGTTTAGTCCCAGGGGTTTATTTAAAATGACATTTCCATTATATCACTGCCATTAGCCTGTAATCAAAGTGTAAGTAACATTAGGTAATAAACAGCTTTGAGTTGATTGCATTTAGTTGTAGGGCCTGCCCTTGAAAGTCCGTAGCACCGTCCACCCTACTTGTGGAATCCGTGCTCTGGTGAACTTGCTGCAGAATGAATTTAACCAAGGCAGAGGCATCGTTTATGTTAAAGCCTAGAATAATACACAGAAATACTGTATCATCAAATATGCAACACCATGAAGAGAATGAGAAAAGGCAATGTTATACTAACTATGAAGGAGTCAACTCAGATGATCCCAAACCGATTATATTTACAATATTTACAATTCTCCAAATAATATTGTAGCGACCCGCACAGACAGCTGTGTGTTATGTGTTAGGCTAGGAGGTGGTTGTGTTGTACTGACCAGTACCCGGTGTTCGCGGGGTCCGACATGTCAATCAACCTGCTATCTGCCATTCACGGGAATGCCTGGAATGTTCTGATGCCGGGCATCCTGGTGGTTGGCGGAGTGGCGTGGAGGGGGGTTGGGCAGGGGGGTGGAGCATTGGAAGTTAAGACCAGGTTCAGCCTTTGTTCTCTCTCTCTTACGTCTGGGCTTCACAAGAGAAGGTCACGATTGGCTTGTGGGTTATCTGTCATCTCTTTGGCGTGTGCTACGGCCCAAACAGTAGCCTGTGTAAAGTTGGTTTAATAAACCGTCAATTCGCAAACTCAAGCCTCTGTCTGGACAATTGTTCATTTATGATCTAGTCAGGTCATTACATTGGTGTCAGAAGTAAAAACGTTGATACAAGTTAGCCAGCTAGCTAGCTGACTTATGTGGCTAGCTACCGTAGGTGAGAACGGGGATTGAAAATGCTTCGAGGGAATCCGAAAGTGAAGGTGGAGGTAGGGGACGATTATGGCCAAGGAGGTGCGTGTGAATGGACGTCGGGGGTTCTGTCTGAGGAGATCGCCAGGGCGTCGGAGCGCAGAGGCCGCTTGAGGGAGGACGTTAGAGCGATGGCGGCTGAAGCGGGCATGAGTGCTTCGTCGACTGTATTTCGCGCGGATTCTGGTGGGCGGACGGAAGTGGTGACGTCGACGCGGCGTGACGAGGAATCTGGGGCTCAGGATGTAAACAAACATGGCGGCGCCCAGTTCCCGGCTGCGTCCGTATCTGTTAAGACCCCGAAGTATTCCGGTAAGGCGGATTGGGAAGCTTTTCATGCTCAGTTTGAACTGTTAGCTCATTTTAGGGGGTGGTCGGATGAAGAAAGGGCACTGCAGTTGGCTTTATGCCTCACGGATGAAGCTCTGGCCTGTTTGATATTGATTAGCCCCGAGGACAGGCATGATTATGGTGCTTTAGTGGGAGCACTGAGGAGGCGCTATGGACAGTGTGTACAGCCCGGGCTACTGCGCTCCGAACTGAGTAATAGACGCAGGCAGCCTGGAGAGCCTCTACGGGTGCTAGCTAATGACATTGAGAGCCTCTCTCGGCGGGCATATGCTCACATGCCCCCTTCCGTGCAGAGCGAGCTAGCACGGGACCAGTTCATACAGGCGCTCTCTCCTACGGAGCTGCGCATACAGACCCAGCTGGCTCATCCTGAGTCATTGCAGACAGCCTTGGAGATGGCTTTGGAGAGGGAGCTGGTGTGGGCTGGGGCTTCAGCTGGGGCTTTGGTGGGGGTGCAGGGAGACACACCCTCTGTGCGAGCTGGGGGGCAGAGCAGCCCGGAGCCGGAAAAGCCTGCTTGGGTGGCCGAAATGACAAAACTCATTCGTGCTGTGTCGCTACAGGCGGCACGAAACACACGCCCTGGTCCCAGGGTCTGCTGGGGTTGTGGCCAGCCAGGCCATCTGCGCCGAGATTGCCCCATGTCCCCCAGAGCTCAGGGAAACGGCTCGGGGTCCGCATAGACCGGGTAGTGCGGACCCCTGGCTTTCTATCCCAACCACCATCATCTTCAGGAGGAGCCCACCGGCACAGACGGGGAAGCAAGGCTCCACTTCCCCCAGAAGCAGACGAGGGCAAGCGGATGGAGCCTGTTGTTGTGGTGGGCCGGACCTGTGTTGGGGACTTTTGTCATGTCCCTGTCACTGTGGAGGGGGTGCCCTGCTCCGCCCTGGTGGACACTGGGTCCACAGTAACCCTGGTGAGGCCAGATATTGTGCCAGGTTGGACTCAGTGTGAGCCTACAACTGTGCAGCTCCGCACAGTCACAGGTGAGCTGGCACCCATGAAAGGGAAGGGAATAATGACTCTGACAGTAGGGGGCAGGACTGTGCGTCATCCTGTGTGGGTGGCGGCTGTGCAGGACCCTTGTATCCTGGGGTTGGACTTTCTTAGGAGCACAGGCTGCCAGTTAGACCTAAATAGGGGCACACTGAGCTTCCAGGGAGGGACGGAAGTCACCATGGCCCCCCCTAATGTCACATTCACTCAACCCAACAAACCCTTTACTCCAACAGTTAAAGCAGCAGAGACTCATGGCTGCGCCCCCTCCCCCACAGCTGTGTGTGACTTTTCCCCAGTCCCCCTGTCACCTACGGCGGTGTGTTACATTCCCCCAGCTACCTCCATGACACAGCCCTCTGTGAGCCCGGGCCGCACCCCCCCAGCCCAGCTACCCCAGATGGGAGAGGAGAGGACACTGTCTGCAGTGAGGGAGATATGGGGGAGGAACTGTGTTGGTCTTGACCCCGAGCAGCAGGAACGGTTGTGGCAGTTGCTGTTTGAATTCAGAGACAGCTTTGCGTTGAGTGAGGAAGAGGTGGGTCAGACTCATCTGGTGCAGCATGAGATCGACACAGGTGATGCTCGACCCATCAAGATGCGTCCCCGCCGTATCCCGCTGGCACGCCAGGAGGCGGCAGACAAGGCTGTGTTGGAGATGCAGCGGGCAGACTTCATTGAGCCCTCAGACAGCCCCTGGGCGGCGCCAGTCGTCATGGTTCCAAAGAAGGGGGGCAAGCTGAGGTTCTGTGCGGACTACAGGCGGCTGAATGAGGTAACCAGGAAGGACTCATACCCCATACCACGTATCGATGAGTCGCTGGACCTGATTAGGGGGTCCTCCTGGTTCTCCTCACTAGACCTCCGCAGTGGCTACTGGCAGGTGCCCCTCTCCCCAGAGGCCAGAGCCAAAACTGCGTTCTCCACTAACAGAGGACACTGGCAGTTCAAGGTCCTGTGCTTTGGCCTGTGCAACGCTCCAGCTACTTTTGAGCGTTTGATGGACAGGGTGCTGGATGGCATCCCCCGACAGCAGTGTCTGGTATACCTCGATGACATCCTGGCCCATGGCAGCTCCTTCCAGTCAGCCCTGGGGGCGCTACGGCGTGTGCTGGAGAGGGTGGCTGCCGCAGGTCTGAAGCTCCACCCCGAGAAGTGCCACTTCATGAGGAGAGAGGTGTCCTTCTTGGGCCACCGAGTGGGGAAGGAGGGGATCAGCACCATGGAGGACAAGGTAGGGGCTGTCAGAGACTGGCCCACCCCCACCGACCAGCGTCAGCTGAAGAGCTTCCTGGGCCTGGCCTCGTACTACAGGAGGTTTGTACGGGGCTTCTCAAGCGTTGCTGCTCCACTGAACCGCCTGCTGCCGAAGGACAAGGCTTTCACTTGGACAGTGGAGTGTGAGGAGGCGTTCAACACCCTCAAACGTGCACTGATCGAGGCCCCCGTGCTCGCCCCCCCTGACCTCACCTTGCCCTTTATCCTGGACACAGACGCGAGCAATGTGGGCATGGGTGGGGTGCTGGCCCAGGTGGGGCCAGAGGGGGAGAGAGTGGTGGCGTACTTCAGCAAAACATTTGACAAACATGAGCGCCGCTACTGTGTCACCCGGCGGGAGCTCTTGGCTGTTGTGGCTTCCGTCAAACACTTCAAGTACTACCTGGGTGGTCTGCCCTTTACTGTAAGGACTGACCACTCTGCTCTCCAGTGGCTCATGTCTTTCAGAGAGCCAGAGGGGCAGGTGGCACGCTGGTTGGAGGAGCTTCAGCCGTATGACTTCACGGTGGTGCACAGGGCAGGGGCACGCCACTCCAACGCCGACGCCATGTCCCGTCGGCCCTGTACTGCAGACGGCTGCCGCCACTGTGAACGGAGAGAGGGACGGGAGAGAGAGCTGCGGGCAGAGGAGGGTGTCTGTGCCACAGTGTGTCGGGCGAGCGGGCCTGTCTGCTGTGAGCTGCAGACTGTCGACGTGGCTGAATGGCGGCAGCAGCAGGGACGGGACACAGACCTACAGCCAGTGCTACAGTGGGTAGAGGCGCAGGTGAGGCCACCATGGGAAGAGGTGACAGCGCTCTCACTCGCGACCAAAGGGTTGTGGTCGAAGTTTGAGAGACTGCGGCTGGCTGATGGCGTGCTACAGCGGGCATGGAAGGAGTCAGCTACGGGAGAGGAGAGGTGGCAGGTGGTGGTCCCAAAAGCATTGCGGGAGGCTGTGCTCCAGAGTACTCATGGGGGGGTGGGGACTGGACACTTTGGGGTCACAAAAACACTGCGCCGTCTCCGTCAGGGCTTCTACTGGGGGCAGCACAAGAGGGATGTGGAGGACTTTTGTCGCCGCTGTGACAACTGCACAGCGAGAAAGGGCCCCCCAGGCCGCTCTCATGCTCAGCTCCAACAGTTCCCAGTGGGGGCTCCCATGGAGAGGGTGGGAGTGGATGTAGTTGGGCCGTTCCCCACCACAGACAGTGGAAACCGCTGGGTGCTCACGGCCATGGACTATTTCACAAAATGGCCCGAGGCCTATGCTCTGCCTGACCAGGAGGCAGAGACCATCGTCGACGCCCTGACAGCGGGGATGTTCAGCAGGTTTGGAGCTGCAGAGTCCATCCACAGCGACCAAGGCAGAAACTTTGAGTCCCGTGTGTTCGCCACCATGTGTGAGAGGCTGGGTATGCACAAGACCCGCACTACTCCTCTCCATCCTCAAAGTGATGGCCTTGTGGAGCGCTTCAACAAAACGCTTGGACAGCAGCTGGCCATCGTCTCTTCCAAACACCAGCGTGACTGGGACAAGCACCTGCCTATGGTCCTCATGGCATGCCGCTCCGCTGTCCAAGACTCCACCTCCTGCACGCCTGCCCTCCTCATGCTGGGGAGAGAGATCCGCACCCCTGCGGAGATGGCGTTTGGTCGGCCCCTGGATAGCCCTCATGTTCCTCCGGGGCCGGAGTATGCCCGGAGACTCCAGGACCGCCTGGAGACAGCCCACACCTTCGCCAGAGAGCAGCTGGTGAATGCAGGTGTGAGGCAGAAAAGGAACTATGACGTGCACACCCGGGGAAGGCACTTTGTGGCTGGGGAGCTGGTCTGGGTCTACAGCCCCCTAAGGAAAAAAGGCAGATGCCCCAAGTTGGACAGTCACTGGGTGGGACCCTGCAGTGTCCTGGAGAGGGTAGGGGAGGTTGTGTACCGGGTGCAGCTTCCTCCCAGGGGGAGAAAGGTGGCACTGCACCGGGACAGGTTAGCCCCATACAGAGGGGCCTCTTCTCCCCAAACCCCAGGAACCCCCACAATTCCCCTCTCTGGCAATGACATTCTCCAGGCACCCACCCTCAGGTGCCGCAGACAAGGCTCCAGACAGCCCACTCCCCCTGTCTCCCCCCCTGTGTCACCGCGTGGTTCCCCAGAGCCACGGACTGTATTACCCGTTCCCGCTTCCTTGTCCCCCATATCCCTGCCTTCATCCCCTGGTTCCCAGAGGGGCACTCTGCGACCATCACGGCCACGCAGGCAAAGGAGACCTCCGGGTCGCTTCAGAGACTTTGTTTGTTCCCTCGGGGACGAGGGACTTTGTGGTGGGGGGGCTGTGTAGCGACCCGCACAGACAGCTGTGTGTTATGTGTTAGGCTAGGAGGTGGTTGTGTTGTACTGACCAGTACCCGGTGTTCGCGGGGTCCGACATGTCAATCAACCTGCTATCTGCCATTCACGGGAATGCCTGGAATGTTCTGATGCCGGGCATCCTGGTGGTTGGCGGAGTGGCGTGGAGGGGGGTTGGGCAGGGGGGTGGAGCATTGGAAGTTAAGACCAGGTTCAGCCTTTGTTCTCTCTCTCTTACGTCTGGGCTTCACAAGAGAAGGTCACGATTGGCTTGTGGGTTATCTGTCATCTCTTTGGCGTGTGCTACGGCCCAAACAGTAGCCTGTGTAAAGTTGGTTTAATAAACCGTCAATTCGCAAACTCAAGCCTCTGTCTGGACAATTGTTCATTTATGATCTAGTCAGGTCATTACAATATATTCCATACAAATGTATTCCAGATACATTAACAAAATATCATGAATTAAAATACATTTAAAAAATACATTAAAAAATACGTTTCCTACAATGCTTCCAAAAATATATTGTAAATGAATTTTTCCCCGTATGGAACACTAGACGTGTTGGTTCAACAACCAGTCATCTGACTGATTGCTTAGTTACAACTGCCTGCCAGAAAGATTCTCTTCCTTTAATAAATCAGACTTCATCCTTACCTGAATTGGGGAAAATATGTGAAGCCCACGACATAGCATTGCCATATTTACTTGTTGGTTGATAGAGGCGTGCAGGGACGCCAATGTTATAGCACAACGTTTCTAAACTATTTTTGATTATAGTGCAAAAAACATCATATGCTGATGGGCCAAGGCAAATACTGAATCACACCAAGATATAAAGTGTTGTTACAAAAATGTCATACAAACTAGCTACATTCTAAACAAAATCGAAATGCAGATAAAATTACGCGTTCAGGATTAACAGAGGATTTTCATGTTTTCGCATTTTGAATTTAAACGGATGTCGGAAGTCATCGGTCATCTTCTTCGGTGGGGATTATCGGCGGTTAGCATCCAACGGTATGGTGCATTACCGGCACCTACTGTACTGGAGTGTAGGCCAGAGACGGAGGCAGGGTGACACAAAATCCTACCTAAGTCCTACCTGCCAGCCCGATGCTCTTAAAAAAAGATAACAAAATATTTGAGACTATATCTAATGACGTTCTACTCAATATACTCTTTAAACTAATTTCCTGTATCCCCTTCTCCCTCATACTAGATCTCAGCCGCTCTCTTTCCCTCTGATACTGCCCACACTGTAGCAATATATCAAATCAAATTGTATTTGTCACATGCACCAAATACAACAGGTGTAGGTAGACCTTACCGTGTATGCTTACTTACAAGCCCTTAACCAACCATGTAGTTCAAGAAATAGAGTTAAGAAAATGTTTACTAAATAAACTAAAGTAAAAAATAAATTAAATTAAAGTAACACAAGATAATTACATAATAACAACGAGGCTACATACAGGGGGTACCGGTACCGAGTCAATGTGCGGGGGTACAGGTTAGTCGAGGTCATTTGTAAAGTGACTATGCATAGATACTAAAGAGTGAGAAAATACATTTCTATTGTGTTTTTCAGCGGCAGGGACTGAGAACCTGGTCATAATTGAAGCAATGATGGATGGCGCTAATTACAGGAAAATTCTTGAGGGGAAACCTGTTTCAGTCTTCCAGAGATTTGAGACTGGGACAGAGGTTCACCTTCCAGCAAGACAATGACCCTAAACATACTGCTAAAGCAACACTCAGAGTGGTTTAAGGGGAAACATTTAAATGTCTTGGAATGGCCTAGTCAAAGCCCAGACCACAATCCAATTGAAAATCTGTGGTATGACTTAAAGATGGCTGTACACCAGCGGAACCCATCCAACTTGAAGGAGCTGGAGCAGTTCTGTCTTGATGAATAGGCAAAAATCCCAGTGGCTAGATGTCCCAAGCTTATAGAGACATGCCCCAAGAGACTTGCTGTAATGGCTGCAAAAAGTATTGACTTTAGGGGGGTGAATAGTTATACACGCTCAAGTTTTCTTCTTTGTTCCACAAAAAAAATATTTTGCATCTTCAAAGTGGTAGGCATGTTGTGTAAATCAAATGATACAAACCCCCCAAAAATCTATTTTAATTTCATGTTGTAAGGCAACAAAATAGGAAAAATGCCAAGGGTGGTGAATACTTTCGCAAGCCACTGTATATAGCTTGTGGCTCCATTTGTGTTCTTTATGGCTGTTGCACAGTTCTAAACCTATTCCCAATGCCAAGTCTCTCATGTGTTGTTTCCCTGATCCACTTGTGTGTTTTGTGTGTGTGTGTTTGTGTGTGTGTTGCAGGGGGATAATTCCTTCCAGCAGACCAGTGCCCGGTTAGAGCTCAAGCAGAGTCTACAGAACCAGGGTGTGTGTCTGCCAAGGTGTGTGTTTGTTATGGTGTGTGTGTCTGTTATGCCATGGTGTGTGTCTGCCAGGGTGTGTGTCTGCCATGGTGTGTGTCTGCCAGGGTGTGTGTCTGCCAGGTTGTGTGTCTGCCAGGGTGTGTGTGTGTCTGCCAGGGTGTGTGTCTGCCAAGGTGTGTGTTTGTTATGGTGTGTGTGTCTGTTATGCCATGGTGTGTGTCTGCCATGGTGTGTGTCTGCCATGGTGTGTGTCTGCCAGGGTGTGTGTCTGCCATGGTGTGTGTCTGCCAGGGTGTGTGTCTGTGCCAGGGTGTGTGTGTCTGTGCCAGGGTGTGTGTGTCTGTGCCAGGGTGTGTGTCTGCCAGGGTGTGTGTCTGCCAGGTTGTGTGTCTGCCAGGGTGTGTGTCTGCCAGGGTGTGTGTCTGCCAGGGTGTGTGTCTGCCATGGTGTGTGTCTGCCATGGTGTGTGTCTGCCAGGGTGTGTGTCTGCCAGGGTGTGTGTTGGACCTCCAGTACTCCACGTTTCACTACTGGGAGATCAGGTATACCATACATTTCAATCAATCAATTTCCACACCCAGGATGCACATGCATGGCTTGGCAATATAGCCTAGCATCAGTTGCTTAGGTCGAATTAGATCTTTAATGGGCCATTTGGCACATGCACATTATATCATCTTTGCTTTAACGTTGGTTATAAACATGATCATGATCCCTAAGTTTTGACAACGGATGGATCATCAAGATAGGAAGAGGACTGGATTACTTCAAGAAACAAAAGGCCAGACTTCAACCATGGATCGTTCTCTCCTCTTTGTTCAGTCTTCAATTTATGTAGTCACTGATACTGACCGATCAAATTATACATCAAAGAAAAGATATAGAACACACAGAATAATAATCCAGTAGTATTTGTTCAAAGTAAGTATTTAAACAGCATTTCTCCTATTTTTCTCTCCCATAGTGTCGTTTCTCCATCGGCTACTGTGAATATGACCCGAGGCAGTGCCAGGAGACCACAGTGGATATCTTTCACACCAAGCACACTAGCCGATGGAGCACACTTAGAATGCATGCCCAATACATTATTCCATTCTAAGTGATATGCAACTGTGGATAGGCCTGCTGGAACCATCTCTCTCTCTCTCTCTCTCTCTCTCTCTCTCTCTCTCTCTCTCTCTCTCTCTCTCTCTCTCTCTCTCTCTCTCTCTCTCTCTCTCTCTCTCTCTCTCTCTCTCTCTCTCTCTCTCTCTCTCTCTCTCTCTCTCTCTCTCTCTCTCTCTCTCTCTCTCTCTCTCTCTCTCTCTCTCTCTCTCTCTCTCTCTCTCTCTCTCTCTCTCTCTCTCTCTCTCTCTCTCTCTCTCTCTCTCTCTCTCTCTCTCTCTCTCTCTCTCTCATATATATATATATACACTGCTCAAAAAAATTAAGGGAACACTAAAATAACACATCCTAGATCTGAATGAATTAAATCAAATTTATCAAACCATGGAGGTCTGGATTTGGAGTCACACTCAAAATTAAAGTGGAAAACCACACTACAGGCTGATCCAACTTTGATGTAATGTCCTTAAAACAAGTCAAAAGGAGGCTCAGTAGTGTGTGTGGCCTCCACGTGCCTGTATGACCTCCCTACAACGCCTGGGCATGCTCCTGATGAGGTGGCGGATGGTCTCCTGAGGGATCTCCTCCCAGACCTGGACTAAAGCATCCGCCAACTCCTGGACAGTCTGTGGTGCAACATTGTCTAGCATTGTCTTGCATTGGGAGGAACCCAGGGCCAACCGCACCAGCAAATAGTCTCACAAGGGGTCTGAGGATCTCATCTCGGTACCTAATGGCAGTCAGGCTACCTCTGGCGAGCACATGGAGGGCTGTGCGGCCCCCCAAAGAAATGCCACCCCACACCATGACTGACCCACCGCCAAACCGGTCATGCTGGAGGATGTTGCAGGCAGCAGAACGTTTTCCACGGCGTCTCCAGACTCTGTCACGTCTGTCACATGTGCTCATGTGCTCAGTGTGAACCTGCTTTCATCTGTGAAGAACACAGGGCGCCAGTGGCGAATTTGCCAATCTTGGTGTTCTCTGGCAAATGCCAAACGTCCTGCACGGTGTTGGGCTGTAAGCACAACCCCCACCTGTGGACGTCGGGCCCTCATACCACCCTCATGGAGTTTGTTTCTGACCGTTTGAGCAGACACATGCACATTTGTGGCCTGCTGGAGGTCATTTTGCAGGGCTCTGGCAGTGCTCCACCTGCTCCTCCTTGCACAAAGGCGGAGGTAGCGGTCCTGCTGCTGGGTTGTTGCCCTCCTATGGCCTCCTCCACGTCTCCTGATGTACTGGCCTGTCTCCTGGTAGCGTTTCCATGCTCTGGACACTACGCTGACAGACACAGCAAACCTTCTTGCCACAGCTCGCATTGATGTGCCATCCTGGATGAGCTGCACTACCTGAGCCACTTGTGTGGGTTGTAGACTCCATCTCATGCTACCACTAGAGTGAAAGCACCGCCAGCATTCAAAAGTGACCAAAACATCAGCCAGGAAGCATAGGAACTGAGAAGTGGTCTGTGGTCACCACCTGCAGAACCACTCCTTTATTGGGGGTGTCTTGCTAATTGCCTATAATTTCCACCTTTTGTCTATTCCATTTGCACAACAGCATGTGAAATTTATTGTCAATCAGTGTTGCTTCCTAAGTGGACAGTTTGATTTCACAGAAGTGTGATTGACTTGGAGTTACATTGTGTTGTTTAAGTGTTCCCTTTATTTTTTTGAGCAATGTATATATGCATTTTTAGGTTTACTGATCAATCATAAAGTTTGGTCTGACGAAGCCTGGCTGTTGTTTCGGGGTCCTTGCTAATTACGTGTATCAAGGACATTATTTCACTTTGACCAGAATGGTCAATGGTGGATCCGAAAATTTGTTTGGTCATTTTTGGGTAACATCTATGAGCTGTACTTTTAACTTGTGTCTGTTCTTAACCTGTTTTTGTTTTTTATATATTCATATTCATTAAAAGTGTACATATAATTAAAAATTATCCGATTTTCTTGAAACGGATTGTTCTTGTCAATTTGTGAAAGTATATGGCGCTGGCTAGTGGACATTGAAGTTCGTACACTTTATAATAATCCTAAAATATTATAATTATATGGTATTTTAGATTAATGGGTAGCCTAAATACAATCCCTAGGCTTTAACGTATCGTAATTTAATACCCTTAACACTTTAATTATTTCATTATTTGCACTGGTGGATTTGATTCGTTTGAATTGTAAAGTCTGTTGTCTGTAATGCTTTTTTCGTGATGTCGGACCCAAGTGAGACTAGTTGCTGCCATTTGGGATCCTAATAAATGAACAAAACACACTTTGTTTTCTTTTTTAGTCCTCGACGATCTGATTAGACGTTATCTTTTCAGTAGATGAAGGGTTAAAATCCTTGCGTTAGGACTGGATGATAGTAAACGTCGGACAGAGGACAGCAGTGGTAGCTCGCAAGCAGTATTCCATAGCCTCGACGTGTAGGTAGCCTACGTTACGAACTGACAGTGACACAGCTGTGAGCTCCCATCCACGCTCCAGAATAATATGACATTTGGATAATCCTCCTTCAACACTAGCCACGTCGGTACAGTAAGTATTATAACATGTTTCGTTGCCATAATATATCAATTCATTAACTCTGTAAAGAAAGACGTACTTTGTCACAAACTGTATGTATTCATCCTATTCATATAGACTACAGAATAGTCATCCGCAGATAAATTACCTTCTCGGTTTTCAGGAGTTTACCACTACCATATGGGCGACTTTCATCAAGGGGAGCTGAACAGTCTAGACATTGATCTCAATTTGCATTCATGAAAACTCTTAAAAATGTCAAAGTAAAATGAGCAATAAAGACTATGTTAGATTTGTAGTACGTAGCCAACATAGATCATTACTTCATTTAATATGTGTATATATGGGGGGGGGGCAGTGTAGTTTCACCCCCGACTCTTCATTAGAAAACATTTGTTTGAATTAAATAAATATCCGCATGAGTTCCCGCAGGGATCGGATTAAAATCTATCTATAATCGGCCTTAATCTCGATATATGCGGTCCTCATCTGGGTTCTGCAATGAAGAGAATATAATACCACAAATCTTTGAATGACAGATAAGAGTCATCTTTGACTTTGATCAGGGAGAGAGAGCAGGGGCAATGACGGTTTACATGAATTTTCTCTGCTCCTAGATAGGTCAATGGATGGGGGATCATGTTCTTTCTGTATATGAAGTAACATACAGTCTCTCAGCAGCCTACCGTCTCTCAGTAGCCTACCTCTCTCAGTAACATATGCCCTAGATGAGATGCAAAATAGGTCATTCTATATGAGGTGATTTATGATCACAATGGCAAATTTGCTTCATTCACATGATCTACTACCAAGATGTGGCCCACTCCACCCATCATGGTGTAGTTCATTTTCTTTCTGACAGCCAATACACCTAAATGCTTAGTAAATCAAATGGAGGACATTAGAAAAGTATGTTGCCGGATGTCAGATCCAATATTATCAGTTCATTGGGATGATACAGTAGACAGTGGAGTGATGGACGATGATACAGTAGACTGTTGAGTGATGGACGATGATACAGTAGAAAGTGGAGTGATGGACGATGATACAGTAGACTGTGGAGTGATGGACGATGATACAGTAGACGATACAGTAGACTGTGGAGTGATGGACAATGATACAGTAGACTGTGGAGTGATGGACGATGATACAGTAGACAGTGGAGTGATGGACGATGATACAGTAGACTGTGGAGTGATGGACGATGATACAGTAGACTGTGGAGTGATGGACGATGATACAGTAGACTGTGGAGTGATGGACGATGATACAGTAGACTGTGGAGTGATGGACGATGATACAGTAGACTGTGGAGTGATGGATGATGATAGATCTGGGTCTGGGATGTTGGAAGTGGTCCAAATATCACAGCTGAGAGTTCATCCTGGCGGGAGCAGAGAGAAACAGAGAGGGATTTACTCACCATATGACTCTGGACAAATCAGATCAGAGGAGGCTGGGGGGAGGAGCTATAGGAGGATGGGCTCATTGTAATGGCAGGATTGGAATAAATGGAACGGAGTCAAACGTGGTTTCTATATGTTTGATGTGTTTGATACCGTTCCATTTATTCCATTCCACCCATTCCAAATAGCCCATCCTCCAATAGGTCATCCCACTAGCCTCCTCTGACGCAGATGTAGTGTAAGCTATATTCCTGGACCAAGCTGTTCACCAAACCATCCAGGAACCATCCAGAAACAGAGAATAGCTAGGTAATAATATAGAATACCTCTCCTCGCCTCGCCTCGCCTCGCCTCCCAACACAGTGGCTTGGCCACTCACTAATATGGCCTGTGCTTACTGTAACAGTAACTGACACACTAGAGAGAACTTGACCAAACAGTTTTATCACGTCCAAAAGATCACACATGAAAAAGGTCTGAGTGACTGACGCATGGACACACAAATCCCCATCACATCCATTTATTGTCTCAGCTATGACACCAGCTCCAGTAGACTGGTTAAATCTCGGTTACATCTCCCACAAGCTCCATTGGAGTTCATTTAAATTTGCCGCACCTGTAGAAGTAATATCAATGACCCCTGGCAAATGAGGTGGGACATGAGGTGGGACATGAGGTGGGACATGAGGTGGGGCATGAGGTGGGACATGAGGTGGGACATGAGGTGGCAAATGAGGTGGGACATGAGGTGGGACATGAGGTGGGACATGAGGTGGGACATGAGGTGGGACATGAGGTGCTTCAGGTGTTGTTGATGCTAGAGCAGTGAACTTCAAACTCAGCTGAAAGCTTCTCATTGTTAACAGTTAACAACGCCTTCAACAACTGTCCATATCCATACACACACGCACACAAACACCTCTTCGACACACACCCCTTGTCTGAGTGCATTGTGGTCTAGCGGTGGTAATGTGTAAATGATTCCATCAGCAGTAGTGCCTGTCGTCTTTCCAACTATCTTACACACCACCTGAGCACAAAGGTTTATTGGCACTAAGACTTTTACCTTGACCTAGTCGTGAAGGTGGGTTGAGAACACACTCCTTTCCATAGGTACCTGGATGAATCACTGTTTACAACTTACAGCAGATAGACAAATGGAACGCCTAAATATATTAAGTTAACATACGCACGCACACATGCACGCACAAATGAACGCACACCCACAAACGCACACCAACAAACACACACACACAGCTCTTCGACACACACGCCTGTGTCTGTGCAATGTGGTCTAGTGGTGATAATGTGTAAATGATTCCATCTGCAGTAGTGCCTGTCCTCTTTCCAACTGCAGCTGTATGTGTTACTCTCTGTCCTCATTTCTGGGCCTAAAATCAGGTTAGTCTTTCATAAGGAGCTTAGCGCAGTGGGCCACAGTGTGTTACTGATGTAATAGAGTCTCTGTCTGCTCTGTCTCTCTCATTCTCTCTCTGTCTTTTCCTCTCTCCCTTTATCCCTCTCTCCCGCTCTCCTTCTCTCCCTCTCTCCTCTCTCTCTCCCTCTCTCCTTCTCTCCCTCTCTCCTTTTCTCTCTCTCTCCCTCTATCCCTCTCTCCCTCTCTCCTCTCTCTCTCCTCTCTCTCTCCCTCTCTCCTTCTCTCCCTCTCTCCTTCTCTCTCTCTCTCCCTCTATCCCTCTCTCCTTCTCTCCCTCTCTCCCTCTCTCCTCTCTCCCTTTATCCCTCTCTCCCGCTCTCCTTCTCTCCCTCTCTCCTTCTCTCTCTCTCTCCCTCTATCCCTCTCTCCCTCTCTCCTCTCTCCCTTTATCCCTCTCTCCCGCTCTCCTTCTCTCTCTCTCTCCTTCTCTCCCTCTCTCCTTCTCTCCCTCTCTCCTTCTCTCCCTCTCTCCTCTCTCCCTTTATCCCTCTCTCCCGCTCTCCTTCTCTCTCTCTCTCCTTCTCTCCCTCTCTCCTTCTCTCCCTCTCTCCCTCTCTCCTTCTCTCCCTCTCTCCTTCTCTCCCTCTCTCCTTCTCTCCCTCTCTCCTTCTCTCCCTCTCTCCTTCTCTCCCTCTCTCCTTCTCTCCCTCTCTCCTTCTCTCCTTCTCTCCCTCTCTCCTTCTCTCCTTCTCTCTCTCTCTCTCTCCCTCTATCCCTCTCTCCTTCTCTCCTTCTCTCCCTCTCTCCTTCTCTCCTTCTCTCCCTCTCTCCTTCTCTCCCTCTCTCCTTCTCTCCTTCTATCTCTCTCTCCCTCTATCCCTCTCTCCTTCTCTCCCTCTCTCCTTCTCTCTCTCTCTCCTTCTCTCCCTCTCTCCTTCTCTCCCTCTCTCCTTCTCTCCTTCTCTCCCTCTCTCCCTTTATCCCTCTCTCCCGCTCTCCTTCTCTCTCTCTCTCCTTCTCTCCCTCTCTCCTTCTCTCCCTCTCTCCCTCTCTCCTTCTCTCCCTCTCTCCTTCTCTCCCTCTCTCCTTCTCTCCCTCTCTCCTTCTCTCCCTCTCTCCTTCTCTCCCTCTCTCCCTCTCTCCTCTCTCCCTTTATCCCTCTCTCCCGCTCTCCTTCTCTCTCTCTCTCCTTCTCTCCCTCTCTCCTTCTCTCCCTCTCTCCCTCTCTCCTTCTCTCCTTCTCTCTCTCTCTCCCTCTATCCCTCTCACCTTCTCTCCCTCTCTCCTTCTCTCTCTCTCTCCTTCTCTCCCTCTCTCCTTCTCTCCCTCTCTCCTTCTCTCCCTCTCTCCTTCTCTCCCTCTCTCCTCTCTCCCTTTATCCCTCTCTCCCGCTCTCCTTCTCTCTCTCTCTCCTTCTCTCCCTCTCTCCTTCTCTCCCTCTCTCCCTCTCTCCTTCTCTCCCTCTCTCCCTCTCTCCTTCTCTCCCTCTCTCCTTCTCTCCCCGCTCTGCTCTATTTTCTCTCTTTCTGCATATGCTGACCCCGGCATGGATTGATCTTCTCTGTCCCTGCATTTCACTATGTCCTTATTGTCTCGCTCCTTCCCTCTCTCTCTCTTATTCTCCCTTCCTCCTTTCACTTTGTCCTTATTGTCTCGCTCCTTCCCTCTCGCTCTCTTATTCTCCCTTCCTTCTTTCACTATGTCCTTGTTGTCAGTCTCTCCCTCCCTCGGGGTGGCAGGTAGCCTAGTGGTTAGAGCATTGGTCCAGTATCCGAAAGGTTGCTAGATCGATTCCCAAGCTGACAAGGTAAAAGTCTGTCGTTCTACCCCTGAACAAGGCAGTTAACCCATTGTTCCCCGGGAGGCCATCATTGTAAATAAGAATTTGTTCTTAACTGACTTGCCTAGTTAAATAAAAATAAAGCAGATGTGGAGGACAGAAGCCTGAGTTTTTTAAGAAAGGACAAAGAATCCGCTAAGAGGGGGAACACAATGCCCCAAGGGAGGGATGGTGAGAGGGAGGGATAGCTACAGTGCAGTAAGGGCGACTGGTAGTACTGGGTTAGTAAACACAAGGAATGTTAGTCCTTGGGCAGAATTGGTTTAGCAACGCAGCATTATTTTAAGTATAAGAACCTTTAGATGGAGGTGCATTATACAAAGCACTTCTTTTTGAAAACTGGCTTCAAGACTATGTTGTCGCAACATATTGATTTTGGATTACTGTGTCTAATTGACATGCAACAATATGTACACTGTACAGAATGTAGAACATTATATACATCATTTGTGTAAATACTGTGTCTGCAATTAGCCTACATTCTGTGTGTGTGTCTGTGTGCTTATTTGATCAATGTGTGAACACAGTGCTTGTTTATACACTGTGTCTCAGCTAAATTTTGTGTCACTGGGCCTGGTACATTGGAAATTGGTGATTAATCTGTTGTTGTGGGATTATGGGGCTGTGAAATTGTACAGGGATCTCTATGCAATGTCAATAATCTTGCAGATTATCACCTGTTTCTGGTGCCGCTTTCCTCTGGCTCATTAGATGGCACTCTGAGGAGCTGCATGGTGTCTTTAGACACCATTTTCTCTCAGGGGCCTTGTGATACGGATATAGGATTTTATGTAATTTGATCACCCAGAAATGCAAACTTGTAGTGTATTCAAGGTTTACAAAGGTTAGTCATTTCCACTTTAACATTTCATGTTAACTTCATTTGCACTAACCAAAAATGTATCAACCCCTAAAAAAATGTAAAACAATTATAATACACACAATAATTCACATTTCCTGTTGTTGCAGGATTATTTTCCTGCTTTGAGAAACTGGTCAAATTAAGATCCTACACCTGTATAGCTAGCTAGTTGTTCCACATTTGAATCTAACTCTATTTTACACAGTGTATGCAGGCAGCAGCTGTTACAGTGGAGGTGTTCACTGTTTTCCAGTCTGTCTTCAATAGCAACCTATTCCCTAAAGCAGCCCTAATCTAGGGCACCAGATTTTAATAATTAGCTGGTTGATGAACTGAATCAGGTTAGTTACAACTGGGGTTGAAAAGAAAACCTACAGAAGAATAGCTCTCCGGGAACAGGGTTGAAGACCCCTGCCCTAAAGGATATTAAGGGTGACACATTTCTTAGGACTATGCAACAGTGTGTTTTTAGACTTAATTTTTTTTAACCTTTATTTAATAGGCAAGTCAGTTAAGAACAAATTCTTATTTACAATGACGGCCTAGGAACAGTGGATTAACTGCCTTGTTCAGGGGCAGAACGACAGATTTTTACCTTGTCAGCTTGGTGATTCAATCTAGCAACCTTTCGGTTACTGGCCCAACGATCTAACCACTAGGCTACCTGCCGCCCCATAGGTCAACTCAACTCATGAAGACGAAGTCTCAAGGGGGACTCAGGAGCGGGCTGAACTTTGCATGTTGCTCCACAGCCTCATGCTGTCTGGCTTATCATCCTCTGGCCATCAACCAGCAGCTCTGTACTGTAGACTTCAATACTTCAAAGGCAGAGCCAGGTTATATGGCTGTAATGATCACAGAGACGGTGTGCTACCTGGGTGTGTGTTTGTGGGCGCGCGTTCATGCATGCGTGTGTGCGTACGTTAACTTAATATATCTTGGTGTTCCATTTGTCTATCTGCTGTAAATTGTAAACAGTGACTCATCCAGGTACCTATGGAGAAGGAGTGTGTTCTCAACCCACCTTCACGACTAGGTCAAGGTAAAAGTCTTAGTGCCAATAAACCTTTGTGCTCAGGTGGGGTGTGAGATAGTGTTCTGTTCAGGCGTGTGTTATCAGACTCATACATGTGCAGCGTAGAAGCGTGTTCACAGAGACTAAAGCATGATCAGAGACCATTGGGTGAGAGCATTCGCTCCAACAGATCTGCATCTCTCTTTCTCTGACTGCTGGCTTCTCTCCCTATCTGCTTTCATCTGTTGGTCTCTGTCTCTATGCTTTATTGTTTTATCTATTCATCCCTTTCTTTCACTCTCTTTATTCCTCCTGCAGTTGTTGAAAGGAAGGAGTGATGGAGTCTTTCCCAGGAGATGGGGAGGGCAGCCTTGATGACCTTACAGGAGGTGAGGCACTCTGGAAAATGTGCATGATGTTTAGAGACCATGTGAAAGCTGAGTTAGTATACAATAAGTGTGTACCTATCTCTGTCAATCATCTATTAGTGTGTTAGTGTGGGTTAGAGTGGGTTAGTGGGTTAGAGTGGGTTATGGTGTGTTAGAATGTGTTAGAGTGGGTTAGAGTGTGTTAGAGTGTGTTAGTGTGGGTTAGTGGGTTAGAGTGGGTTATGGTGTGTTAGAGTGTGTTAGAGTGTGTTAGAGTGTGTTAGTGTGGGTTAGAGTGTGTTAATGGGTTAGTGTTTAGAGTGGGTGTTAGAGTGGGTTACAGGGGGTTAGAGTGGGTGAGAGTGGGTTAGAGTGTGTGTTAGAGTGGGTTAGAGTGGGGTTAGAATGGGGGTTCGAGTGGGTTAAAGTGTGTGTTAGAGTAGGTTAGAGTGTGTTAGTGGGTGTTAGTGTGGGTTAGAGTGTGTTAATGGGTTAGAGTGGGTTAGGCCTGTAATAGACCTACCTTTTACTCAATTTGGTGCTTGAAAAGTTAATGTAATTATTGTAGTCAATTGATCAGTTCTCCTGCTCCCTTACAATTATCTGTGATTTAATTTTTGCTAAATTTTTGTCAGAGATTTGGCCACTTTCATTTGTTTCCTGCCGCTTCAATTGAAGGGTGTTGCGCTACCCTTTTGCGGTAAAACAATTTTGCGGTTATTTTTAGGACGACACCTAATGTTGGCTTCAACTTGGCATTCCATACAAATCCATCCATTTAAAAGGGGAACCGGTCACTTTCTCATGATAAAAACAGCGATAGTGAGATTCAAATGGTGAGATTAATGCTACTGCTATTCATTACTTTATGATGTCGACCTGCGTAGGCCACATAGGCTACAGAAAAATCGCCATGCATCCAAAGTACACTGCTCAAAAAAATAAAGGGAACACTTAAACAACACAATGTAACTCCAAGTCAATCACACTTCTGTGAAATCAAACTGTCCACTTAGGAAGCAACACTGATTGACAATAAATTTCACATGCTGTTGTGCAAATGGAATAGACAACAGGTGGAAATTATAGGCAATTAGCAAGACACCCCCAATAAAGGAGTGGTTCTGCAGGTGGTGACCACAGACCACTTCTCAGTTCCTATGCTTCCTGGCTGATGTTTTGGTCACTTTTGAATGCTGGCGGTGCTTTCACTCTAGTGGTAGCATGAGACGGAGTCTACAACCCACACAAGTAGCTCAGGTAGTGCAGCTCATCCAGGATGGCACATCAATGCGAGCTGTGGCAAGAAGGTTTGCTGTGTCTGTCAGCGTAGTGTCCAGAGCATGGAGGCGCTACCAGGAGACAGGCCAGTACATCAGGAGACGTGGAGGAGGCCGTAGGAGGGCAACAACCCAGCAGCAGGACCGCTACCTCCGCCTTTGTGCAAGGAGGAGCAGGTGGAGTGACCTCCAGCAGGTCACAAATGTGCATGTGTCTGCTCAAACGGTCAGAAACAGACTCCATGAGGGTGGTATGAGGGCCCGACGTACACAGGTGGGGGTTGTGCTTACAGCCCAACACCGTGCAGGACGTTTGGCATTTGCCAGAGAACACCAAGATTGGCAAATTCGCCACTGGCGCCCTGTGCTCTTCACAGATGAAAGCAGGTTCACACTGAGCACATGTGACAGACCTCCAGCATGACCGGTTTGGCGGTGGGTCAGTCATGGTGTGGGGTGGCATTTCTTTGGGGGGCCGCACAGCCCTCCATGTGCTCGTCAGAGGTAGCCTGACTGCCATTAGGTACCGAGATGAGATCCTCAGACCCCTTGTGAGACCATATGCTGGTGCGGTTGGCCCTGGGTTCCTCCTAATGCAAGACAATGCTAGACCTCATGTGGCTGGAGTGTGTCAGCAGATCCTGCAAGAGGAAGGCATTGATGCTATGGACTGGCCCGCCCGTTCCCCAGACCTGAATCCAATTGAGCACATCTGGGACATCATGTCTCGCTCCATCCACCAACGCCACGTTGCACCACAGACTGTCCAGGAGTTGGCGGATGCTTTAGTCCAGGTCTGGGAGGAGATCCCTCAGGAGACCATCCGCCACCTCATCAGGAGCATGCCCAGGCGTTGTAGGGAGGTCATACAGGCACGTGGAGGCCACACACACCACTGAGCCTCATTTTGAATTGTTTTAAGGACATTACATCAAAGTTGGATCAGCCTGTAGTGTGGTTTTCCACTTTAATTTTGAGTGTGACTCCAAATCCAGACCTCCATGGGTTGATACATTTGATTTCCATTGATAATTTTTGTGTGATTTTGTTGTCAGCACATTCAACTATGTAAAGAAAAAAGTATTTCATAAGAATATTTCAGTCATTCAGGTCTAGTCCTGTGTGGCTCACTTGGTAGAGCATGGCGCATGCAACGCCAGGGTTGTGGGTTCATTCCCCACGGGGGGACCAGGATGAATATGTATGAACTTTCCAATTTGTAAGTCGCTCTGGATAAGAGCATCTGCTAAATGACTTAAATGTAAAATCTAGGATGTGTTATTTTAGTGTTCCCTTAATTTTTTTGAGCAGTGTATTTAGTCAGGCAATGTCCACATTATTCTCACATATTTTAGAATGTAATAATCATTTGAATATCGATGCATTGGCAAGGCCCAAAAAATGCATTATTCTTGAAGTGATAATGGCAGGTTTCCATCCAATGTGTGAAAGATTTTCATGCTAATATTCATAAAACATCCAATATTCATAAAATCGGCACATTTTAAGATTTAAATGTATCACCTTTATTTTCCCTACCCTGCGAAGTTCATCGTCATTTCTTTCATCTGTACCCTAATAAACTGTATGCTTTCCCCGACGAGTCGTAGCGGGAGGACCACACAACATGTCACCGCGGGACTCCAAGTCTACTTCGATATGATGGTTGTGATATCAATATTTGCGCATAAAAGCGTTTCCACCAACATTTCTCGCATAATTCATTTTACCAGCACAAAAAGATCCCAACTTGTATAGTGTATTTTGTTTTGTCGACATTTGGAAAGTTTAAAGAAATATGTGCTGTTTCCATGACATTTTTTATTCAAGATTTAGGCTACTTTACTCGCATGAAAAGGCTGGATGGAAACCTGGTTAGTGTCACACATTGACCCCATTATTTATAAAAAAGACTCATCTGTATGCGGGCTGTCATGACCTGTGTCCCCTAGGAAAGAGGAAGTCTAAACTGAAGACCCTTAAGATACGTCTGTTTGGGAGGACCAAGTTCAGCCAGTCTGCTAGTGATGTCACTGAGGCGGATGGGCTGGGCTCAGCCGAGAATCTGTAAGTCTGTGTGTACGTGGGGGAGTTGGTGTGTGTGTGTGTGCGTGCAGTGGTGGAAAAAGTACTAAATTGTCATACTTAAGTAAAAGTAAAGATACCTTAATAGAAAATGACGTAAGTAAAAGCAAAAGTCACCCAGTAAAAGTTAAAAAAGTATCTGGTTTTAAAATGTACTTAAGTGGAAAAAATACTAAATTGTCATACTTGAGTAAAAGTAAAAAGTAAAAGGAAATGCTACACATCAAATTCCTTAATTAGACTGTACAATTTTCTTGTTGTTTGTATTTTTTTAATTTACGGACAGACTGGGACACTGACATAATTTACAAATGCAGTATTTGTGTTTAATGAGTCTGCCAGTTCAGAGGCAGTAGGGCTGACAACGTATTATATTGATAGGTGTGTGAATTGGTCGATATTGCTGTCCTGACCAAGCATTCTAAATGTAACATGTACTTTTTGGTGTAATACATTATTTACGTAAGTATTCAGACCATTATCTATGAGACTCGAAATTGAGCTCAGGTGCATCCTGTTTCCATTGATCATCCTTGAGATGTTTCTACAACTTGATTGGAGTCCACCTGTGTTAAAGTCAATTGATTGGAAATGATTTGGAAAGGCACACACCTGTCTATATAAGGTCCCACCGTTGACAGTGAATGTCAGAGCAAAAACCAAGCCATGAGGTCGAAGGAATTGTCCGTAGAGCCCCGAGACAGGATTGTGTCGAGGCACAGATCTGGAGAAGGGTACCAAAACATTTCTGCAGCATTGAAGGTACCCAAGAACACAGTGGCCGCCATAACTCTTAAATGGAAGAAGTTTGGAACCACCAAGACTCTTCCTAGAGCTGGCCACCCGGCCAAACTGAGCAATCGGGATAGAAGGGCCTTGGTCAGGGAGGTGACCAAGAACCCGATGGCCATTCTGAAAGAGCTCTAGAGTTCCAATGTGGAGATGGGAGAACCTTCCAGAAGGACAACCATCTCTGCAGCACTCCACAAATCAGGCCGTTATGGTAGAGTGGCCAGACGGAAGCCACTCCTCAGTAATTGGAACATGACAGCCCGTTTGGAGTTTACCAAAAGGCACCAAAAGGCATGAGGGGCAACAGTAGGTTGCCGATAGTTTAGCATTTGTCTGTTTTCACCTTTACAAGGAAAATAATTCCTATTGTGACATATCGTGGCAGTTAGGAGTTACAGGATATTTTTTTATTATGTTTGTTTTTAGTTCAAGATTCTCTGGTCTGATGAAACCAATATTCAACTCTTTGGCCTGAATGCCAAGTGTCATGTCTGTCGGAAACCTGGCACCATCCCTACAGTGAAGCATGGTGGTGGCAGCATCATGCTGTGGGGGTGTTTTTCAGCGGCAGGGACTGGGAGACTAGTTAGGATCGAGGCAAAGATGAACGGCGCAAAGAACAGAGAGGTCCTTAATGAAAACCTGGTCCAGAGCACTCAGGACCTCAGACTGGGGCGAAGGTTCACCTTCCAACAGGACAACGACCCTAAGCATACAGGCAAGACAATGCAGGAGTGGCTTCGGGATAAATCTCTGAATGTCCTTGAGTGGCACAGCCAGAGCCCGGACTTGCCCGATCGAACATCTCTGGAGAGACCTGAAAATAGCTGTCTAGCAAAGCTCCCCATCCAAACTGACAGAGGTTGAGAGGATCTGCAGAGAATAACGGGAGAAACTCCCCAAATACAGGTGTACCAAGCTTTTAGCGTCATACCCAAGAAGACTCAAGGTTGTAATTGCTGACAATGGTGCTTCACAAAGTACAGAGTAAAGGGTCCGAATACTTATGTAAATGTGATATTTCAGTTTTTATTTTTAATAAATTAGCAACAATTTCTAAAAACCTGTTTTTGATTTGTCTTAGAATAAGGCTGTAACGTAATAAAACGTGGAAAAAGTCAAGGGGTCTTAATACTTTTAGAAGGCACTGTATTTTCTTTAGGAATTTAGTGGAGTAAAAGTAAAAGTTGTCAAAAATATAAATATTAAAAGTAAAGTACAGATACCCCCAAAAACTACTTAAGCAGTACTTTCAAGTATTTTACTTAACTGCTTTACACCACTGTGTGTGAATGCATGTGTGTTTACAAATGTAGCATTGATTCAATGACATCCATATTCCCTCCTCTCTCCATCCCTCGTCTACCAGGTTTTCAGGCGTTTTGGGATCACGAGCGTTGTCACATGACAGTATCTTCCTGCCCGACCAGGATCTGTCTAGTCCGGAGCAGCCCAGAGTTCTATCCCAGGAGAACGTCCAAGGCAGGATCAAAGAACTCCAGGTGAGTCTGCATTCCATGGAGAACCCTGGATCTAGAAACCTGCATATGCATCTAAAGGCCCAAACCCCATTCAAAAGGAGTCCCACACCTCAAAGTAAACCCCATTGACCAGGGCGTCAAACTAATTTTGCCACAGGGGTCTTCTACGAGGTCAGGAAGGCCACACTGAAAATGTGTTATATTTTCTTGCCGTCAAGATGAGCAAAAGATAGTTCTCTATCCATCGTTTTTGGAATTTTCGATACTCCCTGACTTTCTAGCTTTAATTTTGGTGATTATCGAGCTGGACACAGTCAATAAACTTTATAAATGTATGTCCATTATAATTTCTACACAGTTTTGATTTGGTTTTAGCCATATATATCTACAGTACCAGTCAAAAGTTGACACACCTACTCATTCCAAGGTTTTTATTTATTTGTACTATTTACTACATTGTCGTGTAATACCAAGAGTGTGCAAAGCTGTCATCAAGGCAAAGGGTGGCTATTTGAAGAATCTCAAATATAAAATATATTTTGATTTGTTTAACACTTTTTTGGTTACTACATGATTCCATTTGTGTTATTTCCTAGTTTTGATGTCTTCACTATTATTCTACAATGTAGAAAATAGTAAAAATAAAGGAAAACCCTTGAATGAGTAGGTGTTCTGAAACTTTTGACCGGTAGTGTATATATATATTTTTTGAACGGATTGGACCCCCATGGCATAGACCCTCATTCTTCTGTGTAAATTAGGAATTGATGTCAATGGGTTACCAAGCAGATCTCAAGCGAAGTTTCTGCATTTTTTCTGATTTGCCAGATGAAGCTGCTGCAGCAGAACATGCATCTAGGCCCGCCCCCACTGGTTCTGCCAATTAAACATCCCGAGGACCTGGGGGGCAACTCAGAGGACGATGGTCTGCCCCACAGCCCCCCCGAAATCTCCATAGGCAACAACATAGCCCCCAGGGGGTTATCTTACGAAATCTCCATAGGCAACAACATAGCCCCCAGGGGGTTATCTTACAAGGTGAGCCCATCACCCACCTGTATCAGCCACTCTCTCCATCCGATCTCCAACCTCTACCCTCAACAAATTCTAAACCCTCCATACCTCAATTTTCTCTCATCGAGTCCATATTCCAATAGTGCAGATACAGTAGTTGAACATTTCATTCCTCATCAGCGATTGTGCATCACCCAAACCCTTCCCTTTCCTCCACAGTTCCCTGCTCCTCCCAGGCACCATAGCTCTCTGAGTTTAGCAGGAACAGGAAGTGAGAAGGAAGTGCAGGTTATACCTTTTCCTGTTTGAGTGTCACTGACTCTATCACTTGATCTCAACTATGAGTTGTCATAGATCCAGATGTTTATCCTGTGTTTTATTTGTTCATAGGCCTGCTCCCAACCCTCGTCCCGTCCCCTCTCCCCCGTGCCCAAACCTCCTCTTACCAACTCCGTGCCCCCCACCCCATCTGCCCCCCAAACTGGCTTCTCCCCTGCCCCCCCTGCCTCCCCTGCCTTGGACTTCAGCACCCCAGCCCAGTTCACCCCCTGCCTGGATAACTCTGCCGCCCGCCACCGCATGTCCATCAAACCCAGGAACCAGAGAGCCAGCGCCAAGAACAAAAGGCTGAACATTGTAAGTCCTGCCTGGGCATACCAACACCACATGGGGCTCTGCCTCTGGATCTCACACATACAGAGGAAGGCTCAGGAAATATCAAAATACTAACTGGATACACTTGCTCTATGATTAGTCTCTCGCTTTCTCGCTCCCTTGCTCTCTGAATTTCAATTTCAATTTAAGGGCTTTATTGGCATGGGAAACATATGTTTACATTGCCAAAGCAAGTGAAATAGATAAACAAAAATGAAAAACAATTTAAACATTTTACAGTAAACATTACACTCACAAAAGTTCCAAAAGAATAAAGACATTTCAAATGTCATATCATATTATGTGCAAATAGTTAAAGTACAAAAGGGAAAATGAATAAACATAAATTTGGGTTGTATTTACAATGGTGTTTGTTCTTCACTGGTTGCCCTTTTCTTGTGGTAACAGGTCACGATCTTGCTGCTGTGACGGCACACTGTGGTATTTCACCCAATAGATATGGGAGTTTATCAAAATTGGGTTTCTGAAGGAAACATGTGTCTTTAATATGGTCATACATTTGGCAGGAGGTTAGGAAGTGCAGCTCAGTTTCCACCTTGAAGAGGGTGGGTGGGGCTTAAACTGCATTCCTGTCTCACCCCACGGCCCTGTGGAAAGAAATGTGTGTGTTTTTGCCAATTTTAACCACACACTTGTTGTTTGTGTACATAGATTCTATAATGCCGTATGTTATTCCCCCAACACCACTTTCCATCAATTTGTATAGCAGACCCTCATGCCAAATTGAGTCAAAAGCATGATGACTCTCCATCTGTCCCCATCTCTGCTGAGTTCCGCGAGGCCTTGCAGGAGAGCTGGGCCTCTGCCAGGGGGAGCTTCCGACTCACAGCAGAGACTAGACCATGGAGTTATGTTGCGGGCGTTAAGTCACTCGGCCTCCGGGAGTACCCGACTATGGACACCATGCCACCTTGGCTGAGCTTATGCCTTCCCATTGTGACAGGCGTGATGGTGTCATCCGTCACTGCCATAGGGACGTGCCTTGGGGTCCCAGGCGCTCGGAGCGCCAGAGGAGAGGCGGGCCCCAGCAGGACCCATAACACACCCTTCCCCGGCCTCGGCCACTTCTCCCGGTCTCAAAGGGCAAAGTGTGAGGAGGGTGTGGAGACCCCCTGGGTGTTAGGGTTACCATCTCCAATTACAGTTCTGGCCACCGTCCTTCAGGGGCCTTCATGTCACCACAGTGGCCGACCCCCTGAAGAAAACCCTGCGGCTGGAGATCTCCTCACTCCTGGACAAGGGTGCCATCTGCAGGATCGAGACATCAGAACGGCTAGGTGGGTCTCACTCCACTTATTTTGTGGTCCCAAAAAGAAACGGAGGGTTTCGACCGATTCTAGACCTCCGCAACCGTAATGGGTACTTAGGTTCCACATGCTGTCAACATGTGGTTTGTGACGCTGGACCTGAGGGATGCGTACTTCCATGTTCCTGTTCACCCAGCTCATTTGCAGCACCTCCGATTTGCTTTCGAAGGGACGGCTTACGAATTCATGGTTCTTCCCTCCACCCTCTCCTTGGCACCCTGCACTTTCACAAAGTGCATGGACACTGTCCTGGCACCTAACACGTCACAAGGATTGTTGATCCTCAATTACCTGGACGATTGGCTGATTGGTACCCCAACCAGGACCCAGGTCGTGTCAGACAGAGACATGCTCCTGACCCACATCGGCGGGATGGGCATTACTGTAAACGACAAGAAGAGTCATCTGATGCCCACGCAGAGGGTGGGCGAACGGGATTCAGTCCTCATGAAAGCACGCCTGCCCACCAGAAGGGTTCAGGCGATCTTATCTTGCCTCGACCACTTTCGGCAGGGGCGGGTGGTATCCGCCCTGACCTGCCAATGCCTGTTGGGCTTGCTGACGGCAGCCTCGTTGCTGATTCCCCTGGGCCTGCTCCATCTCCGGCCTCTTCAGCAGTGGTTCAACTCCCACTGGCTGCACCCGAAGCGCCACCGTCACCGCCAGCTGCGGGTGACCACACAGTGCCTCATTGTTGAGGTGGCGCTGTCGCTCCTTTCTCTTAGGTGGGGTGGAGATGCTGAGGATGTGCCGCCAGGGGCTGGTCAGCACAGATGCCTCCCAGATCGGCTGGGGGGTGTGACCAAGGGCAGGTCAGCCAGCGACTGTTGGCTACCCCCTTGGAGTAGCAGGTACATCAATACACTAGAGTTCTGAGCTGTACTGCTGGCTCTGCGGTATTTCCTTCCACATCTGAAGGGAAGACATGTCCTGGTGAGAACGGACAACACCACAGTGGTGGCTTACATCAACCATCAGGGTGGCCTGAGGTCCCACCGCCTCCATCTTATGACACGGGAGCTCCTTCTCTGGGCTCAGGGACGTCTAGCGTCTCTACACGGAGCACATGTACCTGGCATCCTGAATGTGGCAGCGGATATGCTCTCGAGGGAGGGCCCGCCATCTTGGGACTGAAGCCTACATCCCCAGGTCGTGCAGCACCTGTGGGACAAGTTTGGGAGGGCGCAGGTGGACCTGTTTGCCTCCCTAATCAATGCACACTGCCCCCTGTGGTACTCTATGTTGGATCCAACAGAGCCTCTGGGCTTGGTAGCTCTGGCTCACGATTGGCCAGGGCTGGAGCTTTACGCATTCCCCCCTCTTTTTCCCCTGATCCAGGATGTGCTGGACAGGACCCGGATGGCGGAGCATCGTCTGCTGCTGGGTGCCCCATACTGGCCCATACGACCCTGGTTTAGCCTTCTCCTGTCCCTGTTGTCTGGGACACCTTGACAACTGCCCCTGACACCCGACCTGCCGGAGGAACTCTGTGGCGTCCGAGACTGCACCGCCTCAGTCTGTGGGCTTGGCCGCTGAACGGCACCAATGGTCCATGTTAGGACTACAGGAGGGCGTAATAAACACCATGTAGAGCGCAAGGGCACCGGCTACAACCGCAGCATACCAGTTGCACTGGCGGTTGTTCTGCTTTTGGTGCACTGGTGTTGAGGTTGTGCACGAGTCATGCAGGGTGCAGTATGTCCTCCAATACCTGCAGTCTGGCTTGGATGAGGGTTTGGCAGCCTCTACACTGAGAGGGTATTTGGCTGCTATATCTGCCTGCCATGTGGGGTGGATGGACAGGCCGGTGGGGCGCTATCCCTTGTTCTCCAGGTTTATGAAAGGGGTTCGTCGCCTGCATCCAGCTAGGACCCACTCAATGGCGAGCTGGGATCTGGATGTGGTCTTGGCAGCTTTGGCAAAGCCGCCTTTCGAACAGTTGGAGTCTGCCTCCCTGAAACACCTCTCTATGAAGGTGGTTTTCTTGGTAGCGATTACTTCCATGAAGAGGTTGGGTGAGCTCCATGTAGAGGGTGGGTGAGCTCCATGTAGAGGGTGGGTGAGCTCCATGTAGAGGGTGGGTGAGCTCCATGTAGAGGGTGGGTGAGCTCCATGTAGAGGGTGGGTGAGCTCCATGCTTTTTCGGTAAGTTCTGAGTGCCAGCGGATGGACCCCGGTGGGAGGAGTATATCTCTCCGCCCCAACCATTCATTCCTCCCGAAGGTTCTGCTTACAACCCCCGGCAGTGTTAGGGGAGTCTGGGCCTCCCTCCAGCATCACCTCCCCTTCCGGGGACTGTGCCGGCGCCCTCCTTCCACATTGATGGCCCCTGCGTCTCGGTCCGCGCTGGGATTTTACCGCTGACTGACCAGGTCCCTCCCTGGAGTGATACAATATAGTGAAATATAACGAAGGTTACGTATGTAACCACGGTTATGTGAGCTATATGGATCACTCCAATCCTCTACGGCGCTAGAGGCGCCTCAAAAATGATGTAGAGAACATGTTTCGCGGCCATGCGGTCTATATATAGGGGCGAAACCAAGCCATGACACAGGTGTACACGGGAGTAAATCTGTAAATCCTCACCTTGGATGTATCCCTCTGCCGGGGACTGATACCAATATATTGGAGTGATCCATATAGCTCACATAACCATGGTTACATACGTAACCTTTGTTATCAGTCCTTGGTTCCAAATATTGGGGAAGATGCTATAGCTAAGGATGATGTTAAAGTGTTTAAGTATAGCCAATTGGAATTTGTGCTCTGTATATTTTAATATGTGATCCTGAGATTTGTATTTGATCATGTATATGTTTGTGCTGTTTGTTCTTTGTTATAGTGCCAAAAAGATTGGAGAAGTTGTTTATCCATACATCTCTTTTTTCTATAGATAACTCTTCCTGTTGTTGTTTGTTTAGTGTTATCCAATTTTCCCAGAAGTGGTTAGAGTCTATTGATTCTTCAAATACATTGAGCTGATTTCTGACGTGCTGTTCCTTCTTTTTCCATAGTGTATTTCTGTATAGTGTATTAGTGATACTCTCACTCTCTCTCTCTCAATTTAAGGGGCTTAGTTGGCATGGGAGACATATGTTTACATTGCCAAAGCAAGTGAAATAGATAATAAACTAAAGTGAAATAAATAGTGAACATTACACTCACAAAAGAATAAAGACATTTCAAATGTCATATTATGTCTATATACGGTGTACGGTGTTGTAATGATGTGCAAATAGTTGAAGTACAAAAAGGAAAATAAATACACATACATATTGGTTGTATTTACAATGGTGTTTGTTCTTCACTGGTTGCCCTTTTCTTGTGGAAACAGGTCACAAATCTTACTGCTGTGATGGCACACTGCGGTATTTCACCCAATAGACATGGGAGTTTATCAAAATTGGATTTGTTTTCGAATTCTTTGTGGGTTTGTGTAATCTGAGGGAAATGGTATGGTCATACATTTGGCAGGAGGTTAGGAAGTGCAGCTCAGTTTCCACCACATTTTTTGGGCAGTGTGCACGAGGTCTTCCTTTGGCGGCCTTTCTCAATAGCAAGGCTATGCTCACTGAGTCTGCACAGTCAAATATTTCCTTAATTTTGGGTCAGTCACAGTGGTCTCTCAGATCGTTTACAGCTTTGTGGAAGTTACCTGTCACGCTGATGTTTAGGCTGAGGTATGTATAGTTTTTTGTGTGCTCTAGGGCAACGGTGTCTAGATGGAATTTTGTATTCATGGTCTTGGCAACTGGACCTTTTTTGGAACACCATTAATCTTGTCTTACTGAGATTTACTGTCAGGGCCCAGGTCTGACAGAATCTGTCTCGTTCTCTCTCTATCTCCAGACTGAGTCGAGACCACGCTCAGAGAGTCTCAACAACTTTGACCAACCGTTGACTGAAGAAGAGGAAGGGCCTGCCATTACCGGGAGGAGAACACATTTACGCTGTCACTCTACCCTGATCCCAAAGGCGCAACAAGGGGGGTCGACCACCCCCACTGCACCCCCAGAGCTGACACCCCTAAAGTCGAGTTCCACAGAGGCTGAGGGGTCCCCCCAAAAAACCACTCTCCCCTGCAAGCCCTCCCCACAGGAGCAGCCCCATCCTGGGGTTCCAGTTGTCTCCCCTGTGACCCGCCAGCTACCTGGAGCTAAACAGCCACAGCCCTCATCTGTGACCACAGTGCAGGACCTGAGATACACTCCACAACAACAGTCCCTGAAACAGTCCCTGGGAGACCCCAAGCCCCCAGACCCATCCCAAACCAAGAGGGACGTCCTGAGCAAGAGTGGGGTACCGAATTCTACCCCCAGCACCGAGGGTAGCCCCAAAGACGAACCACTCCTTTCTGCCAGGCCCACAGCTAGCCTGACCTCAGTGGTGACTCTCAGAACGTCCTCTCTGAGGAGCAAGACAGAGGCTAGGGCTGGTGGTCAGAGTACCACACAGCCACCTGCAGGCCAGGAGGACACATGTCAGGCAGAGCCAATGTCCACTGAAGGAGCTCCGAAGCCAGGCTCCAGGCCCTTCCTGTTCTCCATCAACTCAGCCAAGGGGCGAGAAACACCCAGGATGGGAAGTGGTGGTTTCTTGGTAGTAGTGGAGCAGGCTGGGGATGGGGAGAAGAGGGAGGAGGGGACAGAGGTAAAGTTGACCCCCTCAAACGCCAGCCAGAGGGGGCAGGAGCAGCAGAGGGGCAGGCGGGAGAGGGACAAGCCCAAAGAAGAGGAGTTGAATGCCATCGATATGGGGGGGAAAGTCTCAGAAGGGGAGGAGGTAGAGGAGGAGTGCGGTGAGGGAGTGGAGGATGCAGTGGAAGCAAAGGAGGAGACAGAGGTAGATGGGAAAATTGCATTTGGCGTGAACCTTCGCTCCATCTCTCTCTCTCCGAGGGTACAGGCGGAGGCAACCACCAGCCAATCAGATCTCAAGATAAAGCGTCACAGTGCGGAGGTGGGCGCTCTCCTTCTTGCCCCTTATACTCCCTCCTCAAAACCCACCAGGCTTGAGGGGCTTCGGGACACCCCTCCAACCAGGGCTAACTCCATGCCCAAAAAGCTCTATACAAACAACTGGGATGCCCCCACAACACTGTATTCCTCCAGGGGAAGAGCTGGCTCCCTCAGAGAAGCAGGTGAGACCCACTCTCTGAAATGTATGAGTCATCAGCCATGTGGGTAAATGACAAACATAATATACTGTAAGTCATGCGTTTACTGGATAGGGATGTCAGTGCTGGACTTTGTCCCCAGCTACACTTCTACAGAATATACAATCTCTATGTTATCAGGGCAGTTAACCAATGAAGGAGATATGCTGCACTAGAATAAGAATGACAGGCTACACTGGAATGATAGACTGTTACTGTGTTCATTAAAACACCACCAGTGTTGTTTCATCATGTGAATGTGTCTAACCCAGTTTCCTCCCTCAGATACAGCAACCCCCGCCCAGCCGACCCCCTCGCCTCTCATCAAAGAGGCCCAAACCACCCCAGCTACACCTAAAGTGGCCCAAACCACCCCAGCTACACCTGAAGAGGACCAAACCCTGCCTGTCCTACCCATAGAAGCCCAGGCTACCACCTCAGCCCCTCAGAACCCCCCGACTGCCCCCCAGGCGGCACCCCAGGCTGCCGTATCGTGGATGAGCATGGCATGGGGGAAGACCAGGGGCCTCCAGCAGCTCTTCACCAGCAGTTTGCCCAGAGAGTTCACCGGCATGCAGTCCCCAACTCAACCGCAGGCTCAGACCACAACGCAACCACACACACCGTCACTGGCTAGGATTGTGATGCAAACTCAGAGACAGAATGCAACAGAACCACAAACGACAATGCCACCACAGGCTCAGACCACAATGCAACCCCTGACTGCTAAACTACTGCAGTCACAGAATGCAGTGCAACCACCACAGACAGTAGCACAAGCCCCCACACAGACCATAAAACTACCAGTGACACAGACCACAACGCCACCACAGGCTCAGACCACAAAGCTACCAGTGACACAGACCACCAAACACCTGCAGACCACCAAAACACCACAGACACAGAACGCAACACAACCACAAACAATGACACAACAATCAACACAGAACTCAAAACCATCAACACAGACGTCCAACCAAATCAACACTCGAGCAGCACAACCAATCGCTACTCAACCTCTAGCCCAGTCTACACAACGCTCCGTGTCTCAGGTGACCCCACAGTCCAGCCGGCGAGCAAACCAGCCCACCCTGTGCTCCACTCCACAGACCCAAGCCCAAATAACACTACGGATCGCCCCAATGGGTGCAACTTCCACTCAGCCACCGTCCCCATCTACCCTCTCGTCAAGCCCACGCTCCACACCCAGCCAGCCCCCTTGGAGCGCACAAGGTCTCAACCCTATCCCCCAGCCCAAACCAGCCTTAGCTCCAACAACAACCCCAGTCCAACTCCTAGTGAGAGGTGAGAAGGTCCCTGGCGACCAGAGGAATAGTGAGGGGACGGCTGTGTCAACAGAGAAGAGGGTGGACCGGGACAGGCCATTGACTGTGGGAGGGACGGCAGCCTTTTTGGGGAAACGGGCAGAGTGGACCCCCCCTGCTGGAAGCAAGGTAACATCCCTGCTTTCTCTCACACATCATCTGAGAACAGAGGTGTTAATCAAATAGAGTTTCAGTTCACTCTCACTCCTCCCCAATACAGGTAGAGCTCAGGAGAACCAGGACCCCACCTGAGTCTCAGCCCACGGCTGAATTGGCTGCTCCTCCCAAAGCCACAACTACTCACAGAGACGCTAAAGATGCCAAACTCGACAGGAGGCCAGGTAGAGTGATGTTAAATACATAGGATGGGTTAAAATAATGACTGAATTTTATGTTATAGTAACCATTAAGATAATGTCCTATTAATTTCTATGGTCATCATAACAGCCTCTCTATGTGTTCCCCTCTTAGAATCGAGCCCAGCCATAGTGGCAGGCAGACTTGCAGACCGAGACGACAAATGGCTGAGGAAAAACATGCCAACTTCATTGTCTCCATCATCACCTTCGTCATCATCCCCCTTGCAGACCATTTCTGACAGCGGGGGTCAGCCATCTTGGATGGAACTGGCCAAGAGGAAGTCAATGGCCTGGAATGACAAGACCATGGACTGATAGAATGAGAAAGAAAGAAAGAAAGAAAGAAGGAGAAAGAAAGAAAGAAAGAGGGGGAGCGTCGAGGGGATATGTACTGTAAATATAGAGAGATAAAAAGAGAGAAGGGGGAGTTCCTTATTTGAATGCACTTATTACTAATTGCTCTGGACAAGAGCTCCATTGTAAGTTGTGAGAGACAGAGGGAGAGAAACATCCACAATGGTAGTGATGGGAATGTAGAGAGACTGAAGGAGATGTTGAGTTCATTGAAGTGGAATTTAATTGACTTTGGAAGCAACAGCTATTGGCAAAACATGCTTCCCTTGTATGTACAGACATGCTGTGTTTGCAAAACAATGTTTGTATTTTATGTTTCTTGTATGGGATAACTATGAAGCTGATTGGTTTCCTGTCAATAAATTCTTATGTTTGGAGTTTTGATCCAAACATATTTTTTTCCCAAAGTCTGGGCTTATGTTGGAGATGGAAATAATATTATTTGAATTATCTACGAATGCTTCATCAGAAATAAATGATTTCTATGATACAGTAGTTGTCTGTAATAAATGTTGATGTCTCGGTGTGTTTTCTGTCAATAAGACAGTTGTCTGTCATTGTATTTTTGCTGACTATACAAACAGAGCATTAAAAGTACCCTGTCCGTGATCCCACTCCCCAAAGATGTCCCAGGGGGAGTCGGGATATGCAAAAACACATTTCCAACAGGACAAATATAATCACCCACCAAATTATTATTTAAGCATTTAATTTCAAAACTATTTTGGTTATTCAAAGACAGAAAGCTGCACAGAAATATAAAATGAGTCAAACCACATTTAAAGCAGCATGTATGACTAGTCTGGCCTGGGAGAATATCAGAATGTCAGAAAATGTAAATGGGGAAAGGAGGGCAACATTCACCCGGTCATTACGTGCTGTACCAAGGGGTGGCGCTGTGGCAATTCTTGTCTACCCCTTGTGTAACTAGTGGCTCTGCCTATTGCTCTCTGCTTACATTACGAAAACACACATACATGATTCACTAAACACAGACAACTTCTCAAAGTTTTATGAAGCCATACCATCTTTCCCTGGTGTTATTTGCCGCGACACTGTGCCTTTGTGAGAGCTACACTCTTAGGAACTCTTGGGCTGTCGCGTCCAACGACGCCGTGTCCGAGGAGGATGCCGCCCCGTTGTGCTAGTGGACAACAGCGGGCTTTGGAAACCGGCATATCCGCACTCGGTGTTACAAGATAGTGCGGAGAAGCCCAAAGAAAGTGTCAAATCGAAAACCAAGGATGCAGCGCCCGTGTCCTCTGCGTCCAGGGTGTTCTCCTATCGGATGGAGGAGATGACAGCGCCCGCCAGTGCCCCGTCACCTCCACCACACCAGGAGACGGCGAGGACAGTCAGATACATGGCCCACTACAGCGACTGAGGACATCTCGCCACCATCTCCACTCAAGACCTGGTACAGTACTACATTACAATTGCTCCATGAAGCACATTATCACTCAACATGTACTATCATGTGTTGTGTTCAAATAACAGCCATGTATAGCCTGTGTATTACAATATTTTGTGTCCACAGATAAAGGGCCTTCCTTTTGGGAATATGTTCTCAGTCAGTGATGGCCCAAAGGACAACAGTACAGGAGTCCTCTATTTCTACGTCACCCTGATGGACAACACTGTAGCAGACCTGAGAAGCTTCCCATTCGCCTCTCTCACTTTCTCAGATGCAGAGGGAGACTCCTGCAGGTAGAACAGAGTGTGTACTGGGTTGTGATACAACCCGAGATCGAACCAGGGTCTGTAGTGACACCTCTAGCACTGAAATGCAGAGCCTTTGACCGCTGCACCACTCGGGAGCTCTTGGGTCCCCATCCAGTACTACATTGAAGTGGCACATTAATGCTTGCTGCGTGTATGTCTGTGTTATGGTTCAACATTATGTTATGTCTCCCCAGGCAGCAGATGTATGATCCTGAGGACCCCGCTGTGCCAGACTGACTCTGACAGGCAAGATGGTGGAGGTGGACCCAGAGGAGGTGGAGTTTGCCAAGGAGGCCATGTTCTCCAGGTGTGTGCGCATGGCACACTAATTGCTCATCCTCCCTGAACATGTTTTGAGTGTCTGTCCAATTGTCTCTACATATGTGCAATGTGTGTGAGCCTTTGTACTTAGCATACCTGTCTGCGTGTTTAGTGAGTATAATGCTCTTGCTCGTCCTCTCCCTCCAGACACCCTGTGATGAAGAAATGGCCAGCGGGACACAACTGGTTCTTTATGAAGCTGCAGCTGACCCAGGTCTGGCTCCAGGATTGGGTCGGAGGGGTGTCACTCATCCCCCTGGAAGACTACTTCAAAGCCACACCCTACTGAGAGGAACTTCATCCACAATGTATATGAAATCTACTACACCGTGTCAGATACAACACACGTTACCAATACAAGACTGGGTGTTAGCTTCCCTGTATAGCACAGCAGCTGTCATCACATTCATCACCACAAACACAACATAATGGGAGGCTCTAGAACCTTCAAACTCAACTCTGGACCTAGATGCCAGTTCCACTGTGTTTTTTTCATTGTTGCCCTCTAATCAGGGACTGATTTAGACCAGGGATACCAGGTGGGTGCATTTAATTCTCAGCTGGAACAGAAAACCAACAGGCTGCGGACCTCGTAGGGTAAGAGTTGAATAGCCCTGCTCTAGAAGCTCTAGTTCTGGAATATTTCGAAGTGAGATGGGAAACATGAAGAGGGTTTAGACCTTCTCTAGGCAGAGTGTGGTCTTACCGTGGATCATGCAGAAGTAACAACAAATGTAAGATGTCATCCAGTTCAAGGGAAAGCTTCTTCAGAATGTGAATATACAGACGTAGATATAGATGCCTATAAGCAGACACTGGAGATTGTTAAATGTACAGAATGATGTACTTGCTTTGCAGATGTTTATCCAATGCTACCACAAAGCCTTTTCACATAATCTTCTGTCCAACAGCTAGACAATGACAAACCAAAAACCTACCTAAAACAGGCTCATGTCTGGTGGACATTAGATTGACTCTGATCTTGAGTTGTGTCAAGTCACATTTCTATTTTATGCTTAGGTCAAATAATGGACATGTTTTCCCAGTCTTTCAATCGCGGTTATTGATGCAGTAGCCGAAAGTTGATAAAGTGTTCTGATTTTTCATTTTTTAAATAATTGGACCACTGTCAATGTAGGTATGCTCCTAATTATGCACCGATCAAAATGCCTTTTTCTGTATTAACTGCTTTTCAGAAAGTATTTTGGTTGCACTTGCGGTTCTATTCTTTGGTTGCTGAAATCTCGTGTTTCCAGTCCGTCCACACTAGTCGCGGCTCAACTCCGTCATATCATGGAGTTGAGTTTAACCGGCTACACATTATTAAAACAATTATAGTCTTTGGTAAATAAATACTGGACTGATTCAGTCCTGAGGAAGTGCAAACTGCATACAGTATTTCTAATTTTGTTGTCAATGTATTTGTTAATTTGTCAAACAGTATTTTGGGATTTTGGTGCTGAAGAGAGTGGGCTCCAGAGTGGCGCAGCGGTCTACGGCACTGCATCTCAGTGCTAGAGGCATCACTACAGACCCTGGTTCGATTCCAGGCTGTATCACAACCGGCCGTGATTGGGAGTAGGGTTGCACATTTTGGGGAATATTCAGTGGAAACTTTCCGTGGGAATTAATGGAAATATATGCACATAAACCTTTTACCTTATCATAAGTAGGCATAATTGCAAATGATTAAATCCTTCCAATAGAAATTTAAAAAACGATTTAGTTATGAATTGAACTTTAATTAAATGAGTTGACTTTTCACATGGGATGATTTCACTGAGCAACAAAAGAAAGGGAATATGTAAAATGATAGTCTAGAAACTGAAGTTTTGGTTGTCTTCCTCTCAGGCTTCCATGTCTTCTCCCTGGACCTCCTCAATGTTCACCTCTTGAACATCAGATTCTGAGGCCTCATCTTCACTGTCACTTTCCAACCTTGTTGAAGATGGCTCATTGTCATGCTCAAAATGCCAGGATGGCTACCAATTTTTCAACCTATGTCTTGGTCAGCCTGTTGCGTGCTTTGGTGTGTATGTTCCCAAACAAGGACCAGTTGCGCTCTGAGGCGGCTGATGTCCCTTCCACCAGGTGGCTGATGAGATATGTTGGCACAACTGCCATATGGCATCTCCATCCCAAAGCCCTTGCTTGGAAGTGTACTTCGCCAGACTGCCAAGAACCTTGCACTCATCCAGGCCAAGGTGGCGAGACATGGTAGTGATGACACCATAGGCCTTGTTGATCTCTGCACCAGACAGGATGCTCTTGCCAGCATACTTGGGGTCCAACATGTACGCTGCAGCGTGTATGGGCTTCAGGCATAAGTCTTCAAGCTTTTTGATGTATTTCAGAACTGCAGTTTCCTCTGCTTGGAGCAACAGTGAAGTGGGCAGGGCAGTATGGATTTCTTCTCTTACATCTGCAAGCAGAGTCTGAACATCAGACAGGATGGCATTGCCTCCCTCAATCTGTGCAATGGCTACTGCTATAGGTTTAAGGCTACTTACCACTCTCCCAAAATACATCATCCAGGATGATCCTCTTGATGGGGGTGTCAATATCGGCAGACTGTGATATGGCCATTTCTTGGAGAGACTCCTTCCCCTCCAGGAGACTGTCAAACATAATGACAACACCACCCCAACGGGTGTTGCTGGGCAGCTTCAATGTGGTGCTCTTATTCTTTTCACTTTGCTTGGTGAGGTAGATTGCTGCTATAACTTGATGACCCTTCACATACCTAATCATTTCCTTGGCTCTCTTGTAGAGTGTATCCATGGTTTTCAGTGCCATGATGTCCTTGAGGAGCAGATTCAATGCATGAGCAGCACAGCCAATGGGTGTGATGTGGGGGTAGGACTCCTCCACTTTAGACCAAGCAGCCTTCATGTTCGCAGCATTGCCTGTCACCAGTGCAAATACCTTCTGTGGTCCAAGGTCAATGATGACTGCCTTCAGCTCATCTGCAATATAGTGACCGGTGTGACTGTTGTCCCTTGTGTCTGTGCTCTTGTAGAATACTGGTTGAGGGGTGGAGATGATGTAGTTAATTATTCCTTGCCCACAAACATTCGACCACCCATCAGAGATGATTGCAATACAGACTGGTTTCTCTCTGATTTGCTTGAACTTCACTTGAACTCTGCATCTAGCAAATGAGTAGATAAAGCATGTCTGGTTGGATGGGTGTATGCTGGGCAAAGAACATTCAGAAATCTCTTCCAATACACATGGTCTTTGAGCATCAGAGGTGAACCAGTTGCATACACAGCTCGAGCAAGACATTCATCAGCATTTCTCTGACTACATTCCTCCATTGTGTAAAGAAAACTTCTGATTCCAAGAGGACCATGAGCTGTTGCTATCGATATGGTGTCTGAGTCATACTTTTCACCTCAAATAGAAGTATAGGGACTTTTGTCAGAGGTTGCTTGTTGTGAGCTCTGAGGGAACTTTATGCACTTGGCCAGATGATTCTGCATCATTGTTGCATTCTTCACATATGATTTGGCACAGTATTTGCAAATGTGCACAGCTTTCCTTCTACATTAGCTGCAGTTAAGCAGTTAGATTAAACAACTCCTTTGTAAGATAAATGTTTTAAAATGAAACATGTATGGAAACAGGTGAATTAACACTCCTCAGTTAGCAGGCTCAAGCAAGCTAAAACCCACATGGCAGCAAAAACTAACTAGCAGAAAGTGTTAACAAGTTAGAAACGATTTAAACACACTTTGCTGTAGGCTACTATTTACTAGTTAACAAAAAATAATGTATGTCATGTAAAATATATTCACCCCACCCAGCATTTTAATCAAAACTTACCAGAAAGCATGTAGTCGTTGGCTCAGACAGTGTAGTAGTGTGGGCTCAATAGCATCTCATTAGTGTGCAAGATCTTGAGAATCCGCTGTACATGTGATGGAAGAATGCACTGTGCATGCCGAGGGTTTAAACAAAATATGCCACAAGACCTATAATTGCCTTATGTGTATCCCACAAAAAAGGTTCACTGTCAAGCTACATTTTTTAAAATGAATTTAAGCAAAGTTCCCCGAATTCCAGGGCTTAACTTCCCATGGAAATTTTCCGGAATAATTCAGGAAATTTACCGGAAAGTTTCCGACCCTTTGCAACCCTAATTGGGTGTCCCATAGGGCGGTGCACAATTAGCCCAGCGTCGCCCGGGTTAGGGTTTGGCCGGGGTAGGCCGTCATGGTAAATAAGAATTTGTTCTTAACTGACTTGCCTAGTTAAATAAAGGTTGAATAAACAGGATAGGTAAAAAACACCTCTGCAAATCCAAAATGGAAGGAGGATTGTCTCTCCCAAATTTTATATTTTATTACTGGGCCGCTAACCTCCGCGCTGTTACGTTTTTGCTGGATGACGCACGTCCCTCACCCAGCTGGCTTAGTATGGAGCGGGAGGAGTGTCACCCCTTCTCTATTGGTGCTGTGATTTTGTCGCCTGTCAATCTGGAGAGGTCACTTTATCGTAACAATCCTATTATACATAGCACAGTCCGAATCTGGAAGCAAATTAAAACCCACTTCTTTTGAGTTGCTGAGAGAAACTTATAATCTTCCCAGAAGTAACCTACAAATCAGAGACTATGTTAGAAAACACCTCCCAACATTTGGGAACGCTAAGCCTTCCATGTTTGACGGATGCATAAAAACATCCCCCACCTCAGACAAACTGATATCTCGTTTATATGATGCTTTTCAATCTGTTAGCACACCTTCTACAGATGCCATTAAGGCAAAATGGGAGGAAGAACTAGGGACTGACATTTCGGTGGCAGACTGGGAAGATAGCTTGGAGTATATCCACACCTGCTCCATTAACTCCAGACATCGTCTCATACAATTCAAGGTATTACACAGATTACACTATTCCAAAACCAAACTGCATAGGATATTTCCTGATACATCCCCTATGTGTGATAAATGTCAGGCTGCACAGGGTACACTACTCCACTGCTTTGCCCTATGCTCTAGCTTGTATGGTTACTGGTGTGGAATTTTTAGGATCCTCTCTGAAGTTCTGGAGACTTCAATTGACCCAGACCCACTTCTGATAATCCTGGGAGTGTCTGATTCCCTAAACGGATTAACCAACCCTCAAAAACAACTCATCTCTTACAGTCTCATTTCGGCAAAAAAACGAATCTTGTTGTTTTAGAAAAAGAGGGAAGCGCCCACTACCAAATTATGGCTCAGCGAATTGGCAAACACTGTACACTTAGAAAGAATTAGATATATTCTGAACAATAAATTATCAACATTTGATCAAATCTGGCAGCCTTTCCTCTCTTACTTGGACCATTCGGCGCTGTGAATTTGTACTTTTTAACGCACTCTCAATTGTAATATTTTAATCCACCTTTGGGCAGCATGTGCTGGCACCGCCACCCGAGCAGTTGGGAGGGGAATAAGGGGAAGGGATAAAGGGGGGGAAGAAGTGGGGGAGGGATAAAGGGGGGGAATAAGTGGGGGGTGACACCTACCCTCTTTCTTTCTACCTGTCCTTTTTCTGTATGTCTTGTTTTGTAATATTTGTTTTGTACCCAGAACTCTGGGTCTTTTTGTTTCTGTCTGCTCTTTTATGTTTAGATAAGAATTGTATACCTGTCTTTTATACCTATACAACATTCTTGTGTGTGTTCAATAAAAAATATTTGAACAGAATAAAGGTTGAATAAAACATTTTTTAAAGAGTGGTGTGTGTTTTACTAGCTCGAGTATCCCATAAATGATGCACTGCGCAGGTGCGTGTTGACGGTTAATACTTGGCAACCAATGGCGTCAAGAATGGTTGACTGAGATGTTTGGGAGACCAGTGCAGTGATTATTCCTTAGAAAACTCTAATTTGGCCACCTTTGAGAATAAATGCATTTCAGGCATCAGGTAGCCTAGTGGTTAGAGCGTTGGGCCAGTAACCAAAAGGTTGCCGGATCAAATCCCCGAGCTCACAAGGGGGAAAAAACAAGGCAGAACACCGGTAGGCCGTGTTCACTGGTAGACCGTCATTATTAATAAGAATTTGTTCTTAACTGACCTGCCTAATTAAATTAAATAAAAATACCTGAAGCTAAGTGTGGCAAATGTAGTTTTTAATGGTTGTACTGTAATTTAGGTTGCAGGTATCAAGTAATTAGATAACTAGCCAGCAGGTTCCGACTCTACCTTATGCTTGTTTACACTGAGCTGCGCTGGGGTCGGAACGCAATCATGGTTACATTATGACACAATGGAGCTGGCTTGAGGTATGGGTCAGAAAACATACCTCAATGCAGGAATGGGATCCCAGATAGCAAAAAATGTGCTCCCGCTTGCTATTTGCCTTTATGCCTAAGGCTATAAATTACTACTGCAAGCGAGCAAATGGCAAAGTTCAAGACCTGGGCCCAGATTCATAAAACATTCTTAAGAAAAATTGCACTCATGAACTATCTTATGAGCTTATTATTTTTCTTAAGACGCTTCTTAAGTTTATGCGTAAGAAGTGTTTTGTGAATCTGGGGCCAGATTTGCATCTCTGGCGGGTAGCCTCCACTCATAAGCCCTTGGCAGGCTGCTTTTACACCTAATGATTTAGTTTAAGTAGATTAATGATATATTGACTATGGCCCAAAATAGTCTACATTTTTGCTATTGATTTAATATACTATATAATTGAGGCAATACAAACGGTTCCTTTCTAACAATAAACGTCACTCCCGAAACAGCTGTACCCACTTGAAGAAAAGTGTTGATCACTACGTACCTCTTAAACACCACAGAAGAAGCCGAAAAGCCTCAACAGGAAGTTATTTGTTACCATCTTCTATCGAGTTTACAAACCAAAGAAATTCCACAGGCTTTTGGAACAGAATTATTATTATTTTACACCACTAAACGTTTGGAAATACCGACCAATAACACACTAGCAGCACCCATTCAGTCGGTTATAGATAGATGGAGCACCAATTCACTAGCCTGGATTTTGAATCATGCATGGAGTGGCTCATTTGCAGGAGACAATAGATAGATAGATAGCTTAGCTGGTGTTTTTTAATATTTTTTTTATCACGTTAAACCTAGTTTTTATTCTGTTTATGTACCAGATTGGAATGCAAAGTTAGTTTGCTCAAGTAACTAACATTACTGCTTTTCTTCATTTGTGAGTAGTTTTACTTGTGTAATGTTAACGTCAATGAGGACAATAATGCTAGATTGCCTAACTAGTTAACGTTACTTGCTAACGTTAGCGAGCTTAACTAGCTAGCTAGCTAGAAACATAAACTTGGCCGTTGCTAGCTAGCTAAATTATGGTAAATGCGGTTAAGTTGGGTAGTTTGCCATCTGGCCAGTAATGGCCAGCCCCAGCATCGTATTCACCACAGCACCATGTGGATGTGAAAGCCATGGAGGTATGTAACGTTACATTCACCTGCCCAGATAAGACTGCCTATCTGTTCTTGCACAGTATTTACTTCATTTCAATGTAAATAACGTTATTGTTTCAAACAGGGACAGGAGTAAGGCACTACGACGGGCCAACTGCCATGTTTGGGCTGCAGACATGAAGGTAATAACATAAACTGTTACCAACTTAAATGTAAATACTTATTGGAAATATCTGCCATCTGTCTTTAGACTGTCACAATAAACGTATATAAAATATAGGGGGTGGGGGAGGGAAATATGTTAACATAGTGTGTAATTTCTAATAATTCTCTTGCATTTTGTAGCTTAGGTTTCTATCTGTAATGGGGCCAAGGACCTGAAGTCGACAGTTTGGCGGATGCTACCTTGCATTCTGTCAGTCTTGCCACAACCTGGGCAGGGGATAAGGCCTGTTTCAGGGACTTGTTTCTGAATACTGTTATTCACAGTAAGTTGTGTTACTTGTTTTCTCTACTTTTTAAGTACATTCTTAACTCGTAACTACATGTGCGATTCAAATGTAACTCAATGTTCTTACTTGGTGTATAGGAGCCATTCAGAAGATCCATGCAATCCGGCATGCCACAGATGAGGGGGTCTAGATTCAGGTCACCCGTTACCTGAAAGGGGCCTCCGGTTGGAGGCGGCACACAGGGATTCGCTGCAGTGAGGGTCAACATCAAGTCTCGGACAACCTGTCTCAAAGCCTGCTTCTACCCCACCAAACCACAAGACTGTTCCAACAGCTGAACCCTGGGCTGACTACTGCACTCTACCACACACTTAACAGTTATTCATATTCTGTACACACTGAAATCCCTTTTGTCTACCGGACCAATGCAGTAGTTATGTCCCCTTACTGCACTACTAATGTATATACTTTCATATGATTGATATGCTGCAACTGCTCTACTTATTCCACTCACTATGCACATGGGCAAACAATGTCCATAGCCTACTATATCCCTATAGGCAATAATAAATAAAGGTTTATTTTATTTTATCTGCTGCCTGTTATACCTGATTTTGTTTATTTTGTATTTTTATATTAGTATGTTATACAGTTACAATGTCACTAATTTGATTGCTTTCCTATGTTACTATGTTATTTGATTACTGTCACTTTTGTCGCCGTTGCACTGTGAGAAGCCTGAAAGTACATAGCAATAACATTTTATTTGACTGGATTTGATTTGTCGTCACCAGTGGATCCAGGTGAACAGGACTGGGCCTCGTTATCTGATATTTTGCACACACAATCATTTGCAGTACCTTTCCCAATTGAGATGGCATCCAATGTACCTTAAATAATAAAAATCAAATACATTTTTTAAAATGTTGGCGACGGAGTAGGCATTCCACTGACCGTGCTTCTACACCTGCATTTCTTGCTGTTTGGGGTTTTAGGCTGGGTTTCTGTACAGCACTTTGAGATATCAGCTGATGTAGGAAGGGCTTTATAAATAAATTTGATTTGACTTGATGCTGAAAAAGTGTCTTGCCTCCGACTGGGCAGGTGAAGGGCGGGGGGTATGAGGATTATTATATATATTTTTTAAGTTACCGCACAGCCTCTGTGGCGGAACGCCGGCCTCCCAAGTACTCATCGCTAACTGGGATTTGCCACTGTACTCCAAATTTTACCTTTATCCACACTGATACATCAAGAAGATTGAAATACTGAAAGTTTTGCCAGAAAACTGCCCTTTCTGTACTCATGCTAGTTAGCAGTAGCCACCGCTAATAACATTCAATTATAGAATGTTGTGTGTGCTGAATTGCATGCACAAGCCAAGCGCCACCACTACAGTCAGTAGCACTGTCAAAGCTGTAACAATAATTAAAATAAAAAGTCTGCAAACAAGCACAAACATCGGCCACAACGTGTTTACAATACCTTGTTGGTAAGGCATTATTTGTTTGACCGAATGGAAAAACGTCTGAAGGAGCAGGATCAAACATGTTAGCATTCTCCCAGACATGCAACCATCGCAGAGGTAGGGAGAAAGGATGGGGATCCTGATGCTTCTGCCTGCCAGCCACATCCCAAGCAGTTGCACCTGATTCCTCCTAGTTAGTTAAAATACAGAGTAATAATCAAGCATTTTGTCAACATTAACGACAGTTTAGAAACTTGAGGTAGGCTGTCTCCCTACTACGTTGACTTCGGTTTGCAGTATGACAGTCACAAATATCTTTGATACAAATGTTATTAGCAACTTCTGGGGTAACTAGCTAGCTAGCTTTAGCTTGGTAGCTAGCTAACACCAATGCAACCAGACTGAAAACAATGACCAGAAACTGCAAAAAAAATAAAAAAATGTGATTAAGTATTAGCTAGGCAACCAATGGTTGTTCTACTGCAGTCAAACGTCAATTTATGAAAATAACTAGCTTGCTAGATAACAAACTAACAGGATAGCCAGCTACCTGTCCCTGTTTCCCCAAGCTAACATTATAAGCAGCTAGCTATCTTCATGTGGCTAGTGTAGCTTGACCAGACCGGGTCCGACCATCATCAACCAAATACAAAAACTGTCTTATAAATTAGGGTTATTTCAAATGATGACACCTAGCTATATAGATGTTGTTTTGCTATGTTTTTTTTTTGTGGGAGAACATTGTTTGGATCCATCAGCTAGCTAGCTTTTTTTCTGATCAGCACTGTCCCAGAGCTTGGGGAAGTGTGTCTGCCTCCTGCGGTAGGTGCGCGAGACAACTTTACCAGCATCATAGCATAGGTCTCGGTGAATCGCAGTGACATTATATATAAGTGACTGTATTCAATGTGTAATATCTACATTAAAAATGTATGAATGTGTTACATTATTATAAAATGTACAGTCATATTCAGATCCTGATTGGTCAACAAGCTTATTTGACACTTACATTTTTTTTACATGCAAAGACCCAACCCCTGCATTGTGGTAGTTTTTCATGATTGCGTTCTGACACCAGTGCAGCTCAGTGTAAACAAGCATAACAGTAGGGTCGGAACCTGCTGTCAAACTAGCAAATTTTATGCTGAAGAAGATTCAATGGAACATGTCGCGAGCGAGCCTGTTGTGTGTGTGCTGTGCATCAGTATAGCTAGCTAGCTTGCTAAGCAGCCAGCGTGGGAGTCTAATCAGAAAACAGGTATCCAACTGTGAAGCTAGCTATATGTAGCCTGCCAGCCACTAGTGTAGTTAAATATTTTAATGAATCTCTTTAACCTTATCTTGCGATAACTAGCTACGCTATGGTCTATGAAGAAGCACATCCACATCTTATGCTTGGGCTGGTTCCCAGCAAAGACTATCCTCCTCTACCCTCCATCTGCTGAATGTGTCAGCTAGCTAGTTACTTGTTTTGCTACCTTCTAACTTACATCAGCACGTCAGTGGTTGCTGCTTGCCAACTTTGTTCGGCTGAAAATAAAAATCTAATTCATGCAGATGTTCTCTTGTCAACTAGTTGATTCGGTTTGCTCTTGCCATCCCCAGAATCATCCGAGTGCAGAAGATTAAGGAGCCGTGTCAACACTTCTGTTCAGGATCTTTCAGTTATCCTAATCACTTTGTGCAGTGAGTGGAGGGGAATAATCGCGCCGCGCGACCATGCTCACATTTTAAAAAGGAAGAGCTGCCTCGTGATTTACCACCCTCAAGCAAGAGAGCGAGGGGGAAATCATCATCAACCACAGAGCGAGAGGAGAGATCATCAGTCACTCACGGAGACGACGCTGAGGACTCGTCACGGCAGACAGGAGGGACAGAGAAAGAGAGAGACGTCCATTCCCCTTTCCAGTTAGCTAGCTTCTCAAACCTCCTCGCTTCCTTCCAACGTCCTCCGGTACTAGCCGGGTTGGGCAACCGTAATCACGCGCCTCCGCCTGGACTGACAACCCCGAAGGCAGAGGGCGAGAGGCACGGCACCCTCGGGTCCCCACGCTTCGTGGAGAGAATCGCTGAAATGAGATGAGGCTCAGAAATGGAACGGTTGCGACTGCGATAATTTTCTTCACGTCGTTTCTCAGCCTGTCTTGGTACACATCCTGGCAAAATGGTAAAGGTAAGTAAGCAAACTAGTTTGTCAGCAGCTATGGTGCGCTACCACTTGATTTCTGTAATTCAAGAATTTACAGTTGGCTAGCCAGCTAACGTTTTTGACAGCTATTTGTTATGACTGGTTGATGGACAGCAAGCTCTCAAGCTAACCGCTAGGAACACATTTTCTAACTATATAGCTAGCTATGCCATTTAGCAGACGCTTACATTTTACACATGTGTTGTCCTGGGAATCGGTCCCACTACCCTGGCGTTACATTCGCCATGCTCTACCAACTGAGCTATGAAGGACTTAATGCAGTGACAGACAGACACTCTAAATATGAGTTGTTTTGTTGGCTGGCTATGAAGCTTAATCTTCAAACCTGGACGTTAGGATACTGACACAGACAGCTACATAGAAGGGGGCTATTATGTGTACGGGTTATATATGGCAACCAGCCCTACACTGTCACAGTTGGACATGGCTTTCCATGAGAATCATATCATCCGGATGTCTGATGATAGCAGGTATCGAAGCCAGATACAGTAAAGCTATGCAAATCCACAGCCGTTGAGTTTTGCATGCAACCCAACCAACTAGCGAGCTGAGTACAAGATCGATCCTCTTGCTCGTGTATTTTGACAGTAAATCGACAGTCAATAATTCCCCAGTTCGACCCGCCTAGTTATCGATTAGAATAAAATGTACACACACTTGTGCACTAAAAATGTAGTCCTAGTTTGTTGATAAGAAACCAACTGGATTTTCTTTTTCATCCTGTTTCTTTCTTCAATCTTTTCGCATTGAACCATATTTGGTGCTTAGTGAAATTTTCTAAAGGGATGCCTCATTTATACATCCTGTCAGACATCTGGCTCCTATCTGTGGTTTGTTATCTGCAGAGTGTAAATAAGTGTGGCCTTTAGATCAATTCTAGACCAAGGCTTGTGATTAGGCTGTTTATCTTACCTTTATTTAGCTTGGCAAATCAGTTTAAGAACAAATTCTTATTTACAATGACGGCCTACCGGGGAACAGTGGGTTAACTTCCTTGTTCAGGGGCAGAACAACAGATTTTTTTTAACCTTGTCAGCTCAGGGATTCCATCCAGCAACCTTTCGGTTACTCGCTGGCCCAACGCTCTAACCACTGGGCTGCATGGTGCAACTAAAGGCTATTGATGATTTGAGAATGTAGAAGAAAAAAAAGCTTGTGCTCTGTGTTCCTTGCCTCAGGCTGCACAGTTGTTCTCTCATCAAGCAATCATATTTTCACCCATCAGACTATTATCAATGTAATCTTGTCTTTACTAATATGTAAAATTTGTTTAGATTTAGAATGGCCCATTATCAAATGGACAGGAACAGGGACAAAGGGAAAAATACCTGTCATCTGTTTACACCGTTTTGTAGGCTACTTGGGTTTTATAGCATGAGCTTAATATGTGCAGCTGAGAAATACATTGAACAACACTTATTTCACCCCACATCAACCACTGTTTGAGGAGCATACTCTCACTGCCAGACAGGTGATATTCCTGTTTGAGGAGCATACTCTCACTGCCAGACAGGTGATATTCCTGTTTGAGGAGCATACTCTCACTGCCAGGCAGGTGATATTCCTGTTTGAGGAGCATGCTCTCGCTGCCAGGCAGGTGATATTCCTGTTTGAGGAGCATACTCTCACTGCCAGACAGGTGATATTCCTGTTTGAGGAGCATACTCTCGCTGCCAGGCAGGTGACATTCCTGTTTGAGGAGCATGCTCTCGCTGCCATACAGGTGATATTCCTGTTTGAGGAGCATACTCTCGCTGCCAGGCAGGTGATATTCCTGTTTGAGGAGCATACTCTCGCTGCCAGGCAGGTGATATTCCTGTTTGAGGAGCATACTCTCGCTGCCAGGCAGGTGATGTTCCTGTTTGAGGAGCATACTCTCGCTGCCAGACAGGTGATATTCCTGTTTGAGGAGCATACTCTCGCTGCCAGACAGGTGATATTCCTGTTTGAGGAGCATGCTCTCGCTGCCAGACAGGTGATATTCCTGTTTGAGGAGCATGCTCTCACTGCCAGACAGGTGATATTCCGCCCAAACTCTGTATGCCATGGGCTCTCCAACCCTGTTCCTGCAGCTACCCAGTGCTTCATTTGGGAAACCAAGTGAAATCTGTATGGGAACATCAATAGCAACATGTTTATGCAACAAAACATATTTCGCTAAACTGTTGACAGCCCGTCTGCGGGGAGAGAGAGGAGATGGAAACGCATGGTGGTGAGATTTTCTGTATAGCTGAAGGTAATGCCACTCAGTTATGACAATAGAAAAAATGCCCTATTACTAGGTTATTGAAAATACAAATTCAGTAATTGTAGGCAAACTGTAAGCAGCCCTGCACAAACCAACAGCATCGCATACGTTCTCTCCCCGACTCATGGATAGACATTTTGGAGTGTAGCATATGGTAACCAGTCCATCCAGTATGCGTAATAACAGTTCACACTCAATAGCGATTACTCCAATACATAATATGCATTAGGCTATATATTGCATAACGGCACAATCATAATTTTAATTCCCCCCCCAAAAAGAAATTAGGGCTTGGGCTCATAAGCCTATGCATCAGCTCTAATATGCATATTGCTGTTTTGAATGAATCATCACCTTTAGGAAGCGCTGTCCATTTCGTTGCAGTAGGCTTTGAAACAACATCTACAACAACCATGTTTTACACTGTTTCAACCTGCTGTTAAACTTTCTTCAAATTGATCATCACAGTGAGGTGAGTTTTAAAAATATGATAGGCCTACTGTTATGATGATAAGTGTTTTGATGTGATTTTCAATTGTATTTCCATTGATGTCAGTGGTTAGACCAGGGGTGGGCAACTCCAGTCCTCAGGGGCCTGATTTTTAAAAATGTTCTCCATCCCTAGCAAACACAGCTGATTAATCAAATTGTATTCTAAATTGCAGATCATGATTAGGTGATTATTGGAGTCAGGTTTGTTAACTGGGGCTGGGGCAAAACTGTGACCCCAATCAGGCCCTCGAGGACTGGAATTGACCACCCCTGGGTTAGAGGGACAATAGAACCCTGAGGACCAGGCCATTAGGACCTGATTTTTGTTAGCAAGTTGGGTACTACAAAGGCATGTCGAGAATGCATAAAAGGAGATTACCGTGACTCAACGGTCACATGGAATTTGACTGCAGTCATGACGGTAATATGGTCACCGCAACAGCCCTAGTATTAATTACAGTAATTTACCGTTCTAAATCTTGGAGTGGAAACGTTTGCAGAGTTCACGACCTGCTACATTTGTGAGAAACAAGTTTTGGTTTATTTCATAACCATAATTTATGAGATTTGTAAAAAAAAAAAAATGGTCTAATGTTGGAGTGCTCCATGTGAGCAATGAGCATGTGTCTGGTTTCTCTGTCCTGATAATGTTGAGGGAGCGTGCGCACCCAAGCATGTGTCTGGTTTCTTTTTCCTGATAATGTTGAGGGAGCATGTGCGCCTGAGCACGCATAGAAGTACCCGGTCTGCTATGCAGAAATGTAGGCAAGTGTTTTTTTAACATCCATTGTGAATTATAATATATGACCTATAGTTCCTCACAGTAAGCTATTTGGAAAATCTTTCCAACAATCTCCCCCTCGATAACCACCAATCCTCAGTGTGAAAAAGCAATGGAAGTTATAGGCCTACTGCTGCATTGGGCTATAGGCTATGAGTTCCATGCGCTCATTTCTTTAGCCGCTGTCGTGGAAATGTTCGTACACAGGGACACTCGGAAGTCGATCTTAAATGAATCATTGTTTATTGTCAGCGTGCTGGAGAGGTTCCAACCAACTCAATGCACCATAATACACATGTCAATCAGGAGCTTTCTCTGGGCAGACCCAGCAGTGTTCTTATACGGCTATACACAGACATGTTATTTGCATGATTTAGCATAATTAATTAATCATTACCGTTTTGTTTCATTCATGTGACAGACCAATACTGGTTCATAACATGTGACAGACCAATACTGGTTCATAACATGTGACAGACCAATACTGGTTCATAACATGTGACAAACCAATACTGGTTCATAACATGTGACAGACCAATACTGGTTCGTAACATGTGACAGACCAATACTGGTTCATAACATGTGACAGACCAATACTGGTTCGTAACATGTGACAGACCAAAACCTCACGAGGCTTCTCCTCTCTAAGCTGAGACCTTGAAACTGAAATATCTTTCTTGTTCTCAAAACAACGTCTGGGCGTACTGCCAAATTGCAGCTACTGATAGGGGATTTGTACAGTCAGCCACTTGCATGAACACAGAAATTAGTTATACTAAGCACAAACATAAAAATTCCCATTACACCGCCAATGGATCACGGTGTATCAATGTGTCCATAAGGCAGAGGCTGGTGATCTCACATTAGTTAACTTTCAACTTTTAGGTTTTTATCATTTTAATTCAGATTGTTATGATTAACCACGTGACAATGATTTTGAGAAACTAAAACATTATTATTGAAATTAAACTGTTCCACGAAATATGCATATTAAAATCAACTGGCACTCAGACAGTAGAAATGGTAGGATAAATGATATGCTTCCCCAAACTTAACTCACAAGCCGCCTATTTAATTGCCTCTACATTTCCAATGTTGGAATAAGCCTATAGGCTACTTTGAAGCAAGGTAAGATCTGCCTCATAACATGAAATAAAACATTCAAGGTTTCAAACATTTTAAAGTATATTTTCAGAATGAGTACAGCCTCCAGCTCACATTGTAAAGTTGTAGGTCACGCGCTGATAGCCTGTTGCCTGCACTTGAATGGTGAATGATAGGCTTGCTTCAATTACCAGTTGAGAAATAAAAATAGTAGCTCTTTTTAATCATGCTCCAAAACTGTTTTTAATAGGTGATTGCATTTAGAATAGTTGTGCAATGTATTGGCTTATAAAAGCACATGTTTTACTTCAGCAGCAACCCGCTGAGGAGCTACAGGATAAATCCCGCTCAAAGTAGGCTCTGTAAGCTGAGCGCTTGTGTACTAGTTGTGTTGGATAAATAAAATACATAACTGATGGAAATACACATGACAATTTTAATTTCACAAAATTATGCAAATGTACCTATAGACCGGTAAGCATGATGGTCAAATGTTTTTCCATCCACTGGTATTTCCATCAATTACTAAAAATATATTTTTTTCGCCGGTCAACAGTTTTATTTATAGGCTTTTCATTTTTTTGAATGGCTATTGCCGGCTATCGGAAACCTGCGACACACGTACTGAAATCAGAAATCCACACAAATTAAGAGAACGAGAGACACCCAGGACCAGGCCTCGATCATGCACTGCATGATATAACATTTCTGTCTGTCATCGTTAATTCCTAAAACTGGAGGAAGGATTGTGAAACTCAAATTTATTTGTCACGTTTCGTAAACAACAGATGTGGACTAAAAGTGAAATGCTTACTTACGGGCCCTTCCCAACAATACAAAGAGAAAGAACATAGAGAAATAATAGATGCACAATGAGCAATGGCTTTTGGAAAGTATTCATACCCCTTGACCTTTTCCACATTTTGTTAAAGCCTTATTTTATTAAATAGTTTTTGGGTGTAAACTGTTGTATGCCAAGCAGTTGCCATACCAAGCGGTGATGCAGCCAGTCGAGATGCTCTCAATGGTAGAGCTGTAGAACTTACTGAGGATCTGAGGGCCCCATGCCAAATCTTTTCAGCCTCCTGAGGGGGAAGAGGCGTTGTTGTGGCCTCTTCATGTTGGTGTGTTTGGACTATGATAGATCCTTAGTAATGTGGACACCTAGGAACTTGAGGCTCTCAACCCACTCCACTTCAGCCCTGTCGATGTGAATGGGGGCATGCTCAGCCCTCTGTTTCCTGTAGTCCACGATCAGCTCCTTTTGTCTTGCTGACACTGAGGGAGAGGTTATCCTGGCACCACACTGCCAGGTCTCTGACCTCCTCACTATAGGCTGTTTCATCGTTGTCAGTGATCATGCCTACCACATTCGTGTTGTCGGAAAACTTAATGATGGTGTTGGAGTCGTGCGCAGATCGCAGTCGTTGGTGAACAGGGAGTAGAGGAGGGTCAGCGTGTTGTTGCCTACCCTCACCACCTGGGGGGGTCTCGTCAAGAAGTTCAGGATACAGTTTCAGATGGAAGTGTTCAGTTCCAGGGTCCTTAGCTTAGTGATGAGCTTTGAGGGCACTATGGTGTTGAATGCTGAGCTGTAGTCAATGAACAGCATTCTCATGTAGGTGGTTCTTTTGTCCAAGTGGGAAAGAGCAGTGTGGAGTGCAATAGAGATTGCGTCATCTGTGGATCTGTTGGGACGGTATGCAAATTGGAGTGGGTCGAGGGTGTCTGGGATTGATGTGAGTACTATGGGGAGATAGTAATTTAGACAGGTTACTTTGGCGTTCTTGGGCACAGGGACTATCGTGGTCTGCTTGAAACATGTAGGTATTACAGACTGGGTCAGGGAGAGGTTGAAAATGTCAGTGAAGACGCTTGCCAGCTGGTCAACGCATGCTCTTGAGTATACGCCCTGGTAATCTGTCTGGTTCTGCGGCCTTCTGAATGTTAACCTGTTTAAAGGTCTTACTCACATCAGCACGGAGAGCGTGATCGTGCAGTCGTCCGGAACAGCTGGTGTTCTCATGCATGGTTCAGTGTTTCCTGCCTCGAAGCGAGCATAAAAGGCTCTCAGTTCATCTGGTAGGCTTGTGTCATTGGGCAGCTCATGGCTGGGCTTCCCTTTAATCTGTCATAGTTGGCAAGCCCTGCCACAGCGTCAGAGCCGGTGTAGTTAGTCGGTCTTAGTCCTGTGTTGTCGCTTTGCTTGTTTAATAGTTCGTCGGATGGCGTAGCATGATTTATTATAAGCGTCCGGGTTAGTGTCCCCCTCCTTGAAAGCGGCAGCTCTAGCCTTTAGCCTGATGTGGATGTTGCCTGTAATCCATGGCTTCTGGTTAGGATATGTACGGTCACTGTGGGTACAACGTCATCGATGCACTTCTTAAGGAAGCCGGTGACTGATGTGGTAAACTGCTCAATGTCATCGGATGAATCCCGGAACATATTCCAGTCTGTGCTAGCGAAACATTACTTTAGCATAGCGTCCGCTTCATCGGACCACTTCCGTATTGAGCTCGTCACTGGTACTTCCTGTTTTCGGGTTTTTGCATGTAAGCAGGAATCAGCAGGATAGAATTATGGTCAGATTTGCCAAATGGAACTGCATGCATTCTTCCTCCACTCAAGCACCCAGCCTTGTGCATGTGTGGGTTTAGTGTTGCGTTTACACCCAGCCTTGTGCATGTGTGGGTTTAGTGTTGTTTACACCCAGCCTTGTGCATGTGTGGGTTTAGTGTTGCGTTTACACCCAGCCTTGTGCATGTGTGGGTTTAGTGTTGTTTACACCCAGCCTTGTGCATGTGTGGGTTTAGTGTTGTTTACACCCAGCCTTGTGCATGTGTGGGTTTAGTGTTGCGTTTACACCCAGCCTTGTGCATGTGTGGGTTTAGTGTTGTTTACACCCAGCCTTGTGCATGTGTGGGTTTAGTGTTGCGTTTACACCCAGCCTTGTGCATGTGTGGGTTTAGTGTTGTTTACACCCAGCCTTGTGCATGTGTGGGTTTAGTGTTGCGTTTACACCCAGCCTTGTGCATGTGTGGGTTTAGTGTTGTTTACACCCAGCCTTGTGCATGTGTGGGTTTAGTGTTCTGTTTGTGTCTGCGTTAGGAGGAGGAACACAGACAGACTGACACCTTCCCAAATGTCATCCAGGGGGAGTTACAGAGCAGCGTAGTGTGGCACAATACTTTGTATTCATAGACACTCATTGGCTGCTCCCCCTGGACCAACAGTCAGTCAGACTCCATAGCTAAGCAGAGTTGTGCTGGCTATGGATAAGTGTCTCTTGTGTTTCTCACATTCAGACCAGTGTGCTGTCTGGGCACGATAGCCAAGTGTTGTTTAACCTCCCGGTCACTGCTCCCTCCCTGGGATGTTACTGATCTTGTCTCTCCCTGGTATAAATTAGGTTAGATAAACACTGATTGGCTGTACCATAGCTTGCGTCTCTCCCTGGTATACATTAGATTAGATAAACACTGATTAAGCCTGAAGAGCCTGTTTTTACAATTCATCACTTCCTCTCACAACCAATCCCCTGTCTTTCTGTCTCTATATCCCTCTTTCTCTTTCTGTTGTACCGTCTTTCTCTCTCTCTTCTTTCTTTCCCTAGTCTTGCCCTCTTTTCCTTGTCTTTCTCGTCATCTCTCTCGGGGTCTCTGATCGTCATCTCTCTCGGGGTCTCTGATCGTCATCTCTCTCGGGGTCTCTGATCGTCATCTCTCTCGGGGTCTCTGATCGTCATCTCTCTCGGGGTCTCTGATCGTCATCTCTCTCGGGGTCTCTGATCGTCATCTCTCTCGGGGTCTCTGATCGTCATCTGAAGGCATCTCTCTCCTCTTTATCTCGTGTATTTCATCGTCCCCCCTCTCTTTCACTCTGGGTCCTACTTTCTTTAATTCTCGTTTCTGTGTGGGTGTTTAGTCTACTTAGCCTCAGGCAGTGAGTCACTCTGAAAGTGAAGTATTTGAAAGCTCAGTGTTAGTGGGCATGCAGAGAACACTGGGAATGGTGTGGATAGGCCTAGATGCTAACTGTGTCTGTCTCTGTGGCTTTAGACCTATGTTTCTCGGATTGTGTAAGGTGGCTCTGCATTTAAGAGTCTTGAGTGTGTTTGTGTGTAACAGTTGACTTTGTGTGTGTCATAATTGCGAAACAGTTGTTTTCGCATTATTGAGTAATCCGACCTATCAATTTATTGCCACTCCCATCTCGTCACATGACTCTGAATAAGGGCTCTGAGAATCAGCTTTCTAAATGGTCAAGCAGCCTACTGAATGACCCACAGGAAAGTGCACTCCTCAATCTGTGAGATCTCAGAATGTAGGGCAGCAAGATCTCTGACGGAAGTCCCCAGCGGTCTGCTACTCTCTATTGATGAGACCTTGCTAATGGAGGTCAGTGCAGAACCTATGGAACAACAACTGCTCAACGCTCTCATCCAACACTTCCCACACTGCCCCTACTCGGATGGTATCGCGCCGTCCCAACCTTCGCTCTCTCTCCCCCGCTACCCTCTCCTCTTCCATCCTATCATCTCTTCCCTCTGCTCAAACCTTCTCCAACCTATCTCCTGATTCTGCCTCCTCAACCCTCCTCTCCTCCCTTTCTGCATCCTTTGACTCTCTATGTCCCCTATCCTCCAGGCCGGCTCGGTCCTCCCCTCCCGCTCCGTGGCTCGACGACTCATTGCGAGCTCACAGAACAGGGCTCCGGGCAGCCGAGCGGAAATGGAGGAAAACTCGCCTCCCTGCGGACCTGGCATCCTTTCACTCCCTCCTCTCTACATTTTCCTCTTCTGTCTCTGCTGCTAAAGCCACTTTCTACCACTCTAAATTCCAAGCATCTGCCTCTAACCCCAGGAAGCTCTTTGCCACCTTCTCCTCCCTCCTGAATCCTCCTCCCCCTCCCCCCCCCTCCTCCCTCTCTGCAGATGACTTCGTCAACCATTTTGAAAAGAAGGTCGACGACATCCGATCCTCGTTTGCTAAGTCAAACGACACCGCTGGTTCTGCTCACACTGCCCCACCCTGTGCTCTGACCTCTTTCTCCCCTCTCTCTCCAGATGAAATCTCGCGTCTTGTGACGGCCGGCCGCCCAACAACCTGCCCGCTTGACCCTATCCCCTCCTCTCTTCTCCAGACCATTTCCGGAGACCTTCTCCCTTACCTCACCTCGCTCATCAACTCATCCCTGACCGCTGGCTACGTCCCTTCCGTCTTCAAGAGAGCGAGAGTTGCACCCCTTCTGAAAAAACCTACACTCGATCCCTCCGATGTCAACAACTACAGACCAGTATCCCTTCTTTCTTTTCTCTCCAAAACTCTTGAACGTGCCGTCCTTGGCCAGCTCTCCCGCTATCTCTCTCAGAATGACCTTCTTGATCCAAATCAGTCAGGTTTCAAGACTAGTCATTCAACTGAGACTGCTCTTCTCTGTATCACGGAGGCGCTCCGCACTGCTAAAGCTAACTCTCTCTCCTCTGCTCTCATCCTTCTAGACCTATCGGCTGCCTTCGATACTGTGAACCATCAGATCCTCCTCTCCACCCTCTCCGAGTTGGGCATCTCCGGCGCGGCCCACGCTTGGATTGCGTCCTACCTGACAGGTCGCTCCTACCAGGTGGCGTGGCGAGAATCTGTCTCCTCACCACGTGCTCTCACCACTGGTGTCCCCCAGGGCTCTGTTCTAGGCCCTCTCCTATTCTCGCTATACACCAAGTCACTTGGCTCTGTCATAACCTCACATGGTCTCTCCTATCATTGCTATGCAGACGACACACAACTAATCTTCTCCTTTCCCCCTTCTGATGACCAGGTGGCGAATCGCATCTCTGCATGTCTGGCAGACATATCAGTGTGGATGACGGATCACCACCTCAAGCTGAACCTCGGCAAGACGGAGCTGCTCTTCCTCCCGGGGAAGGACTGCCCGTTCCATGATCTCGCCATCACGGTTGACAACTCCATTGTGTCCTCCTCCCAGAGCGCTAAGAACCTTGGCGTGATCCTGGACAACACCCTGTCGTTCTCAACCAACATCAAGGCGGTGGCCCGTTCCTGTAGGTTCATGCTCTACAACATCCGCAGAGTACGACCCTGCCTCACACAGGAAGCGGCGCAGGTCCTAATCCAGGCACTTGTCATCTCCCGTCTGGATTACTGCAACTCGCTGTTGGCTGGGCTCCCTGCCTGTGCCATTAAACCCCTACAACTCATCCAGAACGCCGCAGCCCGTCTGGTGTTCAACCTTCCCAAGTTCTCTCACGTCACCCCGCTCCTCCGCTCTCTCCACTGGCTTCCAGTTGAAGCTCGCATCCGCTACAAGACCATGGTGCTTGCCTACGGAGCTGTGAGGGGAACGGCACCTCAGTACCTCCAGGCTCTGATCAGGCCCTACACCCAAACAAGGGCACTGCGTTCATCCACCTCTGGCCTGCTCGCCTCCCTACCACTGAGGAAGTACAGTTCCCGCTCAGCCCAGTCAAAACTGTTCGCTGCTCTGGCCCCCCAATGGTGGAACAAACTCCCTCACGACGCCAGGACAGCGGAGTCAATCACCACCTTCCGGAGACACCTGAAACCCCACCTCTTTAAGGAATACCTAGGATAGGATAAAGTAATCCTTCTCACTCCCCCCCCCCTTAAAAGATTTAGATGCACTATTGTAAAGTGGCCGTTCCACTGGATGTCATAAGGTGAATGCACCAATTTGTAAGTCGCTCTGGATAAGAGCGTCTGCTAAATGACTTAAATAAATGAATGGGAACAGAAGTCTAAGTGCTGATATCTGTGCTGAGAGTTGGCTGCTTTCAGTAAAAAGTGTAATGGAAGGAGACATGACTATTTGGCTAATCAACACAGTTGAGGTTAAAAAGGAACCAAGTTAAAATAAATCCCTCCCTCTAGTTCTACCTCCATTCTCTCCTCTAACACTTCCTTCCATTTTCTCTCTTTCCGTCCGTGGGCATGTTTCTCCTCTCAGCTCTGGTCTGTCGTTCCTTTGTCAGTTCATTGCAAACACAATGGTCCCAAAATAGCTGGAGAAAGGTGTTATTATGACAAACGAATGCTACTGACTCTGAAGATAACAGAGGGGGATTCTGATGCCTGTAGAGAGAGGGAGACAGAATGAGAGCGAGAGAGGGGTGGAGATGGAGATAGGAAAAGCCTGTATATATCTCTTTTGGGGTGTTCTTTGTGTTGCGATGTGCTGTGTGTGTGTGTGTGTGTGTGTGTGTGTGTGTGTGTGTGTGTGTGTGTGTGTTGCTGTGGGTTGTGCGGTGATATTTTCTGATGCTGAGAGATAGGGACTCTCTCAGCCCGATGCTTCTGATGGGGCCACAGGGAGAGAAAGACAGAGGGAGGCGAAGCCAAGGGCCCAGTTTATAGAAGAGAGGTAGAGGAGCCGGGGGGGGGAGAGGGAGAGAGTGCTGACAAAACCCTTCGCCCTGAAACTGGTGAAGTGTTTGTGCCCTGCTCTTCAGGATAAGGGTGCACACACAGTACACAGTACGTGCACACACACAGTACACAGTACGTGCACACACACAGTACACAGTACGTGCACACACAGTACACACAGTCCACAGTACGTACACACACACAATACACAGTACGTACACACACACGTACACAAACACTAGGCCTGTGACGATCATGGAATTTTTGATGACTGTAATTGGCCAGCCAAATGATTGCAGTCACCGCAATAACCGTTCGAATAGCATTTTAAAAAATAAATAATTATACATATATTTTATATATATATTATATGTGTGTGTGTATATATATATATATATTAAATGTGTTATGGCAGTAATTCCATTTTGTCCATCCATAACCGTGGGTTATGCAGTAATTGTGGCAGCCCTAACACACACACACACACACTCTAGCCCAGATGTAGGTCTACCTCATGTTCTTTTAATGAACAGGAACAGGCTTCTACAGTCTGTCCTCCATTAAGTCAGTTAACTAACGGTACACTTTTTCCTTCCTCTTCCCAGGCTGAGTGTCTTCGGCTGCTGCACACTACTCCTCATTCATCCCTTCTCCCGTTCTCATCCGCCCCCACATTCAAAATCCTGATTAGGGAGGAAAACGGGACCATTGTCACACAGTCTTATGGTTGTTCTTGTCCACTATGGACCACACATACCATTCACACACAACCTATTTTCTTTAAGGCTGTTGCGTGACTGAAATGTCGACATGGTTCCTACTGCTGTCTCTCTGCCAAACTTCAGTGTCTGTGTCTCTGTCTGTCTGTCTGTGTCTCTGTCTGTCTGTGTCTCTGTCTGTCTGTCTGTCTGTCTGTCTGTCTGTCTGTCTGTCTGATCTTACAATGTTAGCATTATGGACCTGCCTTGACTAGGGCGGTGGCAGTCATGAAATGTTGTCAGCCGGTTATTGGTCTTCTGACCGTTAATGAATATAAACACATTTAGCATCTCCATGCCTCCACCATACAAGCTGGTGCGCGCCGTTGGAACATCTACATAAAAAACGATCTAATAAATGTAACATACACCATCACAATAAATCCAATATTTATTTCCGGCAGGTCGAAAGAAACATGATTTGAAGAAAATGTATTTGAGAAGAACTGAATGTGAGTTGGCCTACTGTATGTTATCTGGCTATGCACCAGGCCATACACTGCAGTTCAAACAGTCAATAATAATCTACTGAATTCGGGGCTTGTGAATAGAAGACTTCCACAACCATAAGACCCGTTAATTATTTATCTAAATAGATTAACCTGCTTTTTTTATTTGCAATAATCAATGATCTGGCTTTCAAGTCTATGAAAATGACCTTTTTTGTTACAAATTTATCTAGAACCATGCATAATGCACATTCACTAATAATAGCTAACGTCTTGTATTAGGCTATAAAAAATGAACACAGGTCTCATCAACAGTCTCTCAAGCCCTCGTGCTAGTGATTAGCCAGCTAATCTTTATATTTCAAGTTTAGCCAACTTGGCTCTATTTGCTAACAAGGTGTAACAGTTGAGTTGTTATGAACATGCCCTTCTGTCTGTCTCCAACTGTTTGAAAAGCATGTTAGCCTGTCCACTTGGTTCAGATGTTGAAATCAAGTGGCCTACCTTGTTTCTCAGAATGAGAACGAGTTGCCAATTCCTTATAATTATGTTTTATGCTTATTGCACATTTCTAAAACGCAGACTAGACAGCTAGTATAACAGTCTCTGGTTAAAATGCTGCTAGTGGTACGCGACAAACGGAGCATTTTCCAGAATCAATGTTCATTTATACTCTCGTTTTAGTAGTCTGCTTTGCGGTCATTTTGAGTAGTTGAGACATAAAAAAGGTATTGTTAGACAAGTTAATTTCTCCTCTATTACAGTAAAATGTCTCAATGTGTTTTGGTGTCCATATGATCGATTCTGTTGGACTGAAGCTCAAATGCAAATGGCGAGTTGAAACCGCTTGTCAGAGAGCAACATGTGATCTCTCAACTTTGTTGGTGTGAGAGGCAGGGCGAGGGGATTCGTGTGTGTTTAAACCATTGAAGAAGAGGTGAAGTGAGAGGTTTCACTCTCATTAAAATCTGTCCAAAATAAGCCCAATGTGTTTCTATGGGTTTATTTTGGATCTAAGCTTGTCGCCTGCCTTCCTGACTTTGGGACAACAACTCCCATTATTTGGGCGGAGACGTGCATCTCGTCATTATACACAGATCTCTGGTGTAAATGGGAAGGTGCACAGAGGAGTGAAGGAGACGAGACCAAAAATACAACATGAGAACAAGCGGACATAAACGCTCATGAAAACGAAAAATAACAAAACCTTGATTCTTCCGATAAAGGCATTTGGAATATGGCGCAATTATTATTATTATTATTTTTGAATAAATTTGAGATATCGCCCAGCCCTAGTAGCATCCACATTCATGTAGAAGTGTTTCTAAATGTATTCTATTCCTATTTACAATAAAAGTGACTCCAAAGTAACACACTACATTATTTACCATTCATTTCTATTGGCCACAAAATAATCTGAAACACAATCTAAACAAACAGCAAATGCATCCGACAAGTTTGTGGAGTCACACGCTTTATGTAATCATTGCGTGCTAGGAATATGGGACCAAATACTAAACTTTTGCATACTCTAATATGCATTGAAGTGAATTTGTCCCAGTACTTTTGGTCCCCTAAAATAGGGGGGGAAAGACATGTACAAAAAGTGCTTTCATTTCTAAACGTTCACCCGATAATGATGAAAATACCCTCAAATTAAAGCTGACAGTCAGCACTTTAACGTCATAGTCATTTATATAATTTCAAATCCAAAGTGCTGGAGTACAGAGTCAAAAAATGTCACTGTCCCAATAGTTACAGAAGGCACTGATATTGAACTTAGCTCAATAAAATATCAATATTTTTCCCATTTCAGAGCAAGTGTGCATTTGAAGTGGCATGTTGAGTGTAAAAGTGATCATTTGAAACAGGTCCTATATGCTAGATTTAGAGTTATTTGGCTACTTTAGTTGTGAATGATACAAACCTTAGAATGTCTTAGAAATCAAAACATATATCGGCGGCATGATGCGACTAAAGGATATTGATGACTTGAGAAAGTCACAAATAAAGCTGGCGCTCTGTTCCTTGCCTCAGGCTCCATACGCTGTTCTCTCATCAAGTGATCATATTTTCAATCATCAGACTATTCTCAATTTAATCTTGTCTTTACTAATATGTACAATTTGTTTTGATTTATAATGGCCCATTATGAAATGGACAGTAACAGGGGTAGAAAGACATGTCATCCATATGCACTGGAATAGTGAATGGAGGCCACTTTCCTGCTGGTTTGTTTTCAATCATGCTGGGTAGGCTACTCTGGTTATTTCACTCCATGCATCAACCACTGTTTGAGGAGCATGCTGCGTAACAGGTGATATTCCACCAAAACTCTATATGCCATGGGCTCTCCAACTCTGTTCCTGTAGCTACCCAGTGAAACCAAGGGAAATCTGTTCAGGAACATCAATAGGAACATGTTTTCACAACAAAACACATGTCATTAAACTGTTGACAACCCCTCTCTGTGCGCTCGAGAGAGGAATGAAGGAGAGAGAGGAGGAGATTGAAATGCACGTCAGCCTATTAATTATGAAAATATAAAAAATGTCCTGTTACTAGGCCATTCAAAATCAAATACAAATGTACTATAATTGTAGGCTAACTGTAAACCGTCTTGCACAATCAGTGAAGCAACATCATGGCCTAGGCATATATGTTCTCTCCCAGACTTGTATAAAGAGTCTGGAGCGTGGCATTAGGTAACCAGTCCATCCAGTATGCATAATAATACAGTCCAGACTCAAAGGCCATTACTAAAATGTGTTTAATTTTGGAGTATAGGCTAGACCAGGTATTCCCAAACTGGCTTACGGGGGGACGCACAATGCCGTCGGGGGTACGCCAAATAAAAATGTGATTCACTTTTAATTAAAAAAAAATATATATATAGATTTTTATTCTTCACATTTTCAAACAGTCCATTTATATTTTCCAACGGGGCTATATATTTAGGGGAGTTTCCCCCCCCCCTTTTTTTTCTCGCCTGAGTAGCCTCGTTTCACTGCCAAAAATTAAATTAAATCATCTAGTGTTCAGCGAAATAACAACACAATGTCAAATACAGGTAGCCTAGTCAAATAATTAACATCCAATCACATTAACCGTTACTCTCTCGCAGGAATTTCACTCCGTATGTACAGTAGCTGCTGCTCATTCCGTTTGCTTGAAAATTGATCAATGTTTAAAAAAAAGTAAGGCCCGCGTCCATAGAGACACATACTAGCTCTACTGGCAGTCCTGCTACTACCAGCAGTACTACACCTGCACCTGTCGACGACACAAGTTGTTCTGCTTCCACGAGCACATCCAATGCTAGCATCAGTAATTCTACATTTGTTGTTAGCCCAGCTAGCATGGACACTGACAGTTGTGAATCTGATGCAGCCGAAGAGCTACTGCCCCCTTACCCGGGAAAGCACCGAACAACAGACAGGGACGTTGGACCATCGAAGAGGCGCAAATATGATGAGAACTACATTGATTTGGGGTTCTCTTATATTGGGAGTAGTGTCTTTCCTCAGCCACAGTGTGTTATATGTGCAAAAGTACTATCTCACAACTCAATGAAACTGTAACTCTTGTGCAGACATTTAGAAATCAAACATGCCAATTTGGAAAATAAGCCACAGGAGTTTTTTGAGCGAGAATTAAGACGAATTTCGATTAGTAAGACATGTATAAAAGCAGCAGATACCATTAATAAGAAGGGACTAGAAGCATCTTATATGGTGAGCTACCGAGTGGTTAGGACAGGCAAGCCTCATACTATTGTGCACTTCTTCCTGCTGCCGCAGATATGTCTGGGACAATGCTGAGGGGAAAGGCCCAAAAAACTATACAGACGATGTCTTCGTCAAACACGGTTTTACAAAGCATCGGTGACATGGCAGGAGATGTTTTGAAACAATTACTGCTTTGCATACAAGCCAGTGAATTCTATGCGTTACAGCTGGATGAGTCAACAGACGTGGCGGGCCTGGCACAGCTCCTGGTATATGTCCGTTACGTTTATGGGGGGTCAATTAAGGAAGACATCCTCTTCCACAAACCACTGGAAACCAGGACAACAGGAGAGGATATTTTTAAAGTACTGGACAGCTATGTGACATCAAATGGGGGTCAAGATGTGTTGGTATCACTACTGATGGCGCAAAAACCATGACAGCGTGACATAGTGGAGTGGTAACACGTGTGCAAGCAGTTGCCCCCGACGCCACTTGGGTACACTGCAGAATCCACGAGAGGCTCTTGCTGCCAAGGGAATGGCTGACAGCTTGAAATACGTTTTGGACACTACAGTGAAAATGGTTCACTTTGTTAAAGCAAGGCCCCTGAACTCTCGTGTATTTTCTGCACTATGCAATGATATGGGCAGCGACCATGTAACGCTTTTACAACATACAGAAGTGCGCTGGTTATCAAGGGGCAAAGTATTGACACGTTTTTTTGAATTGAGAGACAAGCTTAAAGTTTTCTTTACTGACCATAATTTTCACTTGTCTTACCGCTTGAATGATGATGAGTTTCCCACACGACTGGCCTATCTGGGTGACGTTTTTTCTCGCCTGAATGATTTGAATCTAGGATTACAGAGACTCTCCGCAACTATATTCAATGTGCGGGACAAAATTGAGGCTATGATTAAGAAGTTGGAGCTCTTCTCTTTCTGTATTAACAAGGACAACACACAGGTCTTTCCATCATTGTATGATATTTTTTTTGTATGCAAATTAACTCAAGCTTACAGACAATGTTAAATGTTATTTAGCGAAGCAATTATGCAGGTATTTCCCGAAACGGATGACAAACAACTGGAATTGTTATCCCTTTCATGCCCTGTCTCCAGTCCACTTACTGATATCTGAACAAGAGACCTTCATCGAAATTGCAACAAGCGGTTCTGTGAAAATTGAATTTAATCAGAAGCCACTGCCAGATTTCTGGATTGGGCTGCACTCAGAGTATCCTGCCTTGGTAAATCGCGCTGTTAAGACACTGATGCCCTTTGCAACCTAGTACCTATCTGAGAGTGTATTCTCGGCCCTCACTAGCATGAAAACTAAATACAGGCACAGACTGTGTGGGGGAAATGATTTAAGACTGAGACTCTCTCCAATACAACTCAACATTGCAGAGTTATGTGCATCCTTTCAAGCACACCCTTCTCATTAACCTGTGGTGAGATATTCACAATTTTTGATGGACAAATAAGGTTTTATATGTAAGATGGTTAAATAAAGAGCAAAATGTATTGATTACTATTTGTGCCCTGGTCCTATAAGAGCTCTTTGTCACTTCCCACGAGCCGGGTTGTGACAAACTCAGTCATTCTTATGTTTTAATAAATGTATCGTATAGTGTGTGTGTGGCAGGCTTACAATGAGGGCAAAAAAACAACATTTGAGAGTGCGCCGACCCTGGTGCTAGAGGGGGTACGCAGCTGGAGGTTGATTGTTTTGAAGGGGTACGGGACTGTAAAAAGTTTGGGAACCACTGGGCTAGACCAATCATGTACCAAAGACATCTTAAATCACTTTTGTTTGATGTTTTTCTGCTGTGTATAATATGAGGTAGGCTATGTATTGTATAACGGCACAATAATTATTTTAAGGAAAATTAATTACATTTTGGGCTTGGTCCTGTGCATAGGTTCATTCATTCTAATATGCGTATGGTGTTTTGAGTGAATCACCTTAGAAAGTGCAGCCCATTTTGTTGTGATAGACTTTGAAACAACATCTACAATGACCGTGTTTTCCACTCAACGTTTTGTTGAACTTCTTTCTTGAAATTGATCATCACAGTGAGGTGATATTTAATTTTTTATTTTTAGAAGCATGGTACTGTTTTGATTGCATTTGTATTACTGTCAGAGCGGTTAGAGGGACGATAGAGCCCTGAGTACCAGGCCATTAGCGACCTGACGGTCATTAGCGAGTTGGGTACTACCAACGCATGTTTGGAGTGCATAAAATGAGATTACAGTGACTGCAGTCATGACTCATGACTGCTGGTGTGGCAGTAATACAGTCAGTCACTACAACAGCCCTAGCCATGCCTCATAGGGTGGTGTCATTTCCTCTGTCATTCTCATGGTTGTGACTGGGTGATGCTCATCTGCTGGCGCATAAGTCCATTGGTCTGTGTAGCCTGTTTGTGGATGGAGAAAGAAAGGGTACAGAGCATTCGGAAAGTATTCAGACCCCTTTTTCCACATTTTGTTATGTTACATCCTTATTCTAAAATGTATTAAATTGTTTTACAGACAATACCCCATAATGACAAACAGGTTTTTAGAAAATGTTTCAAATGTATTAAAAATAGAAATAGCTTATTTACATAAGTATTCAGACCCTTTGCTATGAGAGTCGAAATTGAGCTCAGGTGCATGATGATTGGAGACAGGCGCAGGAATACGTAATAGGGTTTTTTATTTTCTCCACCCAAACAAAAGAGTGAGGTGTAAACCTCTAAACAATACACAGGACGAGACCCGTAAAACAAGTGCACAATAACATGTAGCATGGAAGCCGATACAACAGCACAGGTACTCAAAGGACCAACGGACCTGGTAACAATAACCGACAAGGACAATGGGGAACAGAGGGCACATACATACACATACTAATCAGGGGGAATGGGAACCAGGTGTGCGTAATGAGACAAGACAGTCCGGGGTTGGTGGTAATGATCCAGTTCAGTGACGACTAGAAGGCCGGTGACATAGACCTCCGGAGCTGGTGAACGGTATGAGCAGCAGTACCGGGGGAATCCGTGACATCCTGTGGTAAATTCAATTGATTGGACATGATTTGGAAAGGCACACACCTGTCTACATAAGGTTCCACAGTTGACAGTGCACGTCAGAGCAAAAACCAAGCCATGAGGTCAAAGGAATTTGTACATAGAGCTCCGAGACAGGTGTCATGATGTGACTTTCATTAATCTGATGACTTATGTATCGAATCAACTAACTATGTTTCATTGTTACTCGAATAAATTAATCATGTAACAATTAAATCATTAGGATTTGGGGCACCACGGAATAAGTTTAACGAGTTACCATCTCCTGAATTAAACTCTATGATATCTATCGATAACAGTAATTTATTAATCATTACCACATATCAGTCTCATAATTCTGAATGTCACATACTCCTTGCATCTGCACAAACCCCAGCTTTACTGATCATTCCGTACACACATTGATTTACTAACTAACTAAATGATAACACAGGATATACACACACACACACACACACACACGGTATAGGTTATTAATTAGAAACTTAATACGATAAAAACCGGTCCCTAGCAGACTAACGACAAAATGACTGCTTTTTTATCAAAAGAGGAGTAAGGAGGGGAGAAAGAAAGAGACAACACTTATACACTTGTAACTATGCTCAGAGTAATCCTAATACTTTGCCCTGAACCGCCGCCCGTCTGGGTAAGAAATAATGAATGTATTTACCTGATGAATGTCTTCCTTCGTCGTGTATCTCTGTTGGACCCAGGGCTTCGTGAAAAGGGTCAGTTGGGCCTTCTCCCGAGCTCTCAAGTGTAAGGCTCTGATTGTCCACAAGAGGTCACAATGTCCTTCTTAGTTGTCCGTGGCTTCACTTTCACTTGTTCTGGAAGAGTGGTCCTCTGAAGACAACTAATCAGCTGTGTCGATGATCCCCAGTGGGGTGATGACGGCAGTGTAGTCGACGATGGTTTGAAGAGTAACAGGATGGTCCTACTTAAAATGTCCTTTCTTAGATACAGTACTTAGAATAGCTACTCAGCCGTAACATTGATTGTTAGAGAGGCTACTTTGTTGTCTTCACCTCGTGTTGATTTTCAGGGTTGTAACCAATGGAGACCTAAGCTGCAGCTTGAGTCTTTCTGGTATGTTAATTCTCAACTCATCCTTTATACACTCTCGTAAAAAGGGGTGTTTCCGCCATTCTGACACGCTCCCTTGAGCGTGGCTACTTACGGGGCAAATTATCATCAAAACTATGATCTTGTTAGGAATGTGATTTTAGTTTTCTATCTCAACAAAAATATTATTTTCATCCTTGATATTTCCTACACAACGTCAAGGATGTAATCCTGACCTACACAGTGTGAAAACTCTTCGTTACAATATTTTCATGATACATTTTATACCATTTTTAATGACATCATAAAATAGACATTAATTTCCCATATTCCATCTCTCATCATTCGCCACATTCGGATGTAAAAAATATTGTCCCAGTGTTCATTTTTGGATGTTAGTTTTTGAGCGGCAAAATGTCTCTGTAACAAAGATATTCCAATCACCACTACTGAAGATCTAAAAGAGTCCTCTGCTGCATACAATTTACAATTGGCATGAGGTGTCATAAAGCCCCCACATCAATCCCTCCTCTCCTCTGCGGGTGAGAGGGATCTGGTGGAAGTCAGATCCATTGTAAACCTGATCTTTGGATCTTCACAGGAGAGTCATGACACAGGAATGTGTTGAGGCACAGATCTGGGGAAGGGTACCAAAAAATGTCTGCAGCGTTGAAGGTCCCCAAGAACACAGTGGCCTCCATCATTCTTAAATGGAAGACATTTGGAACCACCAAGACTCTTCCTAGAGCTGGCCGCCCAAACAAACTGAGCAATGGGGGAGAAGGGCCTTGGTCAGGGAGGTGACCAAGAACCCAATGGTCACTCTGACAGAGCTCCAGAGTTTCTCTGTGGAGATGGTTGTCCTTCTGGAAGGTTCTCCCATCGCTGCAGCACTCCACCAGTCAGGCCTTTATGGTAGTGGCCAGACGGAAGCCACTCCTCAGTATAAGGAACATGACAGCCCGCTTGGAGTTTGCCAAAAGGCACCTAAAGGATTCTCAGACCATGAGAAACAAGATTCTCTGGTCTTATGAAACCAAGATTGAACTCTTTGGCCTGGAGGAAACCTGGCACCATCCCTACAGTGAAGCATGGTGGTGGCAGCATCATGCTGTGGGGAGGTTTTTCAGTGGCATGGACTGGGAGACTAGTCAGGATCGAAGCAAAGATGAACGGAGCAAAGTACAGAGAGATCCTTGAAGAAAAACTGCTCCAGAGCGCTCAGGACCTCAGACTGGGGCAAAGGTTCACCTTCCAACAGGACAACGACCCAAGCACACAGCCACGATTATGCAGTAGTGGCTTCAGGACAAGTCTCTGAATGTCCTTGAGTGGCCCAGCCGGAGCCTGGACTTGGACCTGATTGAACATCTCTGGAGAGACCTGAAAATTGCTGTGCAGCGACGCTCCCCATCCTACCTGACAGAGCTTGAGAGGATCTGCAGAGAAGAATGGGAGAAATTCCCCAAATACAGGTGTACCAGACTTGTTGCGTCACTCCAAAGCAGACGCTAGGCTTTAATCGCTGACAAAGGTGATTCAACAAAGTACTGAGTAAAAGGTCTGAATACTTACATAAATGTAATATTTTTGTTTGTTTATTTTTAATACATTTGCAAAAAAATAAATTGTTGCTTTGTCATTATGGGGTATTGTGTGTAGATTGAGGGGGGGGGAAACAATTTAATACTTTTTAGAATAAGGCTGTAACATAACAAAATGTAGAAAAAGCAAAGGGGTTTGAGTACTTTCTAAATGCACTGCAGATAGAGTAAGGATAGGGACAGAGAGAGGAGAATAGTGTTGAAGGAGCAGGGACAGATGGAGGGATGCTGAGGAGGAGTGTGTGTGTATGTGCCAGCCTTGAAAGGGCAGTGGCGTTTGGCATGATGACATGAGAGAACATTACGCCAACTAGGGCTGGGCACGCCAAACATGAAGATGTTTCCCGTTATAAATCAGACCTTTGGTAAAATGGCGCGTGAACGATCATTATAACTCCGCCTGATGGTGACAATTACGTCCTTATATGCTGTATACTTTGGAAGTATTGGAATTAGGCGGAGACAGTATCTGGAAAGAGCAATGGTGAACTTGATCAAATGTCTTTTTGAGGTGTTGGCAGAATGTTTTCTTCTCCAGTATCTGACCATTTCTGAAAGACAAACACAATTGCAAATCATTGTGGACCTGTAAACAGATCGTTTGAATGCAATAATGTTTTGCATTCACTTTTTCCAGTGAGACATCGTCTACTCTGTTATAAATGAACTACAGTACAGTGGTGCCCTACACACTACAATGCAACAGTCAACTGTCTGTTAACCTGTTAAATTCTACTCTGTTATAAATTAACTACAGTACAGTGGTGCCCTACACACTACAATGCAACAGATCAACTGTCTGTTAACCTGTTAAATTCTACTCTGTTATAAACCGCACCCCCTGTCGTCTGCATAGAGCAAAAACTAGACATTCTAATAACTTAATAGGTCCAGCTAAATGAGAGATGCGCATGTTAATTTGTTGTATGGCTACTTAGGGAATATGAACTGATCATGGCCAGAAAAGGTGAGTAATTTATTCTGCAATGGTTATGATATATGGATTATGTTTATATATGAAATATTGTCTACTTGAGAAATTTGAAATTATATAGCCTACAAAAAGTGAACCGTCTGTTCTACCATTAAACTGCACTTCGGACAGGATCACAAAATAGGGTGCTTGAAATAGCTTATCTATTTACTTGTGCGAAGTGGGTCCAATCAAATGAGAGATGGGAGGAATGGTAGCCTATCCTAACATGTAGGCCTCTAGGCTATTTCGAGTATTAAAACCATCACAATCAGAAAAGGTGAGGAATTTATACTGCAATGGTCATGGAAATAACACGGATAAAAGTAAACATGCCTATTTAAAAAAAAAAATGATTACAGTTGAAGTCGAAACTTTACATACACCTTAGCCAAATACATTTAAACTGTTTTTCACAATTCCTGACATTTAATCCCAGTAAAAATTCCCTGTTTTAGGTCAGTTAGGATCACCACTTTATTTTAAGAATGTGAAATGTCAGAATAACAGTAGAGGGATTTATTTCAGCTTTTATTTCTTTCATCACATTCCCAATGGGTCAGAAGTTTACATACACTCAATTAGTATTTGGTAGCATTGCCTTTTAAATTGTTTAACTCGGGTCAAATGTTTCGGGTAGTCTTCCACAAGCTTCCCACAATAAGTTGGGTGAATTTTGGTCCATTCCTCCTGACAGAGCTGATGTAACTGAGACAGGTTTGTAGGCCTCCTTGCTCGCAAACGCTTTTTCAGTTCTGCTCACAAATTTTCTATAGAATTGAGGTCAGGGCTTTGTGATGGCCACTCCAATACCTTGACTTTGTTGTCCTTAAGCCATTTTGCCACAACTTTGGAAGTATGCTTGGGGTCATTGTCCATTTGGAAGACCCATTTGCGACCAAGCTCTTCCTGACTGATGTCTTGATGTTGCTTCAATATATCCACATAATTTTCTTACCTCATGATGCCATCTATTTTGTGAAGTGCACCAGTCCCTCCTGCAGCAAAGAACCCCCACAGCATGATGCTGCCACCCCCGTGCTTCACGGTTGGGATGGTGTTCTTCGGCTTGCAAGCCTCCCCCTTTTTCCTCCAAACATAACGATGGTCATTATGGCCAAACAGTTCTATTTTTGTTTCATCAGATCAGAGGACATTTCTCCAAAAAGTACGATCTTTGTCCCCATGTGCAGTTGCAAACCATAGTCTGGCTTTTTTATGCTGGTTTTGGAGCAGTGGCTTCTTCCTTGCTGAGCGGCCTTTCAGGTTATGTTGATATAGGACTCGTTTTACTGTGGATATAGATACCTGTGTACCTGTTTCCTCCAGCATCTTCACATGGTCCTTTACTGTTGTTCTGGGATTGATTTGCACTTTTCGCACCAAAGTACGTTCATCTCTAGGAGACAGAACGCGTCTCCTTCCTGAGCGGTATGACGGCTGCGTGGTCCCATGGTGTTTATATTTGCATACTATAGTTTGTACAGATGAATGTGGTACTTTCAGACGTTTGGAAATTGCTCCCAAGGATGAACCAGACTTGTGGAGGTCTACCATTTCTTTTCTGAGGTCTTGGCTGATTTCTTTTGACTTTCCCATGATGTCAAGCGAAGAGGCACTGAGTTTGAAGGTAGGCCTTGAAGTACATCCACAGGTACACCTCCAACCTCCAAATGACATCATTTTCTGGAATTTTCCAAGCTGTTTAAAGGCACAGTCAACTTAGTGTATGTAAACTTCTGACCCACTGGAATTGTGATACAGTGAAATAATCTGTCTGTAAACAATTGTTGGGAAAATTACTTGTGTGATGCACAAAGTAGATGTCCTAACCGACTTGCCAAAACTATAGTTTGTTAACAAGACATTTGTGGAGTGGTTGAAAAACGAATTTTAATGACTCCAACCTAAGTGTATGTAACCTTCTGACTTCAGCTGTATGTTTTGGAGCATATTTTGTTTGTTCGCACAGTTAATAAATGAGACCCCAGGGGATCAGTGGCTTTGATACAATTTGATGTGACTGCTCTTCTGTTCTGCTCATCATTCTATCCTCTCTTTATTTCTCTCTCCAGACATGCTCTCAGCATCACACACATTCTCAATTTTCACTCTGTAATTGGGTATGACACAACAAACAAAGCTCTAATGAATGTCTTGATTTATTTTGATTGTGCCCGTCTCAACATGTTGTATGGGAAATGTTCCAGTCCCCTGCCCCTATACAGGGTATTGCCTTTTGCAGAGATGCCTGGTTCTCCAGAGGACACTAAAAGAAAGAGGGAGGATGGAGAGGGCGAGAGAGAAGGGGGTAGAGGGTAAAAAAGAGAACATTTCAGCAGCAAGTTAACTCAGCCACCCACATCCACATAAATATTGCAACACATACACACTAATACTGTCCCTTATTAACAGTCATAATCACACCGTCAGCTGCATGAATCGGTGACTGAGTGTTAGTGGAGGAGTGGGAGGGGATATGGTGGGTTGAGTATGGGTGTGAGACTGGATATTGTGGGTAGAGTATGGGTGTGAGACTGGATATGGTGGGTTGAGTATGGGTGTGATACTGGATATTGTGGGTTGAGTATGGGTGTGATACTGGATATTGTGGGTTGAGTATGGGTGTGAGACTGGATATGGTGGGTTGAGTATGGGTGTGAGACTGGATATGGTGGGTTGAGTATGGGTGTGAGACTGGATATTGTGGGTTGAGTATGGGTGTGAGACTGGATATTGTGGGTTGAGTATGGGTGTGAGACTGGATATTGTGGGTTGAGTATGGGTGTGAGACTGGATATTTGGGGTTGAGTATGGGTGTGAGACTGGATATTTGGGGTTGAGTATGGGTGTGAGACTGGATATTTGGGGTTGAGTATGGGTGTGAGACTGGATATGGTGGGTTGAGTATGGGTGTGAGACTGGATATGGTGGGTTGAGTATGGGTGTGAGACGACACACACAGCATGCAAGCGAACAACAAGGTCACTAGTCGGTGTGTTGTGCTGCAATGTTATTATTGTGTGACTGTGTTCTTGTGGAAAGCGCTGGGTCAAGTGGGATGCTGGTGGAAAGAGCGCTGGGTCAAGTGGGATGCTGGTGGAAAGAATAATACGTAACTGTGTGTGTGTGTGTGTGTTTATTAGGACAGTTTGAGGCTTGTCAGTAACCCTGTCCTGCCCCATCCCACCCCCATCACTAGCTACCATGAATAAATCAACCACCTTCACATGAATCACACTGACAATTGTGACAGGATGGCACTGGAGGGAAGGGGGATGTAGAGAGTATTAAATCAAATCAAATTTTATTAGTCACATACACATGGTTAGCAGATGTTAATGCGAGTGTAGCGAAATGCTTGTGCTTCTAGTTCCGACAATGCAGTAATAACCAACAAGTAATCTAACCTAACAATTCCACAACTACTACCTTACACACACACACAAGTGTAAGGGATAAAGAATATGTACATAAAGATATATGAATGAGTGGTGGTACAGAACGGCATGGCAGATGCAGTAGATGGTATAGAGTACGGTATATACATATGAGATGAGTACTGTAGGGTATGTAAACATAAAGTGGCATAGTTTAAAGTGGCTAGTGGTACATGTATTACATAAAGATGGCAAGATGCAGTAGATGATATAGAGTACAGTATATACATATGAGATGGGTAATGTAGGGTATGTAAACATTATATTAAGTGGCATTGTTTAAAGTGGCTAGTGGTACATTTTTACATAATTTCCATCAATTCCCATTTTTAAAGTGGCTGGAGTTGAGTCAGTATGTTGGCAGCGGCCGCTAAATGTTAGTGGTGGCTGTTTAACAGTCTGATGGCCTTGAGATAGAAGCTGTTTTTCAGTCTCTCGGTCCCTGCTTTGATGCACCTGTACTGACCTCGCCTTCTGGATGATAGCGGGGTGAACAGGCAGTGGCTTGGGTGGTTGTTGTCCTTGATGATCTTTATGGCCTTCCTGTGACATCGGGTGGTGTAGGTGTCCTGGAGGGCAGGTAGTTTGCCCCTGGTGATGCGTTCTGCAGACCTCACTACCCTCTGGAGAGCCTTACGGTTGTGGGCGGAGCAGTTGCCGTACCAGGCGGTGATACAGCCCGACAGGATGCTCTCGATTGTGCATCTGTAGAAGTTTGTGAGTGCTTTATGTGACAAGCCGAATTTCTTCAGCCTCCTGAGGTTAAAGAGGCGCTGCTGCGCCTTCTTCACAACGCTGTCTGTGTGGGTGGACCAATTCAGTTTGTCCGTGATGTGTACACCGAGGAACTTAAAACTTTCCACCTTCTCCACTAGTGACCCGTCGATGTGGATAGGGGGGTGCTCCCTCTGCTGTTTCCTGAAGTCCACAATCATCTCCTTAGTTTTGTTGACGTTGAGTGTGAGGCTATTTCCCCTATTAGGAGGGGTAGAGGAAGGGAGGAGTGTACAGGGAAATACAGTGAGGAGAAGAGGTAAAGGAGGGGGGATGGAATGGGGGAGGGGGGTGTAGAGGGAGGAAGAAATGAGAGGAGGAGCGAGATGAGTGACCGGAGGAAGAGGAAAGAGACAGGTAGTAGGGTGTAAGAGAGAAAGAGATGACAAGGAGGTAGAGAACAGGTGATAAGGGAACTAGAAAAGACAGAAGAGAGGGAGTGGTTGTCACTGCACTGAGGATGACAAGTCTTATTAGACAAGGTTCCTCTCCACCCCTCCCCCACATGCTCTAGTCCTGGGGAGAGAGGGAGAGAGCTCTTTGTTTGGTGTCCCATTTGTTGTAAACATGTTATCCTCAAGGGGGAAGCGGTTTAGGAGCAGAGTCATCCATAACAACAGACACTTTTAACAACTCAATAGCTATGTGTGTTTTCAATCTAGAAAATAGAGTATGCCTGCCTGAAGCAGAGCCATATTGGGTCTCGGAGCGATCTTTTGTCACAGGGTTTATTGCTTGTATTGGTTGTTGTTACAGTATAGTGATAAATCACATTGATGTCGTGTTCTGAAGATGCATAGAGGTTAAGCATTGCTAAGGGAGAAGTGTACTGCCCGCTCACAGAACAGTTTGGAAGGTTCTAACAGCACTTCATATTCTATTATGTATTACATGACTATCAGCCTACACTGGGACACATTGCTGGAATAATGAGCAGAAGATCTAACCCCCCCTCTCTCTATCCCTATAGAGAAGTTGGTAGCGTACCAGAGGGAGTTCCATGCCCTGAAAGAGCGTCTCCGTGTGGCTGAGTACCGGACCCTGCAACGATCTTCAGAGCTCAACAACATCCTGGAGCAATTCAGACGGGCCATTGCAGAGACCAACGGCAGCAAGAGTGCTCTCACCAACTTCTCAGGTACACACACACACACACACCGACACACCCATGATGGATCTAAACACACACACACACCCATGATGGATCTACACACACACACACACACACACACACACACACACACACACACACCGACACACCCATGATGGATCTACACACACACACACACACACACACACACACACACACACACACACACACACACACCCATCCACCCATGATGGATCTACACACACCGACACACCCAGGATGGATTTACATTTACCAGCTTCTCAGGTTACTGATCACAATATACACACACAAAAATACCCTTTCAAGCTGAATCCCCCCTTTGGGAACTCTGCCATTAATGTAGAAGAGATAATAGACTGGATCATTCAGTTCTCCTCCTATCTAATAGTGCCTGCCCCCTTAGTCTTATTGCTGCTCTCAGGCTTCAGACCATCTCCATCCGAACCAGGCCTTTAGTCATGCTAGACTTGAATTAGAATTAACATCATGCTCTAATCCTCCCCTCCACCCGGGACTTTGCTCTGAATGGAATTGTTCTACTCGTTCTGCTTCTATGATTCCGTTTTTTCTCAAACATTCTGCTAATTCTATAATGACTGTTTTTCTCAACCGTTCTACCAGTCTAATGCTATGATTCTCAACTGTTCTACCAGTCTAATGCTATGATTCTCAACCGTTCTACCAGTCTAATGCTATGATTCTCAACTGTTCTACCAGTCTAATGCTATGATTCTCAACTGTTCTACCAGTCTAATGCTATGATTCTCAACTGTTCTACCAGTCTAATGCTATGATTCTCAACTGTTCTACCAGTCTAATGCTATGATTCTCAACCGTTCTACCAGTCTAATGCTATGATTCTCAACTGTTCTACCAGTCTAATGCTATGATTCTCAACTGTTCTACCAGTCTAATGCTATGATTCTCAACTGTTCTACCAGTCTAATGCTATGATTCTCAACTGTTCTACCAGTCTAATGCTATGATTCTCAACTGTTCTACCAGTCTAATGCTATGATTCTCAACTGTTCTACCAGTCTAATGCTATGATTCTCAACCGTTCTACCAGTCTAATGCTATGATTCTCAACCGTTCTACCAGTCTAATGCTATGATTCTCAACCGTTCTACCAGTCTAATGCTATGATTCTCAACTGTTCTACCAGTCTAATGCTATGATTCTCAACTGTTCTACCAGTCTAATGCTATGATTCTCAACCGTTCTACCAGTCTAATGCTATGATTCTCAACTGTTCTACCAGTCTAATGCTATGATTCTCAACCGTTCTACCAGTCTAATGCTATGATTCTCAACTGTTCTACCAGTCTAATGCTATGATTCTCAACTGTTCTACCAGTCTAATGCTATGATTCTCAACTGTTCTACCAGTCTAATGCTATGATTCTCAACTGTTCTACCAGTCTAATGCTATGATTCTCAACTGTTCTACCAGTCTAATGCTATGATTCTCAACCGTTCTACCAGTCTAATGCTATGATTCTCAACTGTTCTACCAGTCTAATGCTATGATTCTCAACTGTTCTACCAGTCTAATGCTATGATTCTCAACTGTTCTACCAGTCTAATGCTATGATTCTCAACCCTTCTACCAGTCTAATGCTATGATTCTCAACCCTTCTACCAGTCTAATGCTATGATTCTCAACTGTTCTACCAGTCTAATGCTATGATTCTCAACTGTTCTACCAGTCTAATGCTATGATTCTCAACTGTTCTACCAGTCTAATGCTATGATTCTCAACTGTTCTACCAGTCTAATGCTATGATTCTCAACCGTTCTACCAGTCTAATGCTATGATTCTCAACTGTTCTACCAGTCTAATGCTATGATTCTCAACTGTTCTACCAGTCTAATGCTATGATTCTCAACTGTTCTACCAGTCTAATGCTATGATTCTCAACTGTTCTACCAGTCTAATGCTATGATTCTCAACCGTTCTACCAGTCTAATGCTATGATTCTCAACCGTTCTACCAGTCTAATGCTATGATTCTCAACTGTTCTACCAGTCTAATGCTATGATTCTCAACTGTTCTACCAGTCTAATGCTATGATTCTCAACTGTTCTACCAGTCTAATGCTATGATTCTCAACCGTTCTACCAGTCTAATGCTATGATTCTCTACTGTTCTACCAGTCTAATGCTATGATTCTCAACCGTTCTACCAGTCTAATGCTATGATTCTCAACTGGTCTACCAGTCTAATGCTATGATTCTCAACTGTTCTACCAGTCTAATGCTATGATTCTCAACTGTTCTACCAGTCTAATGCTATGATTCTCAACTGTTCTACCAGTCTAATGCTATGATTCTCAACTGTTCTACCAGTCTAATGCTATGATTCTCAGCCGTTCTACCAGTCTAATGCTATGATTCTCAACTGTTCTACCAGTCTAATGCTATGATTCTCAACTGTTCTACCAGTCTAATGCTATGATTCTCAACTGTTCTACCAGTCTAATGCTATGATTCTCAACTGTTCTACCAGTCTAATGCTATGATTCTCAACCGTTCTACCAGTCTAATGCTATGATTCTCAACTGTTCTACCAGTCTAATGCTATGATTCTCAACCGTTCTACCAGTCTAAACTCTATGAATCTCTGATTCGCCAGTTGCGAGAAACTTTATAGAACAAAATCATTTTATTAATGAATTGAGTTGCGTTTGGATTGAAAAAGTTCATCCACCACACAGAGGAGGTGATTACGACAACAAATGACTCCAAAGAGAAGACATGTGGCTATACATGTATTAATTAAATTCTGTATCTCCACAAGGTTTAAATGAAGAACTAGATTTCACCTCCTTCCTATAGGCCACATTTTAGACTGTTACACAAGAAGACGGTCCATAGCAGGTTTTGCAAATCGTTTGAGTCAGTCCCACATTGGTATGAACAACTGAGGCTGATGTCCTTGGTGGTAAGCTATCTCATGAAATTATATAATGTATCCAAGTGAGCAGACACCTACAGTACCAGTCAAAAGTTTGGACACACCTACTCATGAGGTAGTCACCTGGAATTAATTTCAATGAACAGGTATACCTTGTTAATTTGTGGAATTTATTTCCTCAATGCGTTTGAGCCAATCAGTTGTGTTGTGACAAGGTAAGGGTGGTATACAGAAGATAGCCCTATTTGGTAAACTACCAAGTCCATATTATGGCAAGAACAGCTCAAATAAGCAAAGAGAAATGACAGTCCATTATTACTTTAAGACATGAAAGTCAGTCAATCCTGAACATTTCAAGACCTTTGAAAGTTTCTTCAAGTGCAGTCACAAAAACCATCAAGCGCTATGATGAAACTTTCTCTCATGAGGACAGAGTTACCTCTGCTGCAGACGATAAGTTCATTAGAGTTACCAGCCTCAGAAATTGCAGCCCAAATAAATGCTTCACAGAGTTCAAGTAACAGACACATCACAACATCAACTGTTCAGAGGAGACTGTGTGAATCAGGCCTTCATTGTCGAATTGCTGCAAAGAAATGACTACCAAAGGACACCAATAAGAAGAAGAGACTTGCTTGGGCCAAGAAACACGAGCAATGGACATTAGACTGTTGGAAATCTGTCCTTTGGTCTGATGAGTGCAAATTTGAGATTTTTGGTTCTAACCGCAGTGTCTTTGTGAGACGCAGAGTAGGTGAACGGATGATCTCCGCATGTGTGGTTCCCACCGTGAAGAATGGAGGAGGAGGTGTGATGGTGTGGGGGAGCTTTGCTGGTGACACTTAGTGATTTATTTAGAATTCAAGGCACACTTAACCGTCATCGATACCACAGCATTCTGCAGAGATGCATCATCCCATCTGGTTTGCGCTTAGTGGGACTTTCAGTTGTTTTTCAACAGGTCAATGACCCAACACACTTTCAGGCTGTGTAAGGGCTATTTGACCAAGAAGGAGAGTGATGGAGTACTGCATCAGATGACCTGGCCTTCAATCAACCGACCTGGATGAGTTGGACCTCCGAGTGAAAGAAAAGCAGCAAACAAGTGCTCAACATATGTGGGAACTCCTTCAAGACTGTTGGAAAAGCATTCCAGTTGAAGCTGGTTGAGATAATTCCAAGAGTCTGCAAAGCTGTCAAGGCAAAGGGTGGCTACTTTGAAGAATTTGTTTTACACTTTTGGGGGGGTTACTACATAATTCCATATGTGTTATTTCATAGTTTTGATTTCTTCACTATTATTCTGCAATGTAGAAAATAGTAAAAATAAAGAAAAACCCTTGAATGAGTAGGTGTGTCCAAACTTTTGACTGTTACTGTATGTCAATTAATTCATGAATTTCTTTGTAACTAACTTGTATACAGGTAGACCAGAAAAGCCACATCCCTGATTTTGAAGCACCAGCTACTCATCAGTTGTTCTTTGCAAATGCTGTTTTGAATTAAGATAATTGTACCTACACACTGAAGGCTGCAAAGCCGTAACGTCTGTGTACGCAATGCAGTGAAAATAATAAAACATTCTAAAAATGAAATAAGCTTTATGCGACATCTTTTTGAGTGCTGACCCATTACCCTTTTTATTTGTCTGAATTCGTGGGTTTAACACAACAGCCAAGCTTCTGGGAGAGCGCGATGGTCCCCTTTTCTCAACCATTCTACCAGTTGTAACTCTATGATTCCTTCCTGTATCTCGATCAGATGAGACCCAGAAGCTGCTGAAGGAGCTGGCCAGTAGGAAGCCTCTCCAGGTGCCAAACATCTACCACCACCTGCCTCACCTGCTCAAAAATGAGGGCAGCCTGCACCCCGCTGTCCATGTCGGCCTGGGCCGCACCGGAGGTGAGAAACAAGCACATGCATACAGGCAAGCACACACACACACACACACACACACACACACACACTGCCTCTGTTTCCCGCCCTCCCAGTTCATGCTTCTTTTGGCATAACAGTTCTTACGTGGCCTGGCTGATACATGTATTGTCAGCCCTGGTCTAGGCAAGTGTGTTTTCTCTGCTCTAGCGTGTAAGGTTGTGTTACACAGTCTCCCATCAGGACGTTTTGAGCTCACAGCACAGTCGTGTGTGTGTGTGTGTGTTACTTCAGGCATAGATATGAGCGATTAGTCCCTCCATTGTAGCTGGGAGGCCAAGCTAGGCTCCAATCTCACTCAGTCCCCTATTATCCCACACAGCTTGACCCCATTCTCACCAGTCACCATATCACATTCTCTTTAAAGGTTAGGTAGCATAAACATAACATGTAACATATGGATTTGCATTAGAATACGAATAAAAATTCCCAATACAAAGTTACACCTCACTTTAAACATAAAACTGATCAGAATTCCAAAGAATGCCGGGTGTGACGTAATAAGGAGGACCCTGCAAGCTAGCCAATTCCCTATAATGTAAACTCAAACAGAAATAACTTCACATTTTGAACTTAAAATTAAGCCAAATTGTTTGCAATAACATTTTCAGCCAACTAACAAGCAGAATGTATTGTTACTGTAAAGTATACGCAATGAGTCAAGAAGCGGATGCAGAAAAATAGTTTCATATTAAGACGAGGCAGATGAACAAAACAGGAGTAGCGTACTGACCGTGAAAACAAAGCAATACTGCCTGATGACTTGGGCTACAGAGGGCTAAATAAAGAGTAATCAAGGTGATGATGAGGTCCAGGTGTGAGTAACGATGAGGAGCAGGTGTGCGTAATGATGATAGCCAGGGCCGGCGACCGTAACCGTTACAAATCCACTTGCAAGGTTGCTAGCCAACTAGCCTAACGTTTGCCATACCAGCCTGCTAATGTTACGTTAGCACTGCATTAGTCAGCCAGTTGCAATCAACACCTAGCTTACAGCTACATTAAAGTAAACCAACGTTTTGGAAATACATAATGTTATCAAATAATGTTACGAGTATATGCAATTATCTTAGCCAGCCAGCTAAAGTAGTTTTTACTTTTACCCCTTTTTCTCCTCAATTTCATGGTATCCAATTGGTAGTTAGTCTTGTCTCATCGCTGCAACTCCCGTACGGACTCGGGATAGGCGGATGTCGAAACACAACCATGCCAAGCCGCACTGCTTCTTGACACACTGCTGGCTTAACCCGGAAGTCAATCGCACCATTGTGTCGGAGGAAACACCCTCCAACTGATGACCGAAGTCAGTTTGCAGGCGCATGGCCCGCCACAAGGAGTCGCTAGAGCATGATGAGACAAGGACGTCCTGGCCGGCCAAACCCTCCCCTACCCCGGACATTGCTGCGCCATTCCGGAGGCTTTAAGTTCGTCATTTTAACCTACTAGCTAGCCTAGTCAGCTAACTAGCCTAGTTAGCCAACCACCACGGTCAACATAGCTAAGTAGTGAGCCAAGGAAACTAGTGGAGCACAGGCCCCAACCAACAGAACACAACAACAACAAAAATCCAGCAGATACAAAGTAGAGAGAGCGGAGAATTACCGATTGACAGCTGAGTTAACTACCAAAGTCACAGAAGAGCCAAGGAGAGGCCTTCAGAGGGAGAGGCCGTTTCACCAGCCGAGGGAGAGTCAGCTAATCCAATAGTGATATAGTGAGGTAAATCCACACTGAATTTACCCGATTTATCGCCATCACTGCTGACATTCGCGATGTACCGGTAGGTCGGTAGGAAATGCAGGCTTCACATCCACACTCGGCCCAGCCCCTGGTTTCAGTCAGTCGCATACCGAATCTGCCTTCCACTGGTTATACATACTGAGCCATCGAAGTCCTCTGGGGTGAAATGAGCACCACATACAGTAGACGTGCGTACTGTTCCAATACTCCAATCCGCTCGCTTCAACCGGACAAACCGGTCCCACTTCAAAGCTATCTTCTCGTTTTTGGGCCACAAATGAGTCGTAACACCGTCCTTGTGAGTATTACTGCAATATGTGGGTATTACTGCACTAACGATGAACAACGGAAAACTGCTACAGCGCTCGCTCGACTACCACTACCAAACACACAGGAAAAGAGGAAATGCAGTTTTTCGCATGAATTTATATGGTTTCTTCTTCGTGGATGTACATAGTAGCTCACCAGCGCCAGCACTTGGTTTGGAATGTAATTACATGCTAGCATGGATAGTAGCTGACGTTAGCCAGCTGGAACTAGCTCGGTAGCACCGGCTCTCCATATGACGTTGAGAAATCGTGCATTGTGGGTAGTTCCGAAGATATCCTGAAATAAGTTAATAAATATATGTAAAAATAAATAAATAAAAAAACGCTAAAACATAAATATGTTTGTAGTTGTAGTCACGATCTGGTTACCTATAACTAAGTGACTAAGTCTTTGACCACACTGTGTTGTTACTTTGGTGAGTAAAAACCAATGCGTACTACCCTTTAAGATGATTATGGGCGGGGTGGGTGTTTTTGTGTGTGGCTTGTGTGTTAGACAGGGTTTAGGAGGATGAGCCGGGTCAAGGACTGGGAAGTAAGGTAAGGTGAGGAGAGTGTTAAAAATTGGGGGCTTCCCAGTGACTAGACAGGCTTTAGGGAGGACAGACCATATTATAAAGAGTTGTGAACACAGATTGGCAGTTTGGAACAAACACACAACACTCTGTCCCCTCTGTCTCTTGTCTCATCAAAGCCCAGTGACCCATCAGTATAAGGTTTTTCCAGATGGACCCAGAGACAAAGACAGAAGAAAACAATTTATCCTGTTTCTGTATGTGCGTGTGTATTACCTGTGTGTTACCCGTCGATGTGGTCTTTCAAGGCTCTATGTCAGGTTTGTCTTGGAGGTAGAGGCTCTGATTCTCTGAGGCTTCTGTAGAAATCTTCCTCTATTGTGATGCCTTCTCCTTTGTTGCCCTTCATTTAGTTTAGCCTCAGAGTTGTTTTTGTGTCTGTGGGTTTGGGTGTGGTGAGGGAGAGAGAGGGGTGGTCTTACTGCATGGACAAGTTGTTGTACTGCTCTACTGACGAGCCTCTGGGTTAAGATGAGACTAGTGACTGATAACAAGCCTCTGGGTTAAGATGAGACTAGTGACTGATAACAAGCCTCTGGGTTAAGATGAGACTAGTGACTGATAACAAGCCTCTGGGTTAAGATGAGACTAGTGACTGATAACAAGCCTCTGGGTTAAGATGAGACTAGTGACTGATAACAAGCCTCTGGGTTAAGATGAGACTAGTGACTGATAACAAGCCTCTGGGTTAAGATGAGACTAGTGATAATTACTTGGTTTAGGATCAAGAGCACCCCTCAAGTATTTTTGTCTCTATCCTCTCACTCATCTCGCTCTCTATCTCTCTCTGTCTCATCTCTCTCTCTCTGTCTGTCTCATCTCTCTCTCTCTGTCTGTCTCATCTCTCTCTGTCTGTCTCTCTCTCTCTCTGTCATCTCTCTGTCTGTCTCTCTCTATCTCTCTGTCTCTCTCTCTCTCTCTGTCTCATCTCTCTGTCTCTCTCTCTCATCTCACTCTCTCATCTCTCTGTCTCATCTCACTCTATCTCTGTCTCATCTCACTATATCTGTCTCATCTCTCTCTCTGTTTCATCTCTCTCTCTGTCTCATCTCTCTCTCTCTGTCTGTCTCATCTCTCTCTCTGTCTGTCTCTCTCTCTCTCTGTCATCTCTCTGTCTGTCTCTCTCTATCTCTCTGTCTCTCTGTCTCATCTCTCTGTCTCTCTCTCTCATCTCACTCTCTCATCTCTCTGTCTCATCTCACTCTATCTCTGTCTCATCTCACTATATCTGTCTCATCTCTCTCTCTGTTTCATCTCTCTCTCTGTCTCATCTCTCTCTCTCTGTCTGTCTCTGTCTCATCTCATTTTCTCTTTGTCATCTCTCTCTCTGTCTCATCTCACTCTCTCTCTGTCTCATCTCACTATATCTGTCTCATCTCTCTCTCTGTTTCATCTCTCTCTCTGTCTCATCTCTCTCTCTCTGTCTGTCTCTCTCTCTCTCTGTCATCTCTCTGTCTGTCTCTCTCTATCTCTCTGTCTCTCTGTCTCATCTCTCTGTCTCTCTCTCTCATCTCACTCTCTCATCTCTCTGTCTCATCTCACTCTATCTCTGTCTCATCTCACTATATCTGTCTCATCTCTCTCTCTGTTTCATCTCTCTCTCTGTCTCATCTCTCTCTCTCTGTCTGTCTCTGTCTCATCTCATTTTCTCTTTGTCATCTCTCTCTCTGTCTCATCTCACTCTCTCTCTGTCTCATCTCACTATATCTGTCTCATCTCTCTCTCTGTTTCATCTCTCTCTCTGTCTCTCTCTGTCTCATCTCTCTCTCTCTGTCTGTCTCTGTCTCATCTCATTTTCTCTTTGTCATCTCTCTCTCTGTCTCATCTCACTCTCTCTCTGTCTCATCTCACTCTCTCTCTGTCTCATCTGTCTCTCTCTGTTAGGGTTATTTATTTATAGCAGTGTAAATTGGGACATCATGCATGCTTCTGCCTGCCCACCACCTTCAGACTGAGCAGGGAGTTACTGAACGAATGTGGAGCGAGAGATGAAGAGTAAAAAAAAAAAAATGAAATTAGAAAGATGGAGTAGGAGGGATTTCTCTCCCCAGCCTGTCTTTTATGACTCATATGGAACATAATGACTTATTGTATCTATTCATATTAATTCAGTTTTTTTTGTTGTCAATTTGTCTACGTTTTGTATGTTCTATTTTCATATAATAGTTTGGGAATGAGTGGTGTAAACCAGTGGTATTCAACCAGGGGCATTACACAAGGGGTATTCAACCAGGGGTATTTAACCAGGGGTATTTAACCAGGGTTCCACAGGGCCGAAAATATATATATAGTGCATTTGGAAAGTATTCAGACCCCTTGACTTCTTCCACATTTTGTTACTTTACAGCCATATTATAAAATTTCTAAAATTCGTTTCCCCCCCTCGTCAATCTACATACAATACCCCATAATGACAAAGCAAAAACAGGTTTTTAGAATTTTTTGCAAATTTGTTAAAAATAAAAACTGAACTCACATTTACATAAGTATTCAGATCCTTTACACAGTACTTTGTTGAAGCACCTTAGGTAGTGATTACAGCCTTGAGTCTTCTTGTATTTGGGGAGTTTCTCCCATTGTTCTCTGCAGATCCTCTCAAGCTCTGTCAAGTTGGATGCTGAGCGTTGCTGCACAGCTATTTTCAGGTCTCTCCAGAGATGTTAGATCTAGTTCAAGTGTAGTGGCATTTTTCTGCTTTACCAAATGAGGAGAGTTACAAACTTCACACACCAGTCAGAGTTATACTTAAACTACATATTTTTTAACAAGAGCTTTGCAATAGCCTTTTTGACTTTCAATGATGCCCTATCTCTAATGAACCATTGAAAAGTACCAACAGAAAAGTACAACGATCTTTTGTAGTCAAGATACACCCCTCTCAACTTACATGACGAATCACAGATCTTAGGAACAGTTCACAAAGGTTAACATTTGTATGAAAGATATCTATAAAACATAGCCGACAGTTACTGCTGTGTCAACAGGTCTCATTGTAAAGACCAGTGTCTGGCCCTTCTACTCCAAACTGGAACCGTCTCTCCCTGATACGGCATAGAACAGAACCATTAGCTCATGTTATCTGGAATGCTCTTTAGGCTTTATTACCCAAAGACATCGTAAATCTCCTCTGTCAGTGCTATCTCATAGAGGCCCATCCTCAGTGGAACACACACACAATACTCTATTCTGTCGAATGTAACAACTATTATAATGTAATACAAACATTATAACATAATCTTACAATTTTCCACGACATCTCCCCCATTTTGAGAATATTCTCAACTTAAAAGAAAATTACAAGATTTAAGAGAACATCCATTCACATAGAAAATACATATATTCTACATAAACCAAAAATCACAAAACAATAACTCATTGCATGGGATTCCTGCACATGACCAGCTTCATTCCAAGAAACTCAGCCCTGTCTCTTATTTCAATCCCCAACACATTTTCTAAGCACTCTAGCAATTTGTCTGGGAAGGTTATGATACACAGTCACCTGCACAAACCCACGAAGAAAAACAAAAAATTGCATACAGTTTATGAGATACAAAGCTATATTTTCCATAGACGGTGAAAAGCACATGTTTAATAATAAAATAATCTTTAGTTATCTATCACACGCCAATGGATCAGCATAGTATGTTGGAAATGACTATTTCCATTCCAGAAACTAAAATTAGCATATCCTGTTGTACAAATCCAGGTTAATGACTCATAGTTAAAATAAAATGTATCCCCTTGGTGCCTAATGAACATGACCCAAGACAAGCATCACGATTCCACTATTTATAAGGCAATGCCTATAGATCAAATAGATTAGGATCATTTTCACTCTCCAGGTCAGAGTTCACCCTATTCCATTCACCCTGGCATGCTTATAATAGTTTCAACATCTTTAGTTCATGACAACAATCAAATCAATCCTTCAGTTTTAAAAATCATTCCATTTCCAAATAAAATCCTAATTAGAACCCAGTTAATTATCCAACCAAAATTTAGAATGCCATTGCTCAGTGATTCAAATTGGTCCTATCACTCAAAGTAAAAAAAACTCTATTTAACACACATCAACATTGGCAGAATGTACATTTATATTAACATCCAGTATAATTATCCCATAATTCTACTATTAACTTTTTTATCAAGATTATAATACTGATATGTATCTCAATGCATTTCTTAATCTAAATTACTATAATTTTACATGGTGTAGACCTCTACAATCAACCTGATACCACAAAAGTCAAAATATTTTTTTGGGGCACAGTTGACCCAACCCCCTCCTTCAGGCACTGATTCTTCTGGCGTCCTTTTTGTTCTTCTTCAGATAACTTTACAGTTCAAAGTGGATGGCCCATGATAATGTCCCACTTTCAATGTCTCACCTTTACCACCCATTATGTCTTGTCCATTCGTCAACCAGTATACCAGCAACATAAGAGAAGTTTAGAACAGATCTCTCTCCACGTGGACTCCTCTCACACTCCTGAGAGAAACATGAAAGAAAAGCAGTTGATAGCTTAGATCGGATACTGTACACCGATTTCTGTCTCGGCTCCTTTCTCTCGGTAGAAGTGGTTCGGACAGGGCCTTATTCAACGCCTTTGTCACTCTTCTTCAGCCAGTTAGAGGGGGTTTTGAGATACACACACTGTTCGGTCCAATTATCTCTTCCATGCATTAGGATACCGTCTGATGTCACTTTTCATGATAACCTTGAAAGAACAGATCAGAACAACAGTTTAGTTCAATTCATTAACTACATGATAAATTATTACTTTTACAAATTATTCTTAATACAAATGTCTAAACATATTTCAAAGAGAATAACAACACATTCTATTGAAAATATTCTTTCAAATTGGCTTACACTCCCCATCACACTGTCAACTCCATCGTAGAGCCAAAGGATCAGGAAGTTAGACCTATAACCCATCGGGAATAGAACAGAACAAACAACACAACAATACACTTCTTCACATATCACTCAAGGTGTGTAAACTTCAATCCAAAACCTCAAAGAACTGAATCCTCCCCCATTTTTAACACATAACTCTTCATGAGAGTAATGTATAAAACAACACTACTACTGGTCAAAAGATAAAAACAACATTTCAAATAACCTAATCAAATTAAAATCTCTACTCTGAAAAACTCCACAAAGAAAAATGATTTTACCCATATGGTCATAAGAAAATAGACTTAAAGCAGCCTACCCTTAGTCAAAGGCAATGCCCTCTCCTTCTTCACATTGGTCCAAATTACAAATATGGCTAAGAACTATAAACTCCATCATATTTATCAATTACACAAATTACCTTGAAATCAGTATTACAAATTACCTTAAATTCATTATCCAAATGGCTTTCCAATGAGGGTGATCAAGCCACAACGGAAAATAATTATAGGTCATACAAACCCTTCAAAGAAGAGTTTCTTACTATATTAGACAAATAAAAAAGAGTCAAACATTTCCTACCTGTTGTATCCCAGGTTCCTAGAACATTCCTTTATCAAAATAATTCACGTGTTTAATTAAAACTTCACATAATAAAAACGGATAAAAATTCCATTCCATTCCGTGTGCCCCTTTAAGATACCTTGGCACTAAAACAAATGGAAAACTCACCAAACCCAAAGGAAATAAAAACAAAAACAAATCAAACAGTATTTTAACCTCTCTAGGGTATGTGGGACGGTAGCGTCCCACCTCGTCAACAGCCAGTGAAACTGCAGGGCGCCAAATTCAAAACAACAGAAATCCCATCATTTAAATTCCTCAAACATACAAGTATTTTACACCATTTTAAAGCTACACTTGTTGTAAATCCAGCCAAAGTGTCCGATTTCAAAAAGGTTTTACTACGAAAGCACACCAAATGATTATGTTAGATATGAGCCAAGTCACAGAAAAAGACAGCCATTTTTCCATCTAAAGAGAGCATTAACATTAATCACTATCAAATCACCTTTGATAATCTAACCTTTGATAATTAATCACTAACCTTTGATAATCTTCATCAGATGACACTCATAGGACTTCATGTTACACAATACATGTATTTTTTGTTCGGTATAGTTCATATTTATATCCAAAAATCTGAGTTTAGGCAAGACGCTACTGTATCACTTGGCAAAAAGCCAGAGAAAATGCAGAGCGCCAAATTAAAATTATTTACTATGAAAATTACTATAAAATCAAACTTTCATTAAATCACACATGAAAGATACCAAATTAAAGCTACACTGGTTGTGAATCCAGCCAACTTGTCAGAATTCAAATAGGCTTTTCAGCGAAAGCATACGATGCTATTATCTGAGCAAGCACCATAGTAAACAAAAGAGAGAAAACATTTCAACCCTGCAGGCACGACACAAAACGCAGAAATAAAAATATAATTCATGCCTTACCTTTGACGAGCTTCTGTTGTTGGCACTCCAATATGTCCCATAAACATCACAAATGGTCCTTTTGTTCGATTAATTCCGTCGATATATATCCAAAATGTCCATTTATTTGGCGCGTTTGATCCAGAAAAACACTGGTTCCAACTTGCTCAAACATGACGACAAAATATCTCAAAGGTTACCTGTAAACTTTGCCAAAAAATGTCAAACTACTTTTGTAATACAACTTTAGGTACTTCTTAACGTTAATAATCGATAAAATTGAAGACAGGATGATATGTGTTCAATACAGGATTAAAACGAAATGTTGCATGCCTTCTGTTTGATTGAAGCGCATGTCCAGGACACCTGGAGTGCCTCGACTTCAAGATGGCCGTATTTCTTCATTACACAAAGGAATAACCTCAACCTATTTCTCATGACTGTTGACATCTAGTGGAAGCCGTAGGAACTGCAAGCAATTCGCTTAGAAATCTGGTTTCCCAATGAAAACTCATTGAAAAGACAGTAACCTCAAAAAAAAAAAGAATCTGAATGGTTTGTCCTCGGGGTTTCGCCTGCTAAATAGGTTCTGTTATACTCACAGACATGATTCAAACCGTTTTAGAAACTTCAGAGTGTTTTCTATCCAAATCTACTAATAATATGCATATATTATCTCCTGGGGATGAGTAACTGGCAGTTGGATTTGGGTATGCTTTTCATCCAAACGTGAAAATGCTGCCCCCTACCCTAGAGAAGTTAAAAACAGCAACAAATAGTCATAACAAATGTGTTGTGTGTGTATTTGCAAACCTTAAGGTAAAAACACACAAAAACGTCCAGGCCCTTTTCAATTTGGTAGTTTACGGCCTCAATCTCACTCACTCTCCCCAAGATTATAGTCCCAGGAAACATTTCAAAGAGAGACAATGACACCCCCATTTTCCCAGAAAAAACACAAAACACTTCGTTAGCATTCATTATACTACACCGATTCAGAAACCCAAAAGTTAACTATAGACAAAACCTAATAAATAATGATAATTCCACTGTATCTCAAATCATTAATCATACATTTTAATCTACATCAATGTATATGTATGCTCAATGGAACATACGCTACCCTTAGATACAATTATCCTGGTATCATTACTATCTAAATGTAATAATTTTTTCCTCTGTCGCAAATGTAGTACATTTCTCAGTGTAAGGAATCAGTGATATTTAATCCCAGGCATTTAATAAAATGTTGTTTGAGACGTCTTCTCCCATGGCTCCTTTAACATACATACTTTAGGTAACTTCCATCTGTCCCGGAAGAAAGAATCCTACTCAAACACATAATACAATGTTTAATTAAGTAAAACCAACACCTAAAATCAACAATAAACAGTAAACAAACCCATAACCCCTTTCCACCAATCTAATCATTTCAACTTGTTGCATAAATTTAGTAAAAACTATCCTGATTTTTAACAAATCTAAAATCTTTCAAAAGTTGGCGCTGTCTCAGCGTAAAAATCAAAACTAACTTTTTCCCACTCATATCTACAATGTTTGCATTCCCCAAAGGTCAATACTGTTCAGCTCGTACATTAATGATCTTCCTTCTGTCTGTACAGGGTCTGAAGTTACAATGTATGCAGATGATACAGTGATAAATGCATGCAAATAACAAACAAGCTACACAAGAACTCACTACTGTAATGGTTCAGATGACAAAGTTGCTCAGAGACTCATGTTTGAATCAAAAAAAACAACTAAAAAACAGGCTGCATGTTCCGCACAAAGAAAACAACTGATGCCCCTGAGACAGATGTCTATGTATCAGGGGAAAAGCTCCAGGTGGTATCTGATGCCCTGAGACAGATGTCTATGTATCAGGGGAAAAGCTCCAGGTGGTATCTGATGCCCCTGAGACAGATGTCTATGTATCAGAGGAAAAGCTCCAGGTGGTATCTGATGCCCCTGAGACAGATGTCTATGTATCAGGGGAAAAGCTCCAGGTGGTATCTGATGCTACTGAGACAGATGTCTATGTATCAGGGGAAAAGCTCCAGGTGGTATCTGATGCCCTGAGACAGATGTCTATGTATCAGGGGAAAAGCTCCAGGTGGTATCTGATGCCCTGAGACAGATGTCTATGTATCAGGGGAAAAGCTCCAGGTGGTATCTGATGCACCTGAGACAGATGTCTATGTATCAGGGGAAGAGCTCCAGGTGGTATCTGATGCCCTGAGACAGAGGTCTATGTATCAGGGGAAAAGCTCCAGGTGGTATCTGATGCCCTGAGACAGATGTCTATGTATCAGGGGAAAAGCTCCAGGTGGTGTCTGATGCCCTGAGACAGAGGTCTATGTATCAGGGGAAAAGCTCCAGGTGGTATCTGATGCCCTGAGACAGATGTCTATGTATCAGGGGAAAAGCTCCAGGTGGTGTCTGATGCCCTGAGACAGATGTCTATGTATCTGATGCCCTGAGACAGATGTCTATGTATCTGATGCCCTGAGACAGATGTCTATGTATCTGATGCCCTGAGACAGATGTCTATGTATCAGGGGAAAAGCTCCAGGTGGTATCTGATGCACCTGAGACAGATGTCTATGTATCAGGGGAAAAGCTCCAGGTGGTATCTGATGCTACTGAGACAGATGTCTATGTATCAGGGGAAAAGCTCCAGGTGGTATCTGATGCTACTGAGACAGATGTCTATGTATCAGGGGAAAATCTCCAGGTGGTATCTGATGCCCTGAGACAGAGGTCTATGTATCAGGGGAAAAGCTCCAGGTGGTATCTGATGCACCTGAGACAGATGTCTATGTATCAGGGGAAGAGCTCCAGGTGGTATCTGATGCCCTGAGACAGAGGTCTATGTATCAGGGGAAAAGCTCCAGGTGGTATCTGATGCCCTGAGACAGATGTCTATGTATCAGGGGAAAAGCTCCAGGTGGTGTCTGATGCCCTGAGACAGAGGTCTATGTATCAGGGGAAAAGCTCCAGGTGGTATCTGATGCCCTGAGACAGATGTCTATGTATCAGGGGAAAAGCTCCAGGTGGTGTCTGATGCCCTGAGACAGATGTCTATGTATCTGATGCCCTGAGACAGATGTCTATGTATCTGATGCCCTGAGACAGATGTCTATGTATCAGGGGAAAAGCTCCAGGTGGTATCTGATGCTACTGAGACAGATGTCTATGTATCAGGGGAAAAGCTCCAGGTGGTATCTGATGCTACTGAGACAGATGTCTATGTATCAGGGGAAAAGCTCCAGGTGGTATCTGATGCCCTGAGACAGATGTCTATGTATCAGGGGAAAAGCTCCAGGTGGTATCTGATGCACCTGAGACAGATGTCTATGTATCAGGGGAAAAGCTCCAGGTGGTATCTGATGCTACTGAGACAGATGTCTATGTATCAGGGGAAAAGCTCCAGGTGGTATCTGATGCTACTGAGACAGATGTCTATGTATCAGGGGAAAAGCTCCAGGTGGTATCTGATGCCCTGAGACAGAGGTCTATGTATCAGGGGAAGAGCTCCAGGTGGTATCTGATGCCCCTGAAACAGATGTCTATGTATCAGGGGAAAAGCTCCAGGTGGTATCTGATGCCCTGAGACAGATGTCTATGTATCTGATTTTAAGTACCACGGCATCATACTTGATTCCAACCTCTCTTTTAAAAAGCAAATAAAAAAGGTAACTCAAATAACCAAATTCAACCTAGCTAATTTCCAAAACATATGAAATTGTTTTGACTACAGAGGTAACAAAACTATACTTAAAATCTATGATACTCCCCCACTTAACCTATCTGGGAACGGGGTTCCTCGCCAACGGCCAATGAAATTGCAGGGCGCCAAATTCAATCAACAGAAATCTCATAATTCAAATTTCTCAAACATACAAGTATTAGACACCATTTTAAAGATAAACTTCTCGTTAATCCAACCACAGTGTCCGATTTCAAAAAGGTTTTTCGGCGAAAGCAGAACATATCATTATGTTTGGTCATCAACTAGTCACAGAAAGCATACAGTGATTTTCCAACCAAAGAGAGGAGTCACAAAAATCAGAAATAGAGATAAAATGAATCACTAACCTTTATTCTTCATCAGATGACACTCCCGGGACAACATGTTACACAATACATGTATGTTTTGTTCGATCAAGTTCATATTTATATCCAAAAACCTCAGTTTACATTTGGCTTTGCCTCCAAAACATCCCGTGAATTTGCACAGAGCCACATCAAATCACAGAAATACTCATAATAAACATTAATAAAAGATACAAGTGTTATTCACAGATTTAAAGATATACTTCTCCTTAACCTCTCTTTGGTACGTGTGATGGTAGCGTCCCACCTCGTCAACAGCCAGTGAAACTGCAGGGCGCCAAATTCAAAACAACAGAAATCCCATAATTAAAATTCCTCAAACATACATGTATTTTACACCATTTTAAAGATACACTTGTTGTAAATCCAGCCACAGTGTCCGATTTCAAAAAGGCTTTACGACGAAAGCAAACCAAACGATTATGTTAGGTGAGTGCCTATTCACAGAATAACACAGCCATTTTTCCAGCCAAAGAGAAGATTCACAAAAAGCAGAAATATAGATACAATGAATCACTAACCTTTGATCTTCATCAGATGACACTCATAGGACTTCATGTTACACAATACATGTATGTTTTATTCGGTAAAGTTCATATTTATATCCAAAAATCTGAGTTTACATTGGCGCCTTACGTTCAGAAGTTCCAAAACATCCTTTGATTTTGCAGAGAGCCAGCGGAAAGTACGGACGAAAAGATAAAGTTATATTACAGTCCGTTAAAAACATGACAAACAAAGTATTGAATCAATCTTTAGGATGGTTTTTAACATAATTCTTCAATTATCTTCCAACCGGAGTATTCCATTGTCTTCAGAAGTGCGATGGAACAGAGCTCGCTCTCACGTGAACGCGCATGGTCAGTGCATGTTCAGGTCATGATAGACCTGACTCATTCCTCTCTCCTTCGGCCCCACTTCACAGTAGAAGCATCAGACAAGGTAATAACGACTGTTGACATCTAGTGGAAGCCTTAGGAAGTGCAACATTACCAATATCCCACTGTATCTTCAATAGGAGCTGAGTTGAAAATCGACCAACCTCAGATTTCCCACTTCCTGGTTGGATTTTTTCTCAGGTTTTTGCCTGCCATATGAGTTCTGTTATACATGAGTTCTGCCATATGAGTTCTGAAATACATTCAAACAGTTTTAGAAACTTCAGAGTGTTCTATCCAAATCTACTAATAATATGCATATATTACATTTAACATTTACATTTAAGTCATTTAGCAGACGCTCTTATCCAGAGCGACTTACAAGTTGGTGCATTCACCTTATGATGTCCAGTGGAACAACCACTTTACAATAGTGCATCTAACTCTAGGGGGGGGGGTTAGAAGGATTACTTTATCCTATCCTAGGTATTCCTTAAAGAGGTGGGGTTTCAGGTGTCTCCGGAAGGTGGTGATTGATTCCGCTGACCTGGCGTCGTGGGGGAGTTTGTTCCACCATTGGGGTGCCAGAGCAGCGAACAGTTTTGACTGGGCTGAGCGGGAGCTGTACTTCCTCAGAGGTAGGGAGGCGAGCAGGCCAGAGGTGGATGAACGCAGTGCCCTTGTTTGGGTGTAGGGCCTGATCAGAGCCTGAAGGTACGGAGGTGCCGTTCCCCTCACAGCTCCGTAGGCAAGCACCATGGTCTTGTAGCGGATGCGAGCTTCAACTGGAAGCCAGTGGAGAGAGCGGAGGAGCGGGGTGACGTGAGAGAACTTGGGAAGGTTGAACACCAGACGGGCTGCGGCATTCTGGATGAGTTGTAGGGGTTTAATCGCACAGGCAGGGAGCCCAGCCAACAGCGAGTTGCAGTAATCCAGACGGGAGATGACAAGTGCCTGGATTAGGACCTGCGCCGCTTCCTGTGTGAGGCAGGGTCGTACTCTGCGAATGTTGTAGAGCATGAACCTACAGGAACGGGTCACCGCCTTGATGTTGGTTGAGAACGACAGGGTGTTGTCCAGGATCACGCCAAGGTTCTTAGCGCTCTGGGAGGAGGACACAATGGAGTTGTCAACCGTGATGGCGAGATCATGGAACGGGCAGTCCTTCCCCGGGAGGAAGAGCAGCTCCGTCTTGCCAAGGTTCAGCTTGAGGTGGTGATCCGTCATCCACACTGATATGTCTGCCAGACATGCAGAGATGCGATTCGCCACCTGGTTATCAGAAGGGGGAAAGGAGAAGATTAATTGTGTGTCGTCTGCATAGCAATGATAGGAGAGACCATGTGAGGATATGACAGAGCCAAGTGACTTGGTGTATAGCGAGAATAGGAGAGGGCCTAGAACAGAGCCCTGGGGGACACCAGTGGTGAGAGCACGTGGTGCGGAGACAGATTCTCGCCACGCCACCTGGTAGGAGCGACCTGTCAGGTAGGACGCAATCCAAGCGTGGGCCGCGCCGGAGATGCCCAACTCGGAGAGGGTGGAGAAAAGGATCTGATGGTTCACAGTATCAAAGGCAGCCAATAGGTCTAGAAGGATGAGAGCAGAGGAGAGAGAGTTAGCTTTAGCAGTGCGGAGCGCCTCCGTGACACAGAGAAGAGCAGTCTCAGTTGAATGACTAGTCTTGAAACCTGACTGATTTGGATCAAGAAGGTCATTCTGAGAGAGATAGCAGGAGAGCTGGCCAAGGACGGCACGTTCAAGAGTTTGAGAGAAAAGAAAGAAGGGATACTGGTCTGTAGTTGTTGACATCAGAGGGATCGAGTGTAGGTTTTTTCAGAAGGGGTGCAACTCTCGCTCTCTTGAAGGCGGAAGGGACGTAGCCAGCGGTCAAGGATGAGTTGATGAGCGAGGTGAGGTAAGGGAGAAGGTCTCCGGAAATGGTCTGGAGGAGAGAGGAGGGGATAGGGTCAAGCGGGCAGGTTGTTGGGCGGCCGGCCGTCACAAGACGCGAGATTTCATCTGGAGAGAGAGGGGAGAAAGAGGAGAAAGAGGTCAAAGCACAGGGTAGGGCAGTGTGAGCAGAACCAGCGGTGTCGTTTGACTTAGCAAACGAGGATCGGATGTCGTCGACCTTCTTTTCAAAATGGTTGACGAAGTCATCCGCAGAGAGGGAGGAGGGGGGAGGAGGAGGAGGATTCAGGAGGGAGGAGAAGGTGGCAAAGAGCTTCCTAGGGTTAGAGGCAGATGCTTGGAATTTAGAGTGGTAGAAAGTGGCTTTAGCAGCAGAGACAGAAGAGGAGAATGTAGAGAGGAGGGAGTGAAAGGATGCCAGGTCCGCAGGGAGGCGAGTTTTCCTCCATTTCCGCTCGGCTGCCCGGAGCCCTGTTCTGTGAGCTCGCAATGAGTCGTCGAGCCACGGAGCAGGAGGGGAGGACCGAGCCGGCCTGGAGGATAGGGGACATAGAGAGTCAAAGGATGCAGAAAGGGAGGAGAGGAGGGTTGAGGAGGCAGAATCAGGAGATAGGTTGGAGAAGGTTTGAGCAGAGGGAAGAGATGATAGGATGGAAGAGGAGAGAGTAGCGGGGGAGAGAGAGCGAAGGTTGGGACGGCGCGATACCATCCGAGTAGGGGCAGTGTGGGAAGTGTTGGATGAGAGCGAGAGGGAAAAGGATACAAGGTAGTGGTCGGAGACTTGGAGGGGAGTTGCAATTAGATTAGTGGAAGAACAGCATCTAGTAAAGATGAGGTCAAGCGTATTGCCTGCCTTGTGAGTAGGGGGGGAAGGTGAGAGGGTGAGGTCAAAAGAGGAGAGGAGTGGAAAGAAGGAGGCAGAGAGGAATGAGTCAAAGGTAGACGTGGGGAGGTTAAAGTCACCCAGAACTGTGAGAGGTGAGCCATCCTCAGGAAAGGAGCTTATCAAGGCGTCAAGCTCATTGATGAACTCTCCAAGGGAACCTGGGGGGCGATAAATGATAAGGATGTTAAGCTTGAAAGGGCTGGTAACTGTGACAGCATGGAATTCAAAGGAGGCGATAGACAGATGGGTCAGGGGAGAAAGAGAGAATGTCCACTTGGGAGAGATGAGGATCCCAGTGCCACCACCCCGCTGACCAGAAGCTCTCGGGGTGTGCGAGAACACGTGGGCAGACGAGGAGAGAGCAGTAGGAGTAGCAGTGTTATCTGTGGTAATCCATGTTTCCGTCAGTGCCAAGAAGTCGAGGGACTGGAGGGAAGCATAGGCTGAGATGAACTCTGCCTTGTTGGCCGCAGATCGGCAGTTGCAGAGGCTGCCGGAGACCTGGAACTCCACGTGGGTCGTGCGCGCTGGGACCACCAGGCAGCGGCCACGCGGTGTGAAGCGTTTGTATGGTCTGTGCAGAGAGGAGAGAAGAGGGATAGACAGACACATAGTTGACAGGCTACAGAAGAGGCTACGCTAATGCAAAGGAGATTGGAATGACAAGTGGACTACACGTCTCGAATGTTCAGAAAGTTAAACTTACGTTGCAAGAAATCTTATTGACTAAAATGATACAGTGCTGCTGAAGTAGGCTAGCTAGCAGTGGCTGCGTTGTTGACTTAGTTTGAAAGTGTAGCTGGCTAGGTAGCCTCGGTAACTGGCTAGGTAACCTCGACAATCTAAACTACACAATTATCTTGGATACGAATACGAAGACAGCAAGGACAACTATGTAGCTAGCTAACACTACACTAATCAAGTCGTTCCGTTGAATGTAATAGTTTCTACAGTGCTGCTATTCGGTGGACGTTGGCTAGCTGGCTAGCTGCTGGCCAGATAGCAGTGTTGACTACGTTAGGACGACGAATTACGATAATTACGCTAAACTACACAATTCTCTTTGATACAAAGACGGCTATGTAGCTAGCTAAGAAGAAATTGCTAAGATCAGACAAATCAAACCGTTGTACTATAATGAAATGTAATGAAAAGTAATACTACCTGCGGAGCGAAGTGCGAAATGCGACCACTCGCTCCAACCCGGAAGTGTAATTACTAGCAACTATGACTGAGGAGCAGGCCATTTACTCTGGGCACCTCTGTGCACCTTTCATCCAAGCTACTCAATACTGCCCCTGCAGCCATAAGAAGTTAATAGACCAGTAAGAAAGACTTCCAAACCGCTCTGCCAATAACTGCTAGTTTTCAGTTTTCCCCTCTCCCAGACAGTTTTATCTAAATTCTTGCTTTAGAAATTACTCTTTGCTAAAAAGCTATTTTTGTTTCTTTTTGACCATTTTAATTGTAAACAATTACGTTAAGTTACTTAATTGTTCCCCAGAAATGATTTGATGTTGAGATTAAAATGACTGCGTTGGACCTTTAAAAGCAGTCCTTGTGCATAGAGTTCTATGGTTTGAAATCAATGTTTTTTGTTTGGAATACATTTGTTTAAATAAAAGATCTGAGTCTTAGCGTTATTCCATTATCATGGAAATGCCCCATAGACTTTGAAAAGCACCTGCGAATAGGCTACCAGCGAGGCAATGCCGCTGGAAAGCTTTTTTGTGACTTGGACATACATTTTTGCCAACACATGGCTAACTTTTGTTTAACCAGCTAAACAGCTGCTCTTTACAAAAATGTGTTTTGAAATGTTGATTACTTCTTCTTGCCATTATCATTCACCTGATGACAAGACATGATGTATGATGGGGGTCCTTGGGTTGCCGGTTTGCCTGGGAGGGGCTCCCTGGGCAAGGACTGGTTGAAAACCCCTGGTATAAACGGATGGGATTGCCATGTAGCCTTATATTTGAGTGTCATGCACTAGCCTAGCTAGCAGATAGCAAGGGGGAGCTGATAGCCTTCAGGTCCATTCAGCACTACTGGTACTGAATCTGATGTCTGAGAGTCTTAGGATCTAAACTCACACACAATACTCTTCTCTATCTCTACTAGGCCTTTCTATACACATGCACGCACGCACACACACACAGGTCAGTTGGTCCATTCTGTCTCTGTGCGGACGTCAGATCACTATTCACTTGTCTGTCAGAGGCACAGATGGATGTGATAATCAGGGTTCTCTTCTGAGGGGGATGGGGAATGAAGGGGTTGAGTGATGGCATAAGAAGTCTCTCTCTCTCCCCCCCTCCCTTTAGCTTCTTGTATTTTCTGTCTCACTGTCTCCCTTCCCCCCCCTCTCCCTCCCTCGGTCACACTCTCCATCCCTCCATCGTCAGTCTGTCTGTCACGATCTCCCTTTTTTTCTCCCTCTCAAATTCAATTTCAATTTAAGGCCTTTATTGGCATGGGAAACATATGTTTACATTGCCAAAACAAGTGAAATAGATAAACAAAAGTGAAAGTTAACAATAAAACATTTACAGTAAACATTACAGTTCCAAAAGTTCCCTCTGCCTCTTATTCGCTCCTTCTTTCTCTGTCTCTTTTTCTCTCTTTCCCACTCTCTCCTTTCATCCCCGACCTACTTTCCTGGTTCTGTGTGTGTCTCTGTGCTGGGTGGAGAGACACAAAGCAAACCAAGGACCGATTCTCCACGCTGCACAGATCACACTCCACCATTCTGACGCTTTCATTCTCTCTCTCCCCCTTCACTCATTCATTCACTCTCTTTCAGTCTGTTTATTGTGCCTCTCTCTTCCCCCATGTTTTCCAATGTTTGTCTCTAGAGCTAGCCCCATAATAGAGATTAAACACACACACACTCACTGTTGTTCTCTCACTCCTGGTGTGGTTGGATATTTTTTGGTGGTCAAAGCAAATATATGCAAATATTTTCCTGTTTTTCTGCCCTCTAATTTGAATATTTTGAAAGACAAACATCTCCGGTCTTAGATGAGAAAGATAGGGAGGGAAGGAGTGTGCATGCAGGAGAGCAGAATAGAGCAATTAAGATGACGTGGTCTGAGAAGCAGAGTGCTATCGTGTAAACACACACACACACACACACACACTAGTGTTGTCACGATACAAACGTTTTACTAACGATACCATACCAAGCCAGGTATCAAGATACCACTGGGGGGAAAGTGTTCTGTTCGCCACGTCCCCCGACATTTGTTCCCATTTTCTAAATCTTATGCGCATCTGCTACCCAGAAAACCTGTCACTGATAGTCACACTTCTACTCAATACAACACATATTGAATTTAACTTCACACTCTATAATAGAATACTGCATAGAATGACTGATTTGCTGATAATAGCACAGGTCTACCTGTGATGTGGCTGGAGGAATGGGAGGAAGGAATATACGTGTGTAATGATCTGCTTGTCATTGTGTCAATAAGGAGAAAACACTGCATGAAACCACCTTTACTGTTCAGTTAAGACACACACACTCCCTCATAAACACTCAGACACATGTAACAGAGTTGGTTATGTTTCCATTTGCCTCTAAAGAAAGGTGTATTTAATGTTCAAGCATTCTTATTGTTTGGTTCAACTCTGATGACAATAAGGCGTGTTGTGATTGGCCCCGCTTGCAGATAGGGGAGATAGCGAACGTCAGGTCTTCCCACTATGAAAATGTGTTGCAAGGGGTAGGTCACGTTCTTTCTATTTTACAATGTGTACAAGTTTGCTGTACATTACTGATTTATACATGTGTGGGTATATGGTACCTGTTAGGGATTGAGGGGCTTTCTGGGATGTGCTTTGGCATAGGATTGCTGTAAATAAGTGTGTTAGCTAGCATACACCGATGTAATGGTCACATAAGCCCACTGTTAACACAGTTGTCTTCATGCTACAGATTTTGCCATCGACGGCCATCAATATAGTTAAGCCCTGCACAACTAACGTGCTGTTTCCTATTAAACAACAGGTATTTACACATTGTATTTTTTATATTTTGTTCACCCAGTATGAAAATGTGATGCAAGGGCAACATAAATAAATGATGCTCAACTGGGACCACTGGCTGATGGGATTTATTTGGACAAAACACAACGCAAGGAGAGTATGATATACATCTGTTACACACACACACTCCCTCATAAAGACAGAGACTCTCCCCAAACACATACACACACTGTTCCCAACTTTAAAGGCGTTAGGCACCAAACAGAATGTAAGGAGCACCACAAATAGTTTGTTATAATTTAGGCTTCCATTAGGCCTATAAGAATCCTACCTTTGAAACACATCTCATGAGTAGCACATTTTCACAGACCTGTCAAGTTACCAGGTTGTTAGCTAGCTAGGTAACAAGACTGAACAAAGTTGTTTGTTATCAAACTAATAATTAGTGTCCGGGATTAGTTTAAAAACGGCCCTCGACATGGTGTGTGAAATTATATCAAATGCGCGCGACATCGCGCAGAAAGAACAAAAAGTATCTCCGGTAATATGGGTCATATTTTTAACCGTTTGAGATCGAGACGAGACGTTTTCTTTCCTGTAAAGCTGCAGACATGCCTCTTGCAAAACGGGGTTTCCTCTCTGCGTGACGGCAAATTTGCAAAGCCAAACTGGCCTGTACTCTCCGTTTAAGGCCCATATCACTTAGCTCCCAGCCTAGTAATAAGGATGCAATGTTTAGCGATAAGGAGGAGACTCCACCCAAAGTGGGGTATGTACACTACCACGGGTGGAACCATGTCTTTGTTCAGTTGTTCGATCCTTTGGGATCATTGTTTTAACTTTGTCTAAGCTTTCGTAGTGTCCGTCGAGTTATTAATCTGATAATTAGAACCTAACAGTAGTATCATATGAAATGGTACTACGGTATTCTAAAATGTTGGTATCATAAGTATCATGGCGTTTTGGTACCGTGATATGACCGTGGTACCAGTATACTATGCAACACCAACACACACGCACAGCCCTGTTCCCCAGTGAAAGAGATCCCTGGGCCTATTGTGTCAGTGTGGAACAAATGGAGTGATATGTCTCTAGTATTTCAGTGTGGTTTTCAGGGGATCACCCCCTCTAAGGAAGATAATAGTCTGTCTGTATTCCCTATTCTACTCTCTCCCTTCAGGACACAGAATACAACTGATAGCCAGGAGTATAACAATAGCTGCTGTCTCACCTCTCTCCTGCTCTCTCTCTCTCAATTACATTTAAATTTAAGGGCTTCATTGGCATGGGAAACATATGTTAACATTGGCCAAAGCAAGTGAAGTAGGTAACAAACAAAAGTGAAATAAACAATAAAAATTAACTGTAAACATTAAGCTCACAAAGTAATAAAAAAAATAAAAGAAATTTCAAATGTCATATTATGTATATATACAATGTTGTAACGATGTGCAAATAGTTAAAGTACAAAAGGGAAAATAAATTAACATAAATATGGGTTGTATTTACAATGGTGTTTGTTCTTTCCAGTGTGTCAAGTAATTATCTTTTTGTTTTCTCATGATTTGGTTGGGTCTAATTGTGTTGCTGTCCTGGGGCTCTGTGGGGTGTGTTTGAGTTTGTGAACAGAGCCCCAGGACCAGCTTTCTTAGGGGGCTCTTCTCCGGGTTCATCTCTCTGTAGGTGATGGCTTTGTTATGGAAGGTTTGGGAATCGCTTCCTTTTAGGTGGATTTAGAATTTGTGTATTGGCCTAATTCGGCTCTGCATTCATTATTTGGTGTTTTCTGCATGCAGAGTCTCAATTTGGTGTTTGTCCCATTTTGTGAATTCTTCGTTGGTGAGCGGACCCCAGACCTTACAACCATAAAGGGCAATGGGTTCTATAACTGATTACAAAATGGAATATCATACACAGCATTTTTGAGGAACAATGGGAAAGTATTTCTACTTTGAAAGTTGATACTTGTAAACTCACTTTTGAGAAAACGGCCTTTGAATGTTTTGGTACCTACTAGAGACCTCTCCTTTGTCTACACCCATTCAGCATTGTTCACACCCTCTTAAGCCTTAGCCCCACCCATCTCTTTAAGGATTCACATGTGAGAAACAGTGAGGAGTGTAGGAAAGATTAAGACTAAAAGTGGTAGCCTACAATAAGGAAAAATTCCAGGTAAACAACGTGTCCAGATAAAAAATATGTTATAAATATTAATGACACTTACCCAGACACACTTGTCTAAATTGATGGGTCATGTGAAATAAATGCTATAACCCCCAGCCACACCCAGGGGTGGAAAAAGTACAGAAATGTCATACTTGAGTAAAAGTAGAAATAATTTCAAATTCCTTATTAAACCAGATGGCACAATTGTATTTTTTATTGACGGAGAGCCAGGAGCACACTCCAACACAATTTACAAACGAAGCATTTGTGTTTAGTGAGTCTGCAAGATCAGAGGCAGTAAGGATGACCAGGGATGTTCTCTTGATAAGTGTGGGAATTGGACAATTTTCCTACTTTTGGGTGTCAAGGAAAATGTATGGAGTAAAAAGTACATTATTTTCTTTACGAATGTAGTGAAGTAAAAGGTGCCAAAAATATATATATATATATAGTGAAGTCATGTAGATACCACAAAAACGACTTAAGTAAAAATACTTTAAATTACTACTTAAGTACTTTACACCACTGCCCAAATGCCTTCACACCAGTACATGTCAGCTGGCTAGCTAACCGCAAGCTTTAACTAGCAATACAAACCGATTGTCATATCTAGCTAAAGTTAACTAATAGGTTCAATGTTAGCTAGCTAACATTAGGCTATAACTAGCAATGCATAATGGCATTCTGAGAAAACATCACTAACGTTACATACACCTCATACACATAAATTAATGTTAGCTAGCAAGCCAGCCACTCATTTAACATTAGCTAGCTAACAGCAAGCTTTAACTTGGATATTTTGTTTAGACATGTCAAGGTTAGCTAGTTAAAAAAATGAACTATACTCCCAATCCATAGAGTAACGTTACTAGCAATACAAACCAATTGTCATAGCAACCAAATAACGTTAGGTTTAATGTTAGTTAGCAAGCCAGCCATCGAACTCCAGCTGGCCAGCTAACAGCAAGCTTTAGCTTGCAATGAAAACAACTTTCTGACTAAATTAGAAACGTATAATATCTGAATCTCTAGCTAGATTCTTACCTGTATACATGGACGAAAGCTTCACGGCAGACTGCAACCCCTTTATAAGACATCCTGTGTTTCTGTTTAGTTTGCACAGCTTGTTTGGCCCGTTGTTTTCCACTGATTTCAAAAGTGAGAGTGAGTGAGAGAGAGAGTCAGCGTTCATCGTCCAGAAAGTACGCCATCACAACGTTTTCCCACTGACCTTTGTCGATAGCGCCTGATAGATTCAGGTCAGCAATGTTATTGAGAGCAGTAGCAACATATTTGCGGTTCTCCATGGCTAAAGTAAAATTAAAATACATTTATAAAAAATTAATAAATTTAAAAAAAAAAAAATGCAGTAGAAAGGATTATCTAGGCATTATGAGCAGCTCATTTTATAGACCCCAAGATGCAACACCGCAGACCAATCCAAACTCATCTCTCTGCATGTCCAGCCCACTCATTATCTCAGCCAATCATGGCTAGCAGGAAGGTTGCTGCCTTTCTCTGTGGCTAAACCAACTAGGCTCGTAATATATCAATTGTATTCGTATTTACAGATGACATACAAGTTCGATATTAAGGCACATGAAAGTTCACATGTTCGAGAAGGCATTTTTTCTATAAAAAAACGCATTTTGATAAACATATTTTTTACGTTCAAAAGGCTCTCCTGTGAAGTCGTGACTTGCGACATACACCTAGTTTCCTGAATCGGGTCACATTTTACTTCAGATTATAGTAGGGTGAGGCCGGGTGCTGCAGACTGTTCTAGTGCCCTCACCAATTCGTTGATATATATGTTGAAGAGGGTGGGGCTTAAGCTGCGTCCCTGTCTCACCCCACGGCCCTGTGGAATTAAATGTGTGGCTTTTTGCCAATTTTAACCGCACACTTGTTGTTTGTGTACATGGATTTTATAATGTTGTATATTTTTCCCACAACACCACTTTCCAACAATTTGTATAGCAGACCCTCATGCCAAATTGAGTCAAAAGCTTTTTTGAAATCAACAAAGCATGAGAAGACTTTGCCTTTGTTTTGGTTTCTTTGTTTGTCAATTAGGGTGTGCAGGGTGAATACGTGGTTTGTCGTATGGTAATTAGGTAAAACGGCAATTTGACATTTACTCAGTACATTGTTTTCCCTGAGGAAATGTAGGAGTATGCTATTAATGATGATACAGAAGATTTCTCTCTCCCCCTCCCTCTCTCTTGCTCTCTCTCTCTTTCTTTCTCTCTCTTTCTTTATCTCTCCCTCCCTCTCTTTCTCTCTCTCCCTCTCTATTTATTTCTCTCCCCTCCCTCTCTTGCGCTCTCCCCCCCAACTCTTTCCCTCCCTCTCCCCTCCCTCCCTTTCTTTCGTTCTTACTTTCTCCTTCCCACCAGTCTCTCTCCCTCTCCTACCTTTTCCTCAGTTAAACTTCTGCCTTCCATTCATTGAAAATGTTTGTTTTCTTAAAATACAAAGCAGCTTAGTTACCACATTTAACACGTTCTGTTCTCAGCCTGTGTGTTTTTGTGTTTCTTCCTCTATGGTCTGACTCTGTTCTTACCCGGATCATTTCATCTCCCCCAGTCTCCATGGTGATGGGTATTCCTACCGTAAAGCGTAAAGTGAAGTCGTACCTGGCTGAGACGCTGCACTCGCTCATCAACAAGCTCTCACCTGAGGAGAAACATGACTGTGTCATCATCGTCTTCGTAGGAGAGGTGGGGGGAAACACACACACACACCAGGGTTTCTCAAAAAAAAAGAAATTTACCGGACCCATATGCATTGGGTGCATAACCTGATTAGGGCGTCTACCCACGGTGCTCAGAATGACAGATCACATTGATATTATGGTAATTCGTCTTGAAGATGTTAGAATAACTGTCCACATGTACTTTTCCTCAGACAACATGACCAGTAACAAACAGCAAAATCACTAGCCTGTCAATCTACTATCCACCAGAGTAGAAAAGTTGACCTTTTCTATTGATCAGCTTGTTCAGCTTGTCGTTCGCTACGAGAAATAAATATCCTTTTCTAAACAGACTCTGGGACTGTTGTCGGACGATAGATCACAAATTCATACAACAAGTAGGCCTAGGCTACATCAAAACAGTGATACTGATGCAACAGACTTGGATTAGCTAACACAACATGCCATTGGAACACATCAGTGATGGTTGCTGATAATGGGCCTCTGTACGGCTATGTAGATATTCCATTAAAAAATCAGCCTGTTCTAGCTTCAATAGTCATTTACAACATTAACAATGTCTACAATGTATTTCTGATCAATTTGATGTTATTTTAATGGACAAAATGTGCTTTTCTTTCAAAAACAAGGACATTTCTAAGTGACCCCAAACTTTTGAACGGTAGTGTAGCTCATTCTATTATTCTGGTTTAAATTTGTATTTTTTTGTGCCCAAATCCCTGACATTCTCATACACATGCACATATATATATACACACACACACACACACACACACACACACACACACACACACACACACACACACACACACACACACTGTGATATACATAACATTATTTTCTGTTTCTGCAGACGGACACGGAATACGTCCAAAGCGTGGTGACCGGACTGGAGAAAGAGTGAGTGACCTCACTTCCTGTCCCCACCTCACACAGCTTCCTGTCTTGTGATGACTGTTTCCTGTCTGATAATTCCCCTGACGGTTTAGAGAGAACAGAAGGAGAATAACAATTTGTTTGTGTGTGTGTGTCTGTCTATCCCAGGTTTTCTACAGAGTTCAGTTCAGGTCTGTTGGAGGTGATCTCTCCTCCTGCCAGCTACTACCCTGATCTCAAAGACCTCAAAGAGACCTTCGGAGACTCCAGAGAGAGGGTCAGGTGAGGGGAAACACTCAGTAAAACAGACAACATTTTAACAGGGCTCCAGACTTACATTTCCCCCTGGTGGCACTGCTGACACTAACATTTCAGTTTGAAATGTTATACTATCAGGAGGTGAGTCTCGCTCATTGCAGCAGCCGACCCCAGCAACACAGACATACAGGCAGGCACTACAGCGTGGCGCTTTTATTACAGGAATCATGAGGATAATGCACTTTACTGTTTAACAAATTCATTATCTGCCCCCAAAATATGATGTTTTGATTGAAGTAACCAGGTAGAATGTGCATCTCGCACCAGTGCGACCAATAAAAAATCGTACTCACAGCCAAGTCAAAGGGTCGCAAAATGCAACTAAATGGTCACAGCTTGGAGCCTCTGTCCCTTTCAGTCTGGAGCCCTGTCATATCCTCTGTCCCTTTCAGTCTGGAGCCCTGTCATCTCCTCTGTCCCTTTCAGTCTGGAGCCCTGTCATCTCCTCTGTCCCTTTGAGTCTGGAGCCCTGTCATCTCCTCTGTCCCTTTCAGTCTGGAGCCCTGTCATCTCCTCTGTCCCTTTCAGTCTGGAGCCCTGTCATCTCCTCTGTCCCTTTCAGTCTGGAGCCCTGTCATCTCCTCTGTCCCTTTCAGTCTGGAGCCCTGTCATCTCCTCTGTCCCTTTCAGTCTGGAGCCCTGTCATCTCCTCTGTCCCTTTCAGTCTGGAGCCCTGTCATCTCCTCTGTCCCTTTCAGTCTGGAGCCCTGTCATATCCTCTGTCCCTTTCAGTCTGGAGCCCTGTCATCTCCTCTGTCCCTTTGAGTCTGGAGCCCTGTCATCTCCTCTGTCCCTTTCAGTCTAGAGCCCTGTCATCTCCTCTGTCCCTTTCAGTCTGGAGCCCTGTCATATCCTCTGTCCCTTTCAGTCTGGAGCCCTGTCATCTCCTCTGTTCCTTTCAAGCTGGAACCCTGTTTGAATCTGTAAACAATCAGAGGAAGTTTCTCCGTCTTTCATCTTCATCTGGTGACTAACATTGGGAAACTTTCAAATAACGTCCACACCCGCCACTTTGTCACCTCTCCAGCCCAGCTCCCCTGCTCACACCCCATTGAAAATGACTTTGTTCTGGCTATTGTTCGTGGATGTGTCACGTCCGTTGGGCATTGCTAGTGACATGATGGAGAGGCGGGATGGAGGAGTGGGCCAGGTACTCAGTATTCCACAGGCATCCCTCAAAGTGAGCTCAAGGTCGATTGCATTCTTCCCTCTCTCTCCCACCCTCCCCTTTTCCCTCTCTCTCCCACCCTCCCCTTTTCCCTCTCTCTCCCACCCTCCCCTTTTCCCTCTCTCTCCCACCCTCCCCTTTTCCCTCTCTCTCCCAGCCTCCCCTTTTCCCTCTCTCTCCCAGCCTCCCCTTTTCCCTCTCTCTCCCAGCCTCCCCTTTTCCCTCTCTCTCCCACCCTCCCCTTTTCCTTCTCTCTCCCCACCCTCCCCTTTTCCCTCTCTCTCCCACCCTCCCCTTTTCCCTCTCTCTCCCAGCCTCCCCTTTTCCCTCTCTCTCCCACCCTCCCCTTTTCCTTCTCTCTCCCACCCTCCCCTTTTCCCTCTCTCTCCCACCCTCCCCTTTTCCCTCTCTCTCCCACCCTCCCCTTTTCCCTCTCTCTCCCACCCTCCCCTTTTCCCTCTCTCTCCCACCCTCCCCTTTTCCCTCTCTCTCCCACCCTCCCCTTTTCCCTCTCTCTCCCAGCCTCCCCTTTTCCCTCTCTCTCCCACCCTCCCCTTTTCCCTCTCTCTCCCAGCCTCCCCTTTTCCCTCTCTCTCCCAGCCTCCCCTTTTCCCTCTCTCTCCCAGCCTCCCCTTTTCCCTCTCTCTCCCACCCTCCCCTTTTCCCTCTCTCTCCCACCCTCCCCTTTTCCCTCTCTCTCCCACCCTCCCCTTTTCCCTCTCTCTCCCAGCCTCCCCTTTTCCCTCTCTCTCCCAGCCTCCCCTTTTCCCTCTCTCTCCCACCCGCCCCTTTTCCCTCTCTCTCCCACCCGCCCCTTTTCCCTCACTCCTACATTCACTGCTGTTGGAACATCTTTCTCTTAAACTTCTGTACTATTTTTCGATAGTAGGACATGAAAAATGGTTTTATACCACAATTCATGCACACACTTCTATTCAGCGGTGCTGTGGTTAGGCCTTGGCTCCACCCAGTTTATCAAGAGGTTTACCATTCAAATAAATGATTACCATTATGTTGTTATGTAGTTAGACTGGTAAAAACGAAGTTGAATTAATTGTATGATTTGTTTAATTTATTCATTAATGCATACACGGCTGTCTCTGAATTTTTTTATTTTATTTAAAACATTTCAAATGTACTGATATTGAACTCAAAAGATGGCCACTGATTGAACAGAGCAGTAGCTGGTAACTGTCTGGATCAAGTACCATTCTGTGACTGGCTAATATGCCTTATTTTTTGGCCGTGGTATCGTGTATCGAGTATTGTGATACTTAACCTGGTATCGGTATCACAGTGCTGGTATCGTGTATCGAGTATTGTGATACTTAACCTGGTATCGGTATCACAGTGCTGGTATCGTGTATCGAGTATTGTGATACTTAACCTGGTATCGGTATCAAAGTGTTGGTATCGTGACAACACTACTCTCCCTCTATAATTCTATCTTTCTTTCTTACTCTCTTTTCCTTTCTCTTCTTCTCTCTTCCACCTCCTTCTTTTCTCTCTCTCCCTCCTCACTCTGTTTTATCTCTACCTCTTTCCTCTGCACACCCCTCCTTCTGTCTGATCGATGTTGTCATATCCCTTCTCTCTCTCCCTCCTCACTCTGTTTTATCTCTACCTCTTTCCTCTGCACACCCCTCCTTCTGTCTGATCGATGTTGTCATATCCCTTCTCTCTCTCCCTCCTCACTCTGTGTTATCTCTACCTCTTTCCTCTGCACACCCCTCCTTCTATCTGATCGATGTTGTCATATCCCTTCTCTCTCTCCCTCCTCACTCTGTGTTATCTCTACCTCTTTCCTCTGCACACCCCTCCTTCTGTCTGATCGATGTTGTCATATCCCTTCTCTCTCTCCCTCCTCACTCTGTTTTATCTCTACCTCTTTCCTCTGCACACCCCTCCTTCTGTCTGATCGATGTTGTTATATCCCTTCTCTCTCTCCCTCCTCACTCTGTGTTATCTCTACCTCTTTCCTCTGCACACCCCTCCTTCTATCTGATCGATGTTGTCATATCCCTTCTCTCTCTCCCTCCTCACTCTGTGTTATCTCTACCTCTTTCCTCTGCACACCCCTCCTTCTGTCTGATCGATGTTGTCATATCCCTTCTCTCTCCCTCCTCACTCTGTTTTATCTCTACCTCTTTCCTCTGCACACCCCTCCTTCTGTCTGATCGATGTTGTCATATCCCTTCTCTCTCTCCCTCCTCACTCTGTTTTATCTCTACCTCTTTCCTCTGCACACCCCTCCTTCTGTCTGATCGATGTTGTCATATCCCTTCTCTCTCTCCCTCCTCACTCTGTTTTATCTCTACCTCTTTCCTCTGCACACCCCTCCTTCTATCTGATCGATGTTGTCATATCCCTTCTCTCTCTCCCTCCTCACTCTGTTTTATCTCTACCTCTTTCCTCTGCACACCCCTCCTTCTGTCTGATCGATGTTGTCATATCCCTTCTCTCTCTCCCTCCTCACTCTGTGTTATCTCTACCTCTTTCCTCTGCACACCCCTCCTTCTGTCTGATCGATGTTGTCATATCCCTTCTCTCTCCCTCCTCACTCTGTTTTATCTCTACCTCTTTCCTCTGCACACCCCTCCTTCTGTCTGATCGATGTTGTCATATCCCTTCTCTCTCTCGCTCTTCTAGAAATGGTTTATTGCTTTAATTTGTTCTCTCTCCCTCTGTTTTCTCTGGCTTTCTCTCCCTCTGTTTTCTCTGGCTTTCTCTCCCTCTGTTTTCTCTGGCTTTCTCTCCCTCTGTTTTCTCTGGCTTTCTCTCCCTCTGTTTTCTCTGGCTTTCTCTCCCTCTGTTTTCTCTGGCTTTCTCTCCCTCTGTTTTCTCTGGCTTTCTCTCCCTCTGTTTTCTCTGGCTTTCTCTCCCTCTGTTTTCACTGACTTCCTCTCCTCTCTGTTTTCTCTGACTTTCTCTCCCTCTGTTTTCACTGGTTGTCATATCCCTTCTCTCTCTCCCTCCTCACTCTGTGTTATCTCTACCTCTGTTCCTCTGCACACCCCTCCTTCTGTCTGATCGATGTTGTCATATCCCTGTTCTCTCTCCCTCTCTCACTCTGTTTTATCTCTACCTCTTTCCTCTGCACACCCCTCCTTCTGTCTGATCGATGTCTGTCATATCCCTTCTCTCTCCCTCTGCTCACTCTGTTTTATCTCTACCTCTGTTCTCTCTGCACACCCCTCCTTCTGTCTGATCGATGTTGTCATATCCCTCTGCTCTCTCTCCCTCTCTCACTCTGTTTTATCTCTACCTCTGTTCCTCTGCACACCCCTCCTTCTGTCTGATCGATGTTGTCATATCCCTTGCTCTCTCTCCCTCTCTCACTCTGTTTTATCTCTACCTCTTTCTCTCTGCACACCCCTCCTTCTGTCTGATCGATGTTGTCATATCCCTTCTCTCTCTCTCGCTCTTCTAGAAATGGTTTATTGCTTTAATTTGTTCTCTCTCCCTCTGTTTTCTCTGGCTTTCTCTCCCTCTGTTTTCTCTGGCTTTCTCTCCCTCTGTTTTCTCTGGTTTTCTCTCCCTCTGTCTCTGTGTCCCGTGTGAAATCAGTGTTCATCCAACGAGACCGCACGTCTTTGTTATTTTTAAAAAGGTATTTATTTATTTAACCAGGTAGGCTAGTTGAGAACAAGTTCTCATTTACAACTGCGACCTGGCCAAGATAAAGCAAAGCAGTTCGACACAAACAACAACACAGAGTTACACATGGAATAAACAAACCTACAGTCAATAATACAGGAGAAAAATCTATATACAGCATGTGCAAATGAGGTAGGATAAGAGAGGTAAGGCAATAAATAGGCCATGGTGGCGAAGTAAATACAATATAGCAAGTAAAACACTGGAATGGTAGATTTGACAGTAGATGAGTGTGCAAAGTAGAAATACTGGGGTGCAAAGGAACAAAATAAATAAATAAATACAATAGGGGAAGCGGTAGTTGTTTGGGCTATTTATAGATGGGCTATGTACAGGTGCAGTGATCTGTGTGCTGCGTGTGCATGCTCAGTGTGCTTTTTTAATTTAATTTAATTTTAAAAGGCAAGTCAGTTAAGAACAAATTCTTATTTTCAATGACGGCCTAGGAACAATGGGTTAACTGCCTTGTTCAGGGGCAGAACAACAGATTTTTACATTGTCAGCTTGGCGATTTGATCTTGCAACCTTTCGGTTACTGGCCCAACACTCTAACCACTAGACTACCTGCTTCATTCTATAGTTAGAGGACTCCTGATATCTCCAGGAGTGATAAGTATCATTTTCGTCTTGTTGTTTAGTACTGTCTAGGGCCATCTACTTTTTAAGGGTCCACACCACTCTCTCAATTAAGTATCTTACCTAGTTGTTTTCGGATTATCTCATTTAGCTTTTTTGTAGTTCTTTAGTCAACTATGTGTGTGTTTTCTGTACCTGTTTGCTCCTCTCACTGTAGGATTTACAGACACTCCCCACCCCTTAGCTGCAACTCTTCTAATTTAATCTACCCTGCGTGCACAACCCATGTGGAATCCCTGGAACTGGTCAAGAACGCTGAGTTCATCTCAGCCTATGCTACTCTTCAGTCCCTAGACTTTTTGGCCCTGACGGAGACATGGATCAACCCAGAGAACCCTGCTACTCCAGCTGCTCTCTCTTCATCAGACTAAGTTTCAACGTATGCTCAGTACTGGTGTCCCCCGGGCTCGGTCCTAGTCGCTCTTCTCTCTATACACCAAGTCACTCGGCTCCATTATATCCTCACTTTGTCTCTCCTATCATTGCTATCTGGATGACACTCAACTACTTTTCTTTTTCCACCCTTCTGACACCCAGGTGGCGACATCCATCACTAAGTGCAGATATCTCCGCTTGGATGACGTCCCACCACCTCAAGCTCAACCTTGACAGGACGGAGCTGCTCTTCCTCCCACTGAAGGCCTGTCCACTCCAAGACCTCTTCATCACAGTTGACAACTCCACAGTGTCGCCCTCCCAGAGTGCAAAGAACCTTGGTGTGACCCTGCACAACACCCTGTCGTTCTCTGTAAACATCACAGCAGTCACTCACTCCTCCAGGTTCATGCTCTACAACATCCGTAGAGTACGACGCTACATCATACAGAAAGTGGTGCAGGTCCTAATTCAGGCGCTTGTCATCTTCCATCTGGACTACTGTTACTCTCTGTTGGCTGGGATCTCGGCTTGTGCCATCAAATCCCTGCAATTTATCCAGAACGCCGCGGCCTGCCTGGTGTTCAATTTTCCCAAATTTTCCCAAGTCACCCCGCTCCTCCGCACACACCACTGACTTCCAGTCAAAGCTTGCATCCACTACAAGACTTGCCTATGGGGCAGGAAGAGGAACCTTAAGGCTATGCTCAAACCCTACACCACAACCCGAGTACTCCGTTCTGCCACCTCTGGTCTGTTGGCTCTCCCACCGCTATGGGAGGGCAAGTCCTGCTCAGCCCAGTCCAAGCTCTTCTATGTTCTGGCACCTTAATGGTGGAACCAGCTGCCCCCTAAAGCTAGGACAGCAGAGTCCCTGCCCATCTTCCTGAAAACATCTGAAACCCTACCTCTTCAAAGGGTATCTTAAATAATCCCACAGCACCCCCCACGTACCCCCTCCTTACCCCCACATCCACCCCCACCAACAAAAACACTTGCCTTTCCTGAACTAACGCTCACACTTTTCCCCCTTACTAGCTGTGACTTTGCTGATAACTGCATTATTGAGTAACATGTACATACTATGACTGAGATATGTGGTTGTCCCACCTAGCTGAATGCACTAACTGGAAGTCGCTCTGGGTTAGAGAAGCCTTTATTGTTCCCACTATTCTTCACAAACCTTTATTGTTCCCACTATTCTTCACAAACCTTTATTGTTCCCACTATTCTTCACAAGCCTTTATTCTTCCCACTATTCTTCACAAACCTTTATTCTTCCCACTATTCTTCACAAACCTTTATTCTTCCCACTATTCTTCACAAACCTTTATTCTTCCCACTATTCTTCACAAGCCTTTATTCTTCCCACTGCCCTCACATCAGAAATGTGTTGATGTTCGTTCTTTCTCTCTCTCTTTCTTTCTTTCTTTCTTTCTTTCTTTCTTTCTTTCTTTCTTTCTCTTTCTTTCTCTCTTTCTTTCACAGTGTTTGAACTCAGTCTGATGTGTGCCTGTTGTGTGTTGCCCTTTGTAAGCACAATCATTTTTCATGGGGCTCATTGAATATGAATGAGAAGCCCCCTGGACTCCCTGCTGCTGGAAAGGTGGAAAGATTAACACAACTGTGTGTGTGTGTGTGCGCACGCCTCTGAGTGCATGGAAAACAGAGCTCATTAGAGCCACTTATAGCAAGAATTGACTGTACCTACTGCCCACCTGCTGTGTGTGTGTGCCAACCTCAACACCTGCTGTCAGGCAGTGATGTGTACACCTGCTCCCTCCAGCCACCATGCATCAGTTATTTAGCAACAGGGTAGGAGGAAATGATTCCTAATCGTGTGTGTGTTGTAGATGGCGGACCAAGCAGAATCTGGACTATTCCTTCCTCATGATGTATGCTGTGAGCAAAGGAGTCTACTATGTCCAGGTATGTACGTCCTTGGAACACACATACACACACATTCCGCCCCTAGCCCTATTAAAACTGCGTTCCCATGGCAACATGTTATAATGTGCCCGGCAGGAGCAGTATGTGTCTGGGGCAGAGTTGTAGTACACCTAGTACCAACACACACACACACACTTACTTCAGCATCAGAGGATTCGTTACCACGGAAACAGTGATGAGTCTGCAGTTTGGAACAATACGTTCCCAATTTGGGCATGTTCTTTACATCAAACAGGGTCATTTGCAATTGTGTGTGGGTCAGAAGAGCAGGACGGAGAGAGATGGAGTTGCATGCTCTTTTGTCAGAGTTGGGCAGTATTTTCTCCTCCTTGTGAAGATCAGAGCTACTGTGATACTGTACAAGTTGTTCTGTCTGTTATATCATACCACCTGCTGATCCCTCCCTCATTCCCATAGATCACAAGCATACATAGATATAATGAGCTACCACATTAAATCTCATCACGTCTTCTGTTAACCCCATCTGTCCTTTGTTTGTTTGTTTGTTTGTTTGTGTTCTGGTTGATGTTTTAATGTTCCATTCTGTGTTGACGTTGTCTCCAGGGGATGACAGAGGTACTGAGTGCTGCCATTAACACTGTGTAGTTGACTTTACTGTTGTAGGCCATAGACATCATAGTGCCTATAGAATGTACACAACCATAGACCTTATGCACAGTGCATTCAAAGTATTTAGACCCCTTGACTTTTTCCACATTTTGTTACGTTACAGCCTTATTCTAAAATGGATTGAAAAAAGATATCATCATCAATCTACCCACAATATGTTTTTAGATTTTTTTTTAGCAAAGAAATGAAAAACAGATATACCCCTTTTCTATGAGACTCGAAATTGAGCTCAGGTGCATCCTGTTTCCATTGATCATCCTTGAGTTCTTTCTACAACTTGATTGAAGTCCACCTGGGGTAAATTCAATTGATTGGACATGATCTGTCAACTGTGGGACCTGTCTATATAAGGTCCCACAGTTGACAGTGCATGTCAGAGCAAAAACCAAGCCATGAGGTCGAAGGAATTGTCCGTAGAGCTCAGAGACAGGATTGTGTCGAGGCACAGATCTGGGGAAGGGTACCAAAAAATGTTTGCAGCATTGAAGGTCCCCAAGAACACAGTGGCCTCTATCATTCTTAAATTTAAGAAGTTTGGAACCACCAAGACTCTTCCTAGAGCTGGCCAAACTGAGCAATTGGGGGAGAAGGGCCTTGGTCAGGGGGTGACCAAGAACCCGATGGTCACTCTGACAGAGCTCCAAAGTTCCTCTGTGGAGATGGAAGAACCTTCTAAAAGGACAACCATCTCTGCAGCACTCCACCAATCAGGCCTTTATGGTAGAGGGGCCAGATGGAAGCCACTCCTCAGTAAAAGGCACAAGAGCCCGATTGGAGTTTGCCAAAAGGCACCTAAAGGACTCCCAGACCATGAGAAACAGGATTCTCTGGTCTGAATGCCAACCATCATGTCTAGAGGAAACCTGGCACCATCCCTACAGTGAAGCATGGTGGTGGCAGCATCATGCTGTGGGGATGTTTTTCAGCGGCAGGGACTGGGAGTCAGGATCAAGGGAAAGATGAACAGAGCCAAGTACATAGAGATCCTTGATGAAAACCTGCTCCAGAGCGGACCTCCGACTGGGTCGAAGGACAACGACCCTAAGCACACAGCCAAGACAATGCAGGAGTGGCTTCGGGACAAGTCTCTGAATGTCCTTGAGTGGCCCAGCCAGAGCCTGGACTTGAACCTGATCGAACATCTCTGGAGAGACCTGAAAATAGCTGTGCAGCGACGCTCCCCATCCAACCTGACAGCTTGAGAGGATCTGCAGAGAAGAACGGGAGAAACTCCCCAAATACAGGTGTGCCATGCTTGTAGCATCATACCCAAGAAGACTCGGCTGTAATCGCTGCCAAAGGTGCTTCAACAAAGTACTGAGTAAAGGGTCTGAAGACTTACGTAACTGTGATATTATTTACAATAATTTCAAAAAAACTGTTTTTGCTTTGTCATTATGGGGTATTGTGTGTCGATTTTATGAGGGGGGGGGTATTTAATTTTTTTGCCTTTAACGTAAGAAAATTTGAAAAAAGTCTGAATACTTTCCGAATGCACTGTACCGAATGCAGTGTTTCTGTAGCCGCTATGCACAAGCTTAGCTCAGTGAGAGGGACTTGTATGGTGTTATGTTTGTCAGCTGTATGTGTGATGGCTGAACCCCTGCAAGCCTCTCACCTCACCAGTCACTCTTTCTCCCCCACCACACCACCTTCACCTCAGTTGGAGGATGACATTGTGGCCAAACCAAACTACTTTGCCACCATGAAGAACTTTGCCCTACAGCTCTCCTCTGAGGACTGGATGATCCTTGAGTTCTCCCAACTCGGCTTCATCGGTAACGCACATGAACACACACACATATACACACACACACGTGCACAGTCTGAACATTTAGCAACCCTTTGCATGGGCTGCGTCTCCATCCACTGCATGCACCGATGTCGGCCTTCCGCATATGTGGTGGAAGGTGGCAGAGCTACAGCGTTTGTCAGACCAGGAGCCATCCTGAAAATTGGCCTTCTAACGAAATGTCTGTACTGTCCGAACGGTTCGGGCTATAAACGAATGACATCACCATCGAAAGCAGAGACAATCACGAACACATTGTTTTGCCCTACGACACCCACAAGCCTCACAAAGCTCGTCTGAAACTAACCCGGTACCAGTTAAAAATATTAATGGCAGTATGTCAGTACCAACGTAAAAAAGGGGTTAAAGCTGCAATATCTATCTTTTTGGGCGTCCTGACAAAATTCACATAGAAGTGTGAGTTATATAGATCTGTATTCTCATTGAAAGCAAGTCTAAGAAGCTCGGCAGGTAGCCTAGGGGTTAGAGCGTTGGGCAAGTAACCGAAAGGTTGCTGGATCAAATCCCTGGGCTGACAAGGTAAAAATCTGTTGTTCTGACCCTGAGCAAGGCAGTTAACCCACTGTTCCCCGGGCCCTGAGCATGGCAGTTAGCCCACTGTTCCCCGGGCCCTGAGCAAGGCAGTTAACCCACTGTTCCCCGGGCCCTGAGCAAGGCAGTTAACCCACTGTTCCCTGGGCCCTGAGCAAGGCAGTTAACCCACTGTTCCCCGGGCGCTGAATACTTGGATGGCAGCCCCCCTCACCTCTCTGATTCAGAGGGGTTGGGTTAAATGCGGAAGACACATTTCAGTTGAATGCATTCAGTTGTACAACTGACTAGGTATCCATATTTGTCTTTGTACACCAGCTTCAAACAGCTAAAAATACAATAGTTTTGGTTATGGAAATATTTTTCACAGCGGTTTCGACGGTACAATGATTATCTACACGACTGCTTGTTTTGCAACCAGGAAATGGCACCACAAAAAATCATACAAATAATTTTGGTATATATCTCCGATATGGGCTGACACTTCAAAACATACTTCCTCCCCAAAACATTTTTTGACTCGTTTTTTTCTCCATAGATGAATATGTTATTCAATGTGTTTCTACGGGCTAATAGCAGTAAGGCCAAATTCAATGTTTCATCAAATAATCAAATAGCTTGGTATGACCATATTAAAACAATTCCATATGTTAGCTTAGTAGAAACCCAGGCCCTTAGACTCCAGGGGGTTATTAACGAACACTGACTGTCAGCTAAAATTATGGAACGTCAGCAAACATCAGGAGGCTTTTAGAGTGTAAAAAAACAAAGGTTTGAGTGGCCATCCCACTTAAAATACTCCTTCTATGCGCTGTCTTCCACTCTCCATCTCGCTATCGATCCCCCAACCTCCCCATCTCCCTGTTTCACTCCCTCCTCTTTCTCCTCTCCCTCTCTCTCCCCATCGACCTCTCCTCTGTCTCCCTCCCTCTCTCAGGTAAGATGTTCCAGGCTCCAGATCTCAACCTCATAGTAGAGTTTATCCTCATGTTCTATAAGGAGAAGCCCATTGATTGGCTACTGGACCACATCCTCTGGGTCAAAGTGTGTAACCCAGAGAAAGACGCGGTACGTAAAAACTGTGTGTGGGGAGGGGTTATCTTCAACTTTTTTTCACTATCTACCCTTTCTCCCTGCAGAAGCACTGTGAGAGGCAGAAGTCGAGTCTGCGTGTGCGGTTCAGGCCCTCTCTTTTTCAACATGTGGGGCTGCACTCCTCTCTGGCCGGAAAGATCCAGAAACTCACTGTGGGTCCCAAACCTCTCATCCTCTCTCTAGCACCCTCCCTCTCACCCTAGATCACTCTCTCTGCATCAGCCTTTTACCATATGTCCAAACACCACCTCCATCTACCCAAATATCTCCTCAACCCACCATACTAGGCCATGCTCACATCCCCCTGGTATGACCACTACCGGTCATCTATGCTGCTGTCTCACTTCCACTTCCTGTTTAGGATAAGGACTTCCTGAAGCCCCTGCTCCATAAGATCCATGTGAACCCGCCTGCTGAGGTGTCCACATCTCTCAAGGTACAGCACCTTTAAATCACCCTCACAGACACCTTTCTGGCTTGACCTTCTTATGAGTTGAAAGATATATAATGTTTTAAAGCCTGTTTCACCATTGGCTTTTTATTTCAAAATGTAAGGTAGTACGATATTATTGTTTGATATAGTTATTTGTGAAGTATACTGAGATGTTTTGAATTCATTAAAAAAGTTTGATATGTGTACTTATTTGTAAAGTATATTGAGATGTTTTGAATGCATTCAGCTGACTGCTGTGCTGCGCTGTGCTGCGCTGCGCTGTGCTGTGCTGTGCTTTGCTGCGCTGTGCTGTGCAGGTGTACCAGGGCCACACTTTGGAGAAGACCTACCTGGGAGAAGACTTCTTCTGGGCCATCAATCCTACTGCTGGAGACTACGTCCTCTTCAAGTTTGACAAGCCCATCAGCATAGAGAGGTGCGGAGGGATATGGAGCTGTGTGTGTGCATTTCTGAGGGAAAAGAGATGTCGTGATGCCATACACACAATCTTCCTCTTCCACAAGCTTAAGCATGCCTCTCTCTGGGGCTCAGTGTCTGCTAATGAGGGTGTTCTAAAATAAGAACTCCCAGGACACCTTGGGGGATTCACAGAAAGAAAGAGCGGAAAGGGTTGGAAGGAGAAAGAAAGAGAGGTGGTGGAGGAAGGAGACAGAGATGAGGTGATGTGGATGGAATGGATGAGTAGAAAGAGGCTATAGAGGTGTTAGAGAAGTCAGAGAGCTTCAGGGTGATTGACTGAGAGGGAAAAGAGAATAGCGAGGCTATATACACGGGGTACCGGTACAGAGTCAATGTGCGGGGGCACCGGTTAGTCGAGGTAATATGTAAAAAAAAAAAAAAAAAAAAAAATTGTAAACCTTTATTTAACTAGGCAAGTCAGTTAAATACTCATTCTTATTTACAATGACGGCCAAACCCGGACCAATTGTGCGCTGCCCAATGGGACTCCCAATCACGGCCGGTTGTGATACAGCCTGGATTTGAACCAGGGTATCTGTAGTGACGCCTCAAGCACTAAGATACAATGCCTTAGACCGCTGCTCCACTCGGGAGCCCTATATGTTGGTAGAGTTATTAAAGTGACTATGCATAGATAATAACAGAGAGTAGGAGCAGCATAGAAGAGGGTGGAGGGGCAATGCAAATAGTCTGGGTAGCCATTTGATTAGATGTTCAGGAGTCTTATGGTTTGGGGGTAGAAGCTGTTTAAAAGCCTCTTGGACCTAGACGTGGCGCTCCGGTACCGCTTGCCGTGTGGTAGCAGAGAAAGCAGTCTATGACTAGGGTGGCTGGAGTCTTAAACAATTTTTAGGGCCTTCCTCTGACACCGCCTGGTATAGAGGTCCGGGATGGCAGGAAGTTTGGCCCCGGTGATGTACTGGGTCGTACGCACATACCAGGCAGTGATGCAACCCGTCAGGATGCTCTTGATGGTGCGGCTGCAGAACCTTTTGAGGATCTGAGGACCCATGCCAAATCTTTTCAGTCTCCTGAGGGGAAATAGGTTTTGTCGTGCCCTCTTCACGACTGTCTTTGTGTGCTTGGACCATATTAGTTTGTTGGGGATGTGGACGCCAAGGAACTTGAAGCTCTCAATCTGCTCCACTACAGCCCCATCGATGAGAATGTGGGCGTGCTCGGTCCTCCTTTTCCTGTAGTCCACAGTAATCTTCTTTATCTTGATCACATTGAGGGAGAGGTTGTTGTCCTTGCAACAAACAGTCAGGTTTCTGACCTCCTCCCTATAGGCTGTCTCGTCATTGTCGGTGATCAGGCCTACCATCTGCAAACTTAATGATGGTGTTGGAGTCATGCCTGCATGCTGAGGGAGGTGTTTAGTCCCAGGGTCCTTAGCTTAGTGATGAGCTTTGAGGGCACTATGTGTTGAACAGCATTCTCACATAGGTGTTCCTTTTGTCCAGGTGGGAAAGGACAGTCTGGAGTGCAATAGAGATTGCATCATCTGTGGTTTTGTTGGGGCGGTATGCAAATTGGAGTGGGTCTAGGGTTTCTGGGATAATGGTGTTGATGTGAGCCATGACCAGCCTTTCAAAGCACTTCATGGCTACAGATGTGAGTGCTACGGGTCAATAGTCATTTAGGAAGGTTACCTTAGTGTTCTTGGGCGCAGGGACTATGGTGGTCTGCTTGAAACAAGTTGGTATTACAGACTCAGACAGGGAGAGGTTGAAAATGTCAGTGAAGACATGTTGAGGTAATCCGTCTGGCCCTGCGGCCTTGTGAATGTTGAACTGTTTAAAGGTCTTACTCACATCGGCTGTGGAGAGCGTGATCACACAGTCGTCCGGAACAGCTGATGCTCTCATGCATGTTTCAGTGTTACTTGCCTCGAAGCGAGCATATAAGTTATTTAGCTCGTCTGGTAGGCTCGTGTCATTGGGCAGCTCTCGGATGTGCTTCCCTTTGTAGTCTGTAATAGTTTGCAAGCCCTGCCACATCCGATGAGCGTCGGAGCCGGTGTAGTACGATTCGATCTTAGTCCTGTATTGACGCTTTGCCTGTTTGATGGTTTGTCAGAGGTTATAGCAGGATTTCTTACAAGCTACCGGGTTAGAGTCCCGCTCCTTGAAAGCGGCAGCTCTACCCTTTTAGCTCAGTGCGGATGTTGCCTGTAATCCATGGCTTCTGATTGGGGTATGTACGTACAGTCACTGTGGGGACGATGTCATCGATGCACTTATTGTTGAAGCCAGTGACTGATGTGGTGTAATCCTCAATGTCATCGGAAGAATCACGGAACATGTTCCAGTCTGTGATAGCAAAACAGTCCTGTAGTTTAGCATCTGCTTAATCTGACCACTTTTTTATAGACCGAGTCACTTGTGCTTCCTGCTTTGGTTTTTGCTTGTAAGCAGAAATCAGGAGGATAGAATTATGGTCAGATTTACCAAATGGGGGATGAAAGAGAGCTTTGTACGCGTCTCTGTGGAGTAAAGGTGGTCAAGTTTTTTCCCCTCTGGTTGCACATTTAACATGCTGATAGAAATGAGGTAAAACTGATTTAAATTTCCCTGCATTAAAGTCCCCGGCCACTAGGAGTGCCGCCTCTGGATGAACGTTTTCTTGTTTGCTTATGGCGGTATACACCTCATTGAGTGCAGTCTTAGACAGCTACAAAAAATACAGATGAAAACTCTCTAGGTAGATAGTGTGGTCTACAGCTTATCATGATATACTCTACCTATGGTGAGCAAAACCTAGAGACTTCCTTAGATATCGCGCACCAGCTGTTGTTTACAAATATACATAGACCGCCACCCCTTGTCTTACCAGAGGCTGCTGTTCTATCCTGCCGATAACCTGCCAGCTGTATGTTATAAATGTCGTCGTTCAGCCATGACACAGTGAAACATAAGATATTAGTTTTTAATGTCCCGTTGGTAGGATATACGTGCTTTTAGTTCGTCCCATTTATGTTTCTGGTTTGTGTTTAGGGTTTCTGTTTAATGTGTTTTGTTTCGGTCTGTCGCAGCCAGTGACGTCTCGTGTTTGTGTCTGGGCTTGATTTGCACAAATTAGCCAGCCAGGGTACCATTGTACTGATGACATTTCATTATCGTGTGTGTGTGTGTGTGTGTGTGTGTGTGTGTGTGTGTGTGTGTGTGTGTGTGTGTGTGTGTGTGTGTGTGTGTGTGTGTGTGTGTGTGTGTGTGTGTGTGTGCACGCCACCGCTACCACAGGCTTGGTTTAAACATATCAGATGTGTCGTTACAGAAAGCACAGCAAAGTGTGTGACAGGACAGTGTTACGTGTAAGTAAGGATCTGAGTTTGCATATTCATGAGTGTGATGTGAATTTGCATTAATAGTGTTATGCGATTGGCAGGTTCCTGTTCCGCAGTGGGAACCAGGAACACCCTGGAGACAGGATAGAGAACACCACTGTAGAGATACTGCCCTTCTCGGTAAGACGACAACATTCATACAATGCAAAGACAACATTCATACAATGCAAAGACAACATTCAGACAATGCAAAGACAACATTCAGACAATGCAAAGACAACATTCAGACAATGCAAAGACAACATTCAGACAATGCAAAGACAACATTCAGACAATGCAAAAACAACATTCAGACAACACAAAGACAGCATTTGGACGACACAGTGTGCAATAATGTGTCAATAGTCAGGGCACTTGTTTCTGATTGGTTTATTGATCCATCATCACTCAAAATGTCTATGTCAGTTATTGATTGGTTATTGACAGGATCATGAGCACAGCCTGCTCCATTCAATTTTACTACCAGAGGCGGGAGATAAGCACTGTGCATCAGGGGAGGCTGCTGAGGGGAGGACGGCTCATAATAATTGCTGGAACGGAGTAAATAGAATGGTATCAAACACATAGTTTCTATGTTTGATGTATTTGATACCATTCCACTAATTGCACTCCAGTCATTACCATGAGCCCGTCCTCCCCAATTAAGGAACCACCAACCTCCTGTGGTGTGCATCATACTGAATGTTAGTGTTAACAAGGCTCTCTACCTACCTAGTGTGTGCATAACATTACCAACATAACCACAACATGTGTCTGTGTCTGAAGGAAACTGGACCTAAGTCCAAAGAGAAATACAAGCGAACTGATGACCGCTTCTACAGGATCGGTGAGTGGACCTGTACCAACCCTCGTATTCCGTTACCTTAGAACACATACACAGCCTGATCAGATTACCCAGTCTCATTGTTCCTGCCACAGACTGATACACAATTTACAAACTGCCTGTCCAAAGGTCCTCAATCACAGCGCTCTCTCTCTCTCCCTCTCTCTCTCTCTCTCTCTAGGTCAATTTGAGAAGGGTGTGGCTGAGGGGGCTGTAGACACCTCCTTCAACCCGGTGGTGGCGCTGCGTCTCTCTGTCGTCAAAGACTCAGCTGTCTGGGCCATCCTCAGCGAGGTCAGCCAATCACACGCCATCATCTGTCCTTTAATATTTTATATCATGTTTATATTCTACCCAGCGGAATGTTATCCTGTATAACGAGAGCTGTGTGTGACGGTTCTGTGTGTCTCTCTGTAGATTCACATAAAGAGGAGAGCAGGCTGACATAAAGCGGGGGGCCACATCAATCCTGGCCCCCGGCCCCGGGGTGCTCGCAGACGCACCTAAAACTGACTGACCAGGGGCCTTCTGCCACCTAGCAACCAGCAGTGACATCATCAGAGCGCACCAGAGCCGCTCCTCTCAGGGTTTCTGTCTAAGGGCGCTGTCACTCGATTGCTTTCTCTCTATTGCTGCCTATCCTTTCCTCGCTCTCTTGCTCTCTTTTTGCGTGAATGTGAATACTACTGTACAAAAAAGAGCCAGATATAAAATATCAGAAGTCATTTGGTATGTCCGGAAGAAATCCGTTTCCAGCTCTGACTGTCGAGGTAACGCCGATGGCTTGTGACTCGGAGAGACACACCTCAGCTGATCTGAGAGGCTGATGTCACCAGGATGCTGGTGTTGCACATGCTGCTCTCTGCTCCATGTGCTCTTCGTCTCAGCCTCTCTGATCTGTTCCACTGAGGTATTGCACTCACTGGAGCTATAGTGGAGCCCCCTGCTGGTGATTGAAGTGACTGAAGAATGGCTCCATCAGCCTCAAAGACCTGTTGCTTTTTGTTCTTTTCCACAGAGTTGTGTGTTTTAGGTAAACAGCAGGTAATAAATAGACAAACAAGTTGTCAGTCTTTCTTATCGTGAAGATAACTGCCTTTATTACTTCCTTCTTTTGAAAGGGATTACAATGACGATGACAAACGAAGCGGAAACTAAATGTGGTTCCCCATCTTTAAAGTGACAGGTCTGCCAAACTATGCCCTGGGTAGAAGTCACCCATAGGTGCAGATCTTGGATCAGCTTGCCTTACTCAAGTCTCAACCCAAACCATTCTGGGCAAAACACCTGAAACCTACCTAAGATCTGTGTCTGGGGCAGTTTGATCTAGTGGAGGCCGCTGAGGGGAGGACAGCTCATAATAATGGCTGGAATTGAGCAAATGGAATGGCATCAAGCACATGGAAACCATGTGTTTAATGTATTTGATACCATTCCACTGATTCCACTCCAGCCATTATCATGAGCCTGTCCTCCCCAATTAAGGTGCCACCAACCTCCTGTGGTTTCATTTTATTCCATGAAAAATCTTTGTGACTGAAGGAAACCACATCTATCTCTCTACTTCCTGTTTGACAAGAAGTCAGTCTGAAAGACCTCTAGTGTCCTTTAAGTGGTAAACTAATCAGACTTTGGCCTTGACTTTGCTCACCTGAAGGGATGTATTGCTATATTCATTTTATTATTATTATTACTACGACAATGACGACGTATGAAGGTGAATTAATTAATTTAAAATAAATCTTTAATTTGTACAAGAGGTTCAAAGAAAAAAATGATTTATGCTACGGTAGTTGATGTGTTCTTTTTGTTCCCGAAACGAGCTGCTTGGTATTCCATGTTGTCTTGTCCGCTGGTTGGTTGAGATAGAGGTTGAATCTAACTGCTGTTCCAGAGTCAGTTTTTGTATAACATTTCTCAGATGGTTAAAGTTAAAATGAAGGAGAGCTGACATCAGTACAGGCCTTAAGCCAGAGATCCTGGCTGAGGTTGTGCTAAATCCATACCCATGTGCCTTTAAAGTCCTGCTCCTCCATAATGAGTCCGGAGCAGAACTTCCCTTCATTCACTCCCTTCCCTCTACCCTACATTGACTCTTTTGAAGGGATTTGTTTACGTGATACAAGATTTACAGATGACAGGGGTAACGGTTCCTCCATAACTCGCCACCAATTGTACAGTGTGACTCATGTTTACCATCAGCAATGGGGGATTCATTCTCTTCATTTCATTTTGATGACTTCACTATGTTGAAATGATATATTGAACAGATGATCAAATGCTATTTAGAACGTTGCACTGAGTTTTCAACTGACAGTTTTGAATGTTCCATTCTTTTTTGTTGTTGCTGGGCTTTCATTTACCATCTCCCATTGGTTTTGTCATTTTACACTTCTGACATCATCAGTGAGTTCTACCCCATGTGATGTCTGATTCTGTCCGATCATTTAATTGGAGACTGCTGGCAGTGGTTAGACAGGATGTTGCATTTATTCTATGCGCCATCTAGTTGCAGAAGGATGCATGTATACCAGTGGAGGCTGCTGAGGGGAGGACGGCTCATAATAATGTCTGGAACAGAGCAAATGGAATGGCATCAAACACATAGAAACCATGTTTGATACCATTCCACTAATTCTGTTTCAGCTGTTACCACGAGCCCGTCCTCCCCAATTCAGGTGCCATTAACCTGTAATGCTGACGGCCATGCTCCCCTGGGGGGCATCTTGTCTACTCTGATTGTAGCTGTACAGAAAAGCTATTTGCATTGCTCTTTGATTCATAGTTTCAGGATAGGTCACACAAAAAAAAGAGATTTAATGAAGATTTCGTTTTTCTATCAAAATTCCATACACGTGAGAGAAGATTGTGATCGTTTTGATTGGGATTGCTATTTTAAATGTCAAAGATGTGTATGCACGCATGTCCAATTCTAAATCGTCCCCTACATCACAGCACTTAATGTTGATCTAGTAGGGTTGGACAACTACAGTATAAGGAACAATCCTACCCAATCCTTTAAATAAAAACTCCTAGGTAGGATAAAGACTAGGGGTGGATTTGGGCAACACTTTCGAAAGCGGGCCACTTTGTACCAGGTTTGCTTGTCTGTAAATGTCCTTTATTTATTGTGTGATTGATTGATTGGTCAACTTTTTGAATGGAGCTGGCCCCTCCCCTGAGCCCCCTGGTCTAACCAGACCCTCTCACTCACACCTGGGCCTTTATTTAAGTAGTGCAACGGATTAGAACCTTCAGATAGAAATCTATTCTGTAGATCCGATATGATTCTCTGTGTAGAAATGGGAATCGTGCCAGATCTATACATTACATTTCTATCTGCAACGCTCTAGCGAAGGATTTGCAACCTCCTGAATTAACCTCTTAAGGTGGAGGACGGCTTGAGCAGAGGGGAACACAAACTGTGTTTCTCACTAGTTTAAAGGGGGTTTCTTCCATCCTTTTTTTGTGCCCTTCATCCACGCTTATCTAAGATTGTATAGAAAAGCAATATGGAGGTTAGCCTATTATTGAGTCGCTTGCCTAGACCCTAGAGGTAGATGAAAGAAAAGAGACAGCAAGACTATGAAGACAGTCAGGCTCACCCCACCCCTGCCTGCTTCCACCTTCTCTGTTCTCCCCATCAGGTCATGTCATGTGCCTTCATCACTACGTTAGTATATCTGCCTCTGATGTTTTTTACATGGACATCGTTGAAATAAATCCCATTGGTTGATACAATTCACACCCATCTGTTTTCTGCCTTGGTTTCATTATTTCACATAATTCACTGTCTGATGGGAGAATGCCTCATTTCCATCAGCCACACATTCCTATAGAGCCAACCGGCTAGGTTAAAAATAAATCAAGAGATGGCATCAACATGTTGGAGTTGCTGCAGGATCTATGGAAACATCCTTTCCATCGTGCTCCTTTTGATGTTCTGCTGACAGATAAGCTTTGAGTGGCACCTAGCGGTATACTTGAAAAAGTACATGTTAAAAATCTACTAATTTCGCCGAAACGTACAAAAACTACAAACACTCCCAGCATGCATATAGTTCAATTTTTGTATTCCCAGGATGCTTTGCGAATCAAATATGGTGGCTTGCATTACAACGTTCATGTAACATACTGTAAAATATATTCTTTAAGTCTAAATTTCTTGCGTAATTGTCTTAAATGTAAGTGCAGCACAATGCCTAAATTCTACGAGGACAAAGAGGAGGATGGCAGGGCATGCTCAGGAATCAGGGAGGACTTCAAGGCATGTCTCCTTCAACACGACTGCGTTGTAAAGGTAACGTTATGGAATATATGATATCCCCTTTCATCTGAGGTTATGGTTTGCTAGCTAATATTATGCTTTACAGTTTTACTTGTATAACATCCCTTATTTCAAAGCGTAGGACTACCTTAAATTGTAAATTATGGCTTGTTGGTTGGTTGAGCCACACTTCCATTAAAAAAGAAAAGTGCAGCGCTTTCTACACCTGATCGTTCTGGATATGTGTTGTGTGGTCAACGTAAACGGTGAGAATGATCAATAACATATCAAAACACCAGTCTTGGTACAAACGTGTTTGACTAACTCCATGTTGTCCATTCCTGCAGGAGGGGAAGATGCCCAGTCAGTGTCTGAAGGAGGGTCACTGTAAAGCACTGCAGACCTCTTTCTTCGAGTGCAAGAGATCCATGGTGAGGTCACCGGTCATCACTGACATCAATGACATTCATTCAACACTTGGCAAATCCTTATGGAACTGACTTGTTTCTGATCTTCCCCACTATTTCTACAGTTAGATAACCGGTCCAGATTCAGGGGAAGGAAAGGCTACTGATGGACCAAAGTTGAAAACCTCTGCAACACTCACAGCACTGAAAGGATTAATTGTGAATAGTAGCAAAACTAACTTAAAGGGATCCAAATGGGGGTTGTATTTTATTATGCTAACTTCACTTGAGCACTTGATTTGAGGTGGTTCTGTAGAGAAAATATATGCTCTGCAAATAGGTATGTTGGACTTATTACCTCCTGAAGTGATGAGTGAGTCTGTGAATAGGCCTACCGCAATTCAAACCATAGACACTTGTAAGTGTGTGGAAGAATGCTGGGCTGCTCTTCTGTTTCCATGTTCTGAAATGAGCGAACTTCAAGGAACTCTAAAGCAGGACTGTCAGCTCTCCCCTTGGCTGTTCTGATGATTGACAGACTGCTAAATTGGGCCTCTGTTTTGAACAACTGTGTGTAATAAATGTGTCATTGAACAGATGAAGTGTTTGCGAATGTGCTTAAAGTGTGTCATTAGATTTATTTTATTCCAGTTTTATTGTGACTGGCAGTACTGTAAAGATACATGGTATCATTCCTACAGACCTGAGTGAACAGCAATATTAATGGAAATGGGGACATACAAATATTACATAAGAAATGATATGAAATGTATTTAAACTCCTTCATGAATGTAGGTAAAAGGGCCGTTCAGATTTCTATGTACACTAATACAAAAAATGTATTCATTTAGCATACTCTCTTATCCAGAGCGACGTACAAGAGCATTTAGGGTTAATCAATCAAATGTATTTATATAGCCCTTCTTACATCAGCTGATGTCACAAAGTGCTGTACAAAAACTCAGCCTAAAACCCCAAACAGCAAGCAATGCAGGTGTAGAAGCACGGTGGCTAGGAAAAACGCCCTAGAAAGGCCGGAACCTAGGAAGAAACCTAGAGAGGAACCAGGTTATGAGGGGTGGCCAGTCGTCTACTGGCTGTGCCTGGTGGAGATAACACAACATGGCCAAGATGTTCAAATGTTCATAGATGACCAGCAGGGTCAAATAATAATAATCAGTGGTTGTAGAGTGTGCAACAGGTCAGCACCTCAGGAGTAAATGTCAGTTGGCTTTTCATAGCCGATCATTCAGAGTATTTCTACCGCACCTGCTGTCTCTAGAGAGTTTAAAACAGCAGGTCTGGGACAGGTAGCACGTCCGGTGAACAGGTCAGGGTTCCATAGCCGCAGGCAGAACAGTTGAAAGTGGAGCAGCAGCACGACCAGATGGACTGGGGACAGCAAGGAGTCATCAGGCCAGGTAGTCCTAGGGCTCAGGTCCTCCAAGAGAAAGCGCGAGAGAAAAAGAGAATTAGAGAGAGCATACTTAAATTCACACAAGACACCGGATAAGACAGGAGAAATACTCCAGATATAACAGACTAACCCTAGCCCCCTGACACAAACTATTGCAGCATAAATACTGGAGGCTGAGATAGGAGGGGTCGGAAGACACTGGCCCCATCCGACGATACCCCCAGACAGGGCCGAACAGGCAGGATATAACCCCACCCACTTTGCCAAAGCACAGCCCCCACACCACTAGAGGGATAACTTCAACCACCAACTTACTATCCTGAGACAAGGCCGAGTATAGCCCATGAAAATCTCCCCCACGGCACAACCCAGGGGGGGGCGCCAACCCAGACAGGAAGATCACGTCAGTGACTCAACCCACTCATGCCCTCCTAGGGACGTTATGGAAGAGCACCAGTAAGCCAGTGACTCAGACCCTGTAATAGGGTTTGAGGCAGAGAATCCCAGTGGAGTACCGGCCAGGCAGAGACAGCAAGGGCGGTTCGTTGCTCCAGTGCCTTTCCGTTCACCTTCACACTCCTGGGCCAGACTACACTCAGTCATAGGACCTACTGAAGAGATGAGTCTTCAATAAAGACTTAAAGGTCGAGACCGAGTCTGCGTCTCTCACATGGATAGGCAGACCATTCCATTAAAATGGAGAAAGCACTTAAGTATTGGTATTTATTAGGATCCCCACTAGACGCTGCAAAAGCAGCAGCTACTCTTCCTGGGTTCCACATGAAACATGACATCATACATAGTACAGAACATTATTAGTCAAGGACTTAAATACATCAATTTAAAACGTCACACACAGCCTACATGTCAGTACATACACACAATATCTAGGTCTAATACATACTACAGTGCAAATGACAATATATATAAAATGGCTGTGTCTCTTTCCAGGCCCCTTCGTGCAGTAAGGTGATCTTTTTTTTAACTGGTTTTATTGCTAGCTTGAGTTACCTGGGGTGGCAGAGATTTCCATGTATTTATAGCTCTACTTAATACTGTGTGTTTCCCAGTACGGTACCTTCAACACATCAATACCTCACACAAAGACCAATAATGATGCAGTCAATCTCTCCTCAACTTTGAGCCAGGAAAGACAGACATGCACGTACATCAAAGTGCGATACGTGCTGCTTTGTTCTGGACCAACTGCAATTTACCTATGTCCCTCTTTGCTGCACATGACCACACAGCTGGGCAGTAGTCCAGGTGTGACAAAACTAGAGGCTGTGGGACCTGTCTGGTTGACTGAGATGTCAAGAAGGCAGAGCAACGTCCTGTCATGATCAGACCTCTTCCCATTTTAGCAACCAATGAGTCTATATGTTTTGACCTTGAAAGCTATTTGTATTCTTATTTATTAGGGACACTATCTAGGGTTACACCCAGCAGTTTAGTCTCCTCACCTTGCTCAATAGCCACATTATTCAATAATAGATCTAAACAAGGTTTAGGGTTGAGCGAGTGATTTGTCCCAAAAATTATGCTTTTAGTTTGAGATATTTATCACCAGCCTATTGCTAGTTACCCATTCTAAAACTGACTAGAGCTCTATGTTAAGTCTAATTTATTTATTTTACTGTTGCAGCCGACGTGTATACTGTTGAGTCGTCAACATACATAGATACACAGGCTTTATTCAAGGTCAGTGGAAGGTCATTTGTAAAAACAGGAAACAATAATGGCCCAAGCCGGCTGCCCTGCAGTACACCACACTCAACTGAATTTGTATGAGCGAGGCTTCTATTAACGAAAAGTCTCTGTGTTCTATTGGATAGGTAACTCTCAATACATAATAAGGCAGAGGATGCAAATCCATAACACCTAAGTTTTTTCAGCAGTAGGTTATGATCAATGACATCAAAAGCTGCACTGAAGTCAAACAAAGCAGCTCTCACAATCTTCTAACTATCAATTTCTTTCAGCCAAGTATCAGTCATTTGTGTCAGTGCTGAGCATATTGAGTGCCCTTCCCTATAAGCAAGTCTGTTGTTAATTTGTTTTCTGTAAATAATTTTTTTATTTGATCAAACACAATTTTTTCCCAAAAGTTTGCTAAGCACTTGTAACTGGCTGATTGGTCGGCTGTTTGAACCATTAAATGGTGCTAGTGGAATGACCTTTGACTCCCTGCATGTCTGAGGGCACACCGTCTTCTAGGCTTAAATTGAAGACGTGGGAAACAGGAGTCACAATGTATTCTGCTACCAACCTCAGCAATTTATCATCCGGGTTGTCGGTGCCAGGAGGTTTGTCCTTATTTATAGATAGCAACAATTATTTCACCTCTTCCACACCCACGTTGTGGAACTCAAAACTACACTACTTGTCTTTCATTATTTGGTCTATTATGCATAAATATGAAGGCTAAGCATTTGTTGTTTGCATGTCTTACTCACCTCAAGTGGATGGCAATGTCAAAGGGTTTTGTTATGAACAAGACGTCTGTCTCAATGAAAGATGGAGCCGAGTTTGCTTTTTTTCCCTCGAATTTCATTTAATGTACTACAGAGCTTTTTACTATCATTCTTTATATCATTTCTGTTTGTGCCATAGTATAGTTTCTTCTTTTTGTTTTGTTTAGGTACTGAACTTCTCAATTTACTGTATGTTTACCAGTCTGCTGTATTGTCAGACTTATTTGCTATTCCCTTTGCCTCATCCCACTCAGCCTTACAGTTTTTCAATTCATCATCTACCCATGGAGATTTGGAAGATCTAACAGTCAGTTTCTTCATCCGCACATGTCTATCAGTAACCGGAAGAAGCAGTTTCATAAATGCTTAGTTTAGCGTCCGGATGTTTCTCATTACACACATCAGACCAACAAATATTTTTCATATCTTCGACATAGAAATCATTGCAAAACCTCTTGCATGATCGTTTATGCTCAAGGACACATCGACATCAACAGATTTTGCCCAGATTTGCCCTTTGTATTGAGCAGTCATAAACTGTGTGGCCCTATTTCATGAACCCACACATTGTCTGTCCAAGATCAAATACAAAGACATGAAAATATGTTCCTTCTTAAAGTGATGGTAGAGAGGTTTTGTATAAAAATTCCTGCAATTCGTATGATATGTTACGAATTCCAATTCGTACAAAATGTTACGAATTTGTAAGTGACTAATGTCCTGTTCAATCTCTTTAACCAGTTGAGTCTCTGTTCTCTAATCAGCTGTGTAAGTGGGAGCCACTGATGTAATGTTTCTGTTAAGGAGGGATTATGGTGTGTGCTTAAGTAATAGTCTTAGGGTGACTAGATGAGGTTAGAGTTGTCACTGTTCCCTGGTTATGGTCCCATAGAGTGGTCATGGTCATCAAACAGCTGTTAGTTTAGTTCTACAGTTTAGTGGTTAGCTCATCAGCTGCTCAAACCTCTCCAGGTTCACCTTCCTCATGACAAAGGCCTTGTGAGTCTTCTTCAGCATGCCCAGCGTGTTCAGGAGCTCCACGCCATGTGGTCGCTCTCGGTGACGAAGGCGTCATCAATTTCCGCCGCCATAGCGTAGGAGTCACATGACACAAGTCCCATACTGTCAACCATCTGCGCCTGGGAGCGCTCGCTGTAGGACTCCTCCATAGTGTTACGGAAGATCCGGGCTATGAAGCAAGCCTTCTCTGACTCCTGAGCCAGCCAGCCATCACATCAAGACTGTAGAGTGGAACCAGAACAGAAAAATATCAATCACAATGTAGAAGGTATTGGTAGTGTTTTATCATTTATTCAGGACGATGTAAGCTGCTTCCGTGATGGCGCGAAGTTGAACTCTGCACACACTGTGGTGTTTCCTCTGGCTAAAGACCTGCAGAACACCGGCTTCACATTAAAGCCCATGGCAATCCACCCCTTAATCTATATATTTACCATTTATTTACCAGATAAGCTGACCTTCTGAAGCAAATAAATCATAGCCCTTACACTCTGTGTTGTCTCCCATGATGTAGAGGCCTTTGAGTTGGCTAGGAAGGGAGGGTTCCATTCTTACAGCCAGAGCTAGGTTGGTGAGGGGAGCCATGACCACCAGAGATCTCTCGCTCGCGTTTGGGTCCAGAATATCCGGGCCATGGAAGTGTCCCGCACTGACCACATTCCCAAGGATGAGCTTGGCAGCACCTCAGAATACGGGGATCTACAACACGGAACACAGAGTGGTCAGAACCCCGCAAATTAGAACATTATAGTATTCCCTCTACGCTTTCACTTCATATGAATTCAATCTTATTGCCCGGGCCTGTGTCAGTGGGCAAAAACAAGTCTGGGTGCCAATCGATTTCTTATACCGACTACTTTGTTGTTGTCATGGCAACGTTTGGTGTGAACTCCAGCCTCTCCACAGTTCTGCTTTGCTCACTCTGCTACGTCTGTAAACAGATTCAATAGAACAGCACGTCAAATCAGTTATCTCTTTCCAGAGCTCTAATTGAGTAGAGCTCCACTGGCGTGTGTCTGAGACGGAGAAAACAACAGTGTATTGTCAGAGAGGAGGACAGAGAGGTCAACAGACACTACATAGCATCCTTCCACAACATGTGATCTCTTACCGTTAAATGCATATTCTAGGCACCATGTGATGATGTAAGCACATTCCTTTGGGTGTTTGTTTACAGAGAAAAAGCTGCCTTGACAATTTTATCTAAATAAACAATATGAATCTCATTGCCAGGGTCTTACATCATCTACCTTTTAACAATAAAATAACTGAACACAACAACACCATACAGAGCCTAGACCCCTTGACTTTTTCCACAGTTTTTACATTACAGCCTTATTCTAAAATGTATTAAATTGCAATTTTTGCTCATTTATAATTAAAGAAATTACAGAAATATCACATTTACATTAGTTTTCAGACCCTTTACTCAGTAATTTGTTGAGGCACCTTTGGCAGCGATTACAGCCGCAAGTCTTCTTGGATATAACGCCACAAGCTTGGCAACCCTGGATTTGGGGAGGTTGTCCCATTCTTCTCTGCAGATCCTCTCAAGCTCTGTCAGGTTGGATGGGGAGCGTTGTTGCACAGCTATTTTCAGGTCTTTTCAGAGATGTTCGATCGGGTTCAAGTCCGGACTCTGGCTGGGCCCGGTGCCTTTTGGCAAAATCCAAGTGGGCTGTCATGTGCCTTTTACTGAGAGCCTTCCACTGTCAACTGTGGTACTATTTATAGGCAGTTGTGTGCCTTTCCAAATCATGTCCAATCAATTGAATTTACCACGTGGGCTCCAATCAAGTTGTAGAAACATCTCAAGGATGATCAATGGAAACAGGATGCACCTGAGCTCAATTTCGAGTCTCATAGCAAAGGCTCTAAATACTTATGTACATAAGGTATTTCCGTTTTTTTATTTTTTATAAATTTGCAAAAATGTACAAAAACCTGTTTTTGCTTTGTCATTACGGGGTATTGTGTGTAGATTGCTGAGGATGTGTATTTATTTAATCCATGTTAGAAAAACATTATAACGCAAAAAATTTGGAAAACCTCATGGGGTCTGAATACTTGATAGTGTTCAGTGTGTCAGATCGGAGGGCCTGTTGTCCGGCCTCTGGCAGTCTCTATGGGGGTACCACAGGGTTCAGTTCTCGGACCGACTCTTTTCTCTGTATATATAAATGATGTCGCTCTTGCTGTGGGTGATTCTTTGATCGTCCTCTACGCAGACGACACCATTCTGTATACATCTGGCCCTTCTTTGGACACTGTGTTAACAAACATCCAAACGAGATTCACTGCCATACAACTCTCCTTCCGTGGCCTCCAACTGCTCTTAAATGCTAGTAAAACTAAATGCATGCTTTTCAACCGATCTCTGCCCGCACCCGCCTGACTAGCATCACTACTCTGGACGGTTCTGACTTAGAATATGTGGACAACTACAAATACCTAGGTGTGTGGCTAGACTGTAAACTCTCCTTCCAGACTCATATTAAGCATCTCCAATCCAAAATTAAATCTAGAATCAGCTTCCTATTTCACAACAAAGCCTCCTTCACTCATACTGCCAAACATACCCTCGTAAAACTGACTATCCTACCGATCCTCGACTTCGGCGATGTCATTTACAAAATAGCCTCCAACACTCTACTCAGCAAACTGGATGCAGTCTATCACAGTGCCGTCTGTTTTGTCACCAAAGCCCCATATACAACCCACCACTGCGACCTGTATGCTCTCGTCGGCTGGCCCTCGGTACATATTCAGCGCCAGACCCACTGGCTCCAGGTCATCTATAAGTCTTTGCTAGGTAAAGCTCTGCCTTATCTCAGCTCACTGGTCACCATAACATCACCCACCCATAGCACACGCTCCAGCAGGTATATCTCACTGGTCATCCCCAAAGCCAACACCTCCTTTGGCCGCCTATCCTTCCAGTTCTCTGCTGCCAATGACTGGAACGAATTGCAAAAATCGCTGAAGTTGGAGGGTCATATCTCCCTCACTAACTTTAAGCATCAGCTATCTGAGCAGCTCACTGATCGCTGCAGCTGTACACAGCCCATCTGTAAATAGCCCATCTACCTACCTCATCCCCATATTGTTTTTATTTATTTTTTTGCACTTTTGCACACTAGTATTTCTACTTGCACATCATCATCTGCACATCTATCACTCCAGTGTTAATTTCGCCATTTGCACACACTGTATTTTTCTATTGTTATTGACTGTACGTTTGTTTATGTGTAACTCTGTGTTGTTGTTTTTTGTTGCACTGCTTTGCTTTATCTTGGCCAGGTCGCAGTTGTAAATGAGAACTTGTTCTCAACTGGCCTACCTGGTTAAATAAAGGTGAAAAATCTAAATAAAATAAATAATACTTTCCAAAGGCACTGTACCTCCAGTCTGTTAGATGCTTGAAGCACCCGCAGCGTGTTATTGCAAACATTCTCCACATTGGTGTTGCCATGGACACAGGTGATGCCCAGGATGTCTACATTAGGGGCGGCCAGGGCCATCATGGCTATCATTACTACTCATCTTGGAGCATAACCTAGCCACTATGATACATTCACACAGAGACAGAGCACATATAACCTAGCCACTATGATACATTCACACAGGGTGAGACAGATCAAATATAACCTAGCCACTATGATACATTCACACAGAGACAGAGCAAATATAACCTAGCCACTATGATACATTAACACAGGGTGAGACAGATCAAATATAACCTAGCCACTATGATACATTAACACAGGGTGAGACAGATCAAATATAACCTAGCCACTATGATAAATTCACACAGAGACAGAGCAAATATAACCTAGCCACTATGATACATTAACACAGGGTGAGACAGATCAAATATAACCTAGCCACTATGATACATTCACACAGAGACAGAGCAAATATAACCTAGCCACTATGATACATTAACACAGGGTGAGACAGATCAAATATAACCTAGCCACTATGATACATTCACACAGAGACAGAGCAAATATAACCTAGCCACTATGATACATTAACACAGAGACAGATCAAATATAACCTAGCCACTATGATACATTCACACAGAGACAGAGCAAATATAACCTAGCCACTATGATACATTAACACAGGGTGAGACAGATCAAATATAACCTAGCCACTATGATACATTAACACAGGGTGAGACAGATCAAATATAACCTAGCCACTATGATACATTCACACAGAGACAGAGCAAATATAACCTAGCCACTATGATACATTAACACAGGGTGAGACAGATCAAATATAACCTAGCCACTATGATACATTCACACAGAGACAGATCAAATATAACCTAGCTACTATGATACATTAACACAGAGACAGATCAAATATAACCTAGCCACTATGATACATTCACACAGAGACAGAGCAAATATAACCTAGCCACTATGATACATTAACACAGAGACAGATCAAATATAACCTAGCCACTATGATACATTCACACAGAGACAGAGCAAATATAACCTAGCTACTATGATACATTAACACAGGGTGAGACAGATCAAATATAACCTAGCCACTATGATACATTCACACAGAGACAGATCAAATATAACCTAGCCACTATGATACATTAACACAGGGTGAGACAGATCAAATATAACCTAGCCACTATGATACATTCACACAGAAACAGATCAAATATAACCTAGCTACTATGATACATTAACACAGAGACAGATCAAATATAACCTAGCCACTATGATACATTAACACAGAGACAGAGCAAATATAACCTAGCCACTATGATACATTAACACAGGGTGAGACAGATCAAATATAACCTAGCCACTATGATACATTAACACAGAAACAGATCAAATATAACCTAGCTACTATGATACATTAACACAGAAACAGATCAAATATAACCTAGCCACTATGATACATTAACACAGAAACAGATCAAATATAACCTAGCCACTATGATACATTCCTACAGAGACAGAGCAAATATAACCTAGCCACTATGATACATTCACACAGAGACAGATCAAATATAACCTAGCCACTATGATACATTCCTACAGAAACAGATCAAATATAACCTAGCCACTATGATACATTCACACAGAGACAGAGCAAATATAACCTAGCCACTATGATACATTAACACAGAGACAGATCAAATATAACCTAGCCACTATGATACATTAACACAGGGTGAGACAGATCAAATATAACCTAGCCACTATGATACATTAACACAGAAACAGATCAAATATAACCTAGCCACTATGATACATTCCTACAGAAACAGATCAAATATGGCTAGGTTATATATGGCTAGGTTACGACTACCGCCCCGTAGCACTCACTTCCGTCATCATGAAGTGCTTTGAGAGACTAGTCAAGGACCATATCACCTCCACCCTACCGGACACCCTAGACCCACTCCAATTTGCTTACCGACCCAATAGGTCCACAGACGACGCAATCGCAACCACACTGCACACTGCCCTAACCCATCTGGACAAGAGGAATACCCATGTGAGAATGCTGTTCATCGATTACAGCTCAGCATTTAACACCATAGTACCCTCCAAACTCGTCATCAAGCTCGAGACCCTGGGTCTCGACCCCGCCCTGTGCAACTGGGTCCTGGACTTCCTGACGGGCCGCCCCCAGGTGGTGAGGGTAGGTAACAACATCTCCACCCCGCTGATCCTCAACACTGGGGCCCCACAAGGGTGCGTTCTGAGCCCTCTCCTGTACTCCCTGTTCACCCACGACTGCGTGGCCATGCACGCCTCCAACTCAATCATCAAGTTTGCGGATGACACTACAGTGGTAGGCTTGATCACCAACAACGACGAGACGGCCTACAGGGAGGAGGTGAGGGCCCTCGGAGTGTGGTGTCAGGAAAATAACCTCATACTCAACGTCAACAAAACAAAGGAGATGATTGTGGACTTCAGGAAACAGCAGAGGGAGCACCCCCCTATCCACATCGACGGGTCAGTAGTGGAGAAGGTGGAAAGTTTTAAGTTCCTCGGTGTACACATCACGGACAAACTGAACTGGTCCACCCACACAGACAGCGTTGTGAAGAAGGCGCAGCAGCGCCTCTTCAACCTCAGGAGGCTGAAGAAATTCGGCTTGTCACCAAAAGCACTCACAAACTTCTACAGATGCACAATCGAGAGCATCCTGTCGGGCTGTATCACCGCCTGGTACGGCAACTGCTCCGCCCACAACCGTAAGGCTCTCCAGAGGGTAGTGAGGTCTGCAGAACGCATCACCAGGGGCAAACTACCTGCCCTCCAGGACACCTACACCACCCGATGTCACAGGAAGGCCATAAAGATCATCAAGGACAACAACCACCCAAGCCACTGCCTGTTCACCCCGCTATCATCCAGAAGGCGAGGTCAGTACAGGTGCATCAAAGCAGGGACCGAGAGACTGAAAAACAGCTTCTATCTCAAGGCCATCAGACTGTTAAACAGCCACCACTAACATTTAGCGGCCGCTGCCAACATACTGACTCAACTCCAGCCACTTTAAAAATGGGAATTGATGGAAATTATGTAAAAATGTACCACTAGCCACTTTAAGCAATGCCACTTAATACAATGTTTACATACCCTACATTACCCATCTCATACGTATATATACTGTACTCTATATCATCTACTGCATCTTGCCATCTTTATGCAATACATGTACCACTAGCCACTTTAAACTATGCCACTTTATGTTTACATACCCTACAGTACTCATCTCATATGTATATACCGTACTCTATACCATCTACTGCATCTGCCATGCCGTTCTGTACCACCACTCATCCATATATCTTTATGTACATATTCTTTATCCCTTACACTTGTGTGTGTGTGTAAGGTAGTAGTGTGGAATTGTTAGGTTAGATTACTGTTGGTTATTACTGCATTGTCGGAACTAGAAGCACAAGCATTTCGCTACACTCGCATTAACATCTGCTAACCATGTGTATGTGACTAATAAAATTTGATTTGATTTGATTTGATTTGAGATCAAATATAACCTAGCCACTATGATACATTCACACAGAGACAGAGCAAATATAACCTAGCCACTATGATACATTAACACAGGGTGAGACAGATCAAATATAACCTAGCCACTATGATACATTAACACAGAGACAGAGCAAATATAACCTAGCCACTATGATACATTAACACAGGGTGAGACAGATCAAATATAACCTAGCCACTATGATACATTAACACAGAAACAGATCAAATATAACCTAGCCACTATGATACATTCCTACAGAGACAGAGCAAATATAACCTAGCCACTATGATACATTCACACAGAGACAGAGCAAATATAACCTAGCCACTATGATACATTCACACAGAGACAGATCAAATATAACCTAGCCACTATGATACATTAACACAGAGACAGAGAAAATATAACCTAGCCACTATGATACATTAACACAGAGACAGAGAAAATATAACCTAGCCACTGTGATACATTCACACAGAGACAGAGCAAATATAACCTAGCCACTATGATACATTCACACAGAGACAGAGCAAATATAACCTAGCCACTATGATACATTAACACAGAGACAGAGAAAATATAACCTAGCCACTGTGATACATTCACACAGAGACAGAGCAAATATAACCTAGCCACTATGATACATTCACACAGAGACAGAGCAAATATAACCTAGCCACTATGATACATTAACACAGGGTGAGACAGATCAAATATAACCTAGCCACTATGATACATTCACACAGAGACAGAGCAAATATAACCTAGCCACTATGATACATTAACACAGGGTGAGACAGATCAAATATAACCTAGCCACTATGATACATTAACACAGAGACAGATCAAATATAACCTAGCTAAGATACATTGAATACATTAATGATACATTAAAACCTCTTAAGGATCCGCCCCTTTTTTCAAATTTTTGCCTAAAATGAATCTTTAATTAAATAGATTCTCCAGTACTTTTGTATACTTTTGAGCCAGTACTTCTGAAAGTAGCACCCATGAGCCAAAAGCGGTCCCCGAAAAGTGTGTACTACGTCACATATGCGCACCACCTCATTGCTCTCTCTCATTCTGCTGTTTGTGCATCTTGCTAGCTGTCACTCAAAGGGCGAGGGGCTGAATCTCATTGGCTAGAACTCGAATTGCTAGGAGGCTGGCCAAAGTGGGGGAAAATGGAGGAAAATTGGCGCAGCTTCCAGAAATGTTTCATACTAGGGCTTTCATGGCTAATTGAGGTAAACAAGAAATTCTGCCCATAAATTATGCATGTAATGAACTACACATTAACACATCCAGCCCAAAGCGGGAGATTTAAAAAAAATACTTAGTAGTCTCCAAAGTTCCGGACCACGTCTTTAAGTCGTTGTCTAAGTAGTCATGTTTAAAAAAAAAAAAATGTAAACTAAAATGTAACTGAGGTATGTATGGTCTTCTATACACTGTGATGTATTTACCCAACTAGACACCAGAGTCAGGAGTTGTGAGGTCAGTGATGATAAACTAGAGGAGAACAACGGTGACTGAATGATCATGCAGAACAGTCTGATTGGCTTCAATTCTGATTTGGAGTCTGCAGACTAATCTGGGTATTAGCTACAGAGTTGTACTGTGTAAACACATCCATATTATTTAAAAGAGAGCCCAATGTGTATAACATTAGGAGTGGCATTGAACCTGTCACAGGCAATAAAGCTCAGCACGTGCCCTGAATGTACAAAGTCTGCAGCAGCAGAATGTTCAGTCGTGGACAAAAGTTTTGAGAATGACACAAATATTAATTTTCACAAAGTCTGCTGCCTCAGTTTGTATGATGGCAATTTGCATATACTCCAGAATATTATGAAGAGTGATCAGATGAATTGCAATAAATTGCAAAGTCCCTCTTTGCCATGCAAATTAACTGAATCCCCCCAAAAACATTTCCACTGCATTTCAGCCCTGCCACAAAAGGACCAGCTGACATCATGTCAGTGATTATCTCGTTAACACAGGTGTGAGTGTTGACGAGGACAAGGCTGGAGATCACTCTGTCATGCTGATTAAGTTCGAATAACAGACTGGAAGCTTCAAAAGGAGGGTGGTGCTTGGAATCATTGTTCTTCCTCTGTCAATCACGTTTACCTGCAAGGAAACACGTGCCGTCATCATTGCTTTGCACAAAAAGGGCTTCACAGGCAAGGATATTGCTGCCAGTAAGATTGCACCTAAATCAACCATTTATCGGATCATCAAGAACTTCAAGGAGAGCGGTTCAATTGTTGTGAAGAAGGCTTCAGGGCACCCAAGAAAGTCCAGCAAGCGCCAAGACCGTCTCCTAAAGTTGATTCAGCTGCGGGATCGGGGCACCACCAGTACAGAGCATGCTCAGGAATGGCAGCAGGCAGGTGTGAGTGCTTCTGCACGCACAGTGAGGCGAAGACTTTTGGAGGATGGCCTGGTGTCAAGAAGGGCAGCAAAGAAGCAACTTCTCTCCTGGAAAAACATCAGGGACAGACTGATATTCTGCAAAAGGTACAGGGATTGGACTGCTGAGGACTGGGGTAAAGTCATTTTCTCTGATGAATCCCCTTTTCCGATTCTTTGGGGCATCAGGAAAAAAGCTTGTCTGGAGAAGACACGGTGAGCGCTACCATCAGTTCTGTGTCATGCCAACAGTAAAGCATCCTGAGACCATTCATGTGTGGGGTTGCTTCTCAGCCAAGTGAGTGTGCTCACTCACAATTTTGCCTAAGAACACAGCCATGAATAAAGAATGGTACCAACACATCCTGAGAGCAACTTCTCCCAACCATCCAGGAACAGTTTGGTGACGAACAATGCCTTTTCCAGCATGATGGAGCACCTTGCCACAAGGCAAAAGTGATAACTAAGTGGCTCGGGAACAAAACATCAATATTTTGGGTCCATGGCCAGGAAACTCCCCAGACCTTAATCCCATTGAGAACTTGTGGTCAATCCTCAAGAGGTGGGTGGACAAACAAAAACCCACAAATTCTGACAAACTCCAAGCATTGATTATGCAAGGATGGGCTGCCATCAGTCAGGATTTGGCCTAGAAGTTAATTGACAGCATGCCAGGGTGGATTGCAGAGGTCTTGAAAAAGAAGGGTCAACACTGCAAATATTGACTCTTTGCATGAACTTCATGTAATTGTCAATAAAAGCCTTTGCCACTTATGAAATGCTTGTAATTATACTTCAGTATGCCATAGTAAAATCTGACAAAAATATCTAAAGACATTGAAGCAGCAAACTTTGTGAAAATGTATATTTGTGTCATTCTCAAAACTTTTGGCCACGACTGTATATAGCCTTTGAATTTGTGGCATAGGCCTACTACCCCGATATAGTCGACTATCCACAAGCCTACGCTTTAAATATATGTTATTAATTTAAAGCGTATATATGCGCCACACTCCAATGTTCCTCCAACATGCAAATCGTATTGCCGACTACCGGGCTGTCTCGCCACTGTCGCCAGTGAGGCAGCGAATATTTCGGCGGCAGATTCGCTATTGCACGTGCTGTCCTCAAATTGCAGCAACAGTGGCGCTGCAGTCCGCAGAGTAGTTTGGAGAAGGTGGTGGCTGCAACCCAAAATGTCGAACGGAGTATGGGGGTGTCGAAAGGAAAAGAGTGGCTGTGTCGAAAGCGCTCTACTATAGAGTCATTGTTGATTGAGCGTTGTTCTCTTCCGTTTCTTACCACTCGACTACCTACCGTAGGTCTACATTGAGCTACCATACTGTTAGGAGTTTTGACTTATGTTGTTGAGACAGATGAGTGAGTCCTATTTCACTGTTAGTTGTACACAAATCATTTGAAATGTACAATTATAAAACGGACAATTGTTATTTTTTTAAATAAAAAATATTCTTGACGGGTGTGCTGTCGCTTCATGCGTTGTATGCGTGTGCTTACGGTGACTGTCACCCTGACATTGGCCACAATGTAGCTACTTCCCAAGCCCTTGCCGAATGGTGGAGCTTGTCAAGCTTGAGCGAAAGGCAGTGTTCGGTGTTGCCGCTCATTTCCTCCGCATTGAGTAGTAGACTGTATGTATCTATCTCTCTCCAGTGGATAAAACACATAGGCTAATGCATCATTATATTACAATGCACGAGCTCCTTATTTTACAGGAGTAAATCAGAGAACATCGTTTGTTTAAAACGTTGTTTGCTATGCAACAGCTGAATTAAAGCAGTTAAGCCTACTAAGAGACTGCCAGGTTAAAAAGGGAAAGAAAGACAGTTCAAGGTCTTAAAGACGCCTTATCAAGATAATTTAGAATGGTCTGTGTGTGTGCACGTGAGTCAGACAGACAGAATATAAAGACCAGAGGTATACTTTACATGTCACAGACATGCAGACACAGACTATAAAGACCAGAGGTATACTTTACATGTCACAGACAGACAGGCAGACAGACAGAATAGAATATAAAGACCAGAGGTATACTTTACATATCACAGAATATGGTGAAACAGTTTACTGCTCATATTTTAATAGCTCAAATTACAGAGTTTATGGGGAAAGCACATTTTACAGCAAAGCCTGTACCTGTACAGATACAGATGTTTTCACCTGAAAGTGTGTGGCTCAATACATACAAAGAAAAATACATGACATGTCAAATTAAATGGATAAAACTTGCAGCATTTTGGCAACTTTTTCCAGTGCATCAGCATCAAGAATATTCAGCAAAATAAAGTTAATGTTTTCATAAATAAAAATAAACTGTCTCTGTAATGTGCAATAAAAGCTATAGATAAACACGGAAACAGAAGCTAGTGAGGGGTTCACAGTACAATTTAACGCACAACACTGTCAATTTTAAACAGTTCTTCTTTCTATGCAGTGTACCAGTCCATTATATCCAAAAGTACAATAATAATGTAAGGCTTTTCTATCTAATGCATTCAACAGTAAGACACTTCAGTTTCTCTCCATCGGTTGTACAAATAAAAAGCAGTGTTTTATTGCTCCTGTGGCGTTCCAGTCAGCCAGGCGCCCTCTGCAGCGTCAGAGTGAGTTAGCTTCTATCAGTGTTGTACTATTCCTCTGGGCTTCTTAAAAGAGATGAAACTCGCAGAGAAAAGCTGCCGACATAATATTTCTTATAACACTGTTCCTTACTCTAAGCTAATATGTTATAGTTTGGCTGAGTGTATAGTTTGATTTAAAGTTAATATGCCTACCATCTAGGTCATGTATCTAAACAGTACTTTATGAACAGACAGGGGTTGGGGGGAGTGCAAGATTTGGATACTATGTTATTTTTCAGTTGAATACAATCTACAAGCTTGTGGGCATATATTTTAATTTAGTTGTTTTTGGATGAATTTTGTTGTGTGTGAACCCCATCCATGCTTGCATCTAATATAGTGGAGCATTGTACCATGCACTCAAAGACAAGATATAAAACAGAAAATAAACATGCAGTGGCAAGGGAAAGATGCACCTTGACCACTGTAACTGTATGACTCTCAGTAGAAAACCTAAAACACAGCATAGTAGTGCTCCATTTTGCACTCACCCTGTCCAGCAGCTGCATTATCAAATACGTTTGGGATAGGTCTTCATACATCACAGATACAAGTGTTTACAACTAATACTTGTGTATAATCATGAGCAAATGACACATTGATGCTCTGTACACAAAGGTTTTGTTGTCTTTAAATTGACCTAAGTTTAATTTTCACTTGAAAGTTCCATGAGAGACAGTGGTAAGAACCCAGACCACATAATAAGAGCTCTAAATACAACTAAAACAACTGCAGCTCTAGAATTAAAGGAGTTTTACATCAATACAATCTGTGACAATGCATTTGAAAAGCTGTTTTTAAGTTGTTGTTGTTGTTGTGTGCGTGTAGTGGTTCTCATTCCATAACGCAGCGATTCTAATCGCAAAGGAGAGGGAAGTGCTATCAATCTACCACAGATAACATCAACAGTGAGTCAGCACTATATAAAGCGATCGGTTGCTTTCATTAAGTTATTTTGCTTTTATGTTGTTGTTGACGTTGACATTGTCTAGTCTCTGTCCCCTTCTATTGGCTACTTTGAGAGATGGGAAGCTGTCCAATCAGGTATCTACTTTCCCATAGGTGCCCTCAGGGGGGCGGTACTGTTTGGGAAAGGCCTTCAGCTGGAGGGAGTTGAAGGCGTATTTACGACATCCTACATTCTTCATGGTGTTCTCTCGTCTGCAGCCCTCACTGTCGGAAGGAGGAGAGGAGAGGAAAGAGAAGGAGGGAGGAGGGAAGAAGAGGGGGGAGGAGAGGGAAGAATAGAGGGAGGGGAGCGGAGGAGAGAAGGGGAGAGGGAGAGGAGAGAAAAGGAGAGGAGAGAGAAGGAGAGGAGGGTAGAGAGAATGAGAGGGGGAGGAGAGGAGAGAGAAGGAGAGGGGGAGGGGAGGGAAGAGGCCAGGAGAGAGAGAAGGATAGGGGGAGGGTTTAAAAGATAAGATGGAGATGGAGTTATATTTCATAAAGTTATTATAAACATGGACAGAATTCTTTTTTTTCTCATAATTCTATATGGTAGACATTACAATGTCTTGTCTCTTTTTGTTCAGGTAGTTGTGTGGCTGGCTCACCTGCGCATGCAGTCGAGGGCCTGGAAGAAGACCTGTGGGGCCATGGCGTGCTCCTGCTGGAGTATCAGACACTGCTCCAGGGTTAGAGACATGGCTGTACGATCCTTAGCACTCTTACAGCTGGTGAAACGCACGCCGTTCAGACGCCGACACACCTGGGAAGGGAGAGAGCGAGAGACAGGGAGAGAGAGAGAAAGAAGGGGGGGGGGGCAGAGGAGAACGGGTGAGAGTAGAGAGTCAGGCAAAGACTTCAGCTCATTCAGAGTGCTAGAAAATAGGATCTTGTGGAGAGAGAGAGAGAAAAAGGGACAATGTCTCTACCTCCGCTGCCTGCCACAGGATCTCTACGTTCTTGCTCTTCCTGGCACTGATGTTCTGACCGAGCAGCTTCAGCAGCTCAGGCAGGCTGGTCTGACTACGGGTACGAGGGAGGCCTGAAGAGGAGAGAGAAGAGAGGATTATTGCACTGACGTACATTTTAGGAACCCGGTTGTTGACCACTTAATTAGGGGTTGAGGTTAAGATGAGGTTGTGTATGACTCACAGTCCTCAGGCAGGACCTCTTTGTACTGGTCGTAGTAGGAGCTGAGACGAGCAATATTCTCCATGTTAATCACCTCCTGGAGAGACGTGTCTCCAAACCTATAAATACACAGATCGACAGACAGACAGACAGACAGACAGACAGACAGAGACACGGTATTGCTCATTAAGCAAAGCTACAACACATCAGCATTTCTTAACAAGCACCTCGTGCACCTCGTGATTATTGGAGGTAACCTTCATCAATCAAATGGTATTACCACAAATATTAGCTGGCTGCCGTTGCCATGGTAACACACCTTTTGACTACCCCTCTCTTACATTGTGCTGCTGGTCCTCCCTCCATCACCTCTCCATCACCTCTCCTCCCTCCCTCCATCAACTCTCATCCCTCCCTCCATCCATCACCTCCCTCCCTCCCTCCCTCCCTCCCTCCCTCCCTCCCTCCCTCCCTCCCTCCCTCCCTCCCTCCCTCCCTCCCTCCCTCCCTCCCTCCCTCCCTCCCTCCCTCCCTCCCTCCCTCCATCAATCCATCACCTCCCCTCCTTCCTTCCTTCCCTCCCTCACCTCTCCTCCCTCCCTCCATCACCTCTCCTCCCTCCCTCCCTCCATCACCTCTCCTCCCTCCCTCCATCAACTCTCATCCCTCCATCCATCACCTCTCCTCCCTCCCTCCATCCATCCATCACCTCCCCTCCCTCCTTCCTTCCCTCCCTCACCTCTCCTCCCTCCCTCCCTCCCTCCCTCCCTCCCTCCCTCCCTCCCTCCCTCCCTCCCTCCCTCCCTCCCTCCCTCCTTCCATCACCTCTCCTCCCACCACCACCCCTCCATCAACTCTCCTCCCTCCACCACCACTCCATCACCTCTCCTCCCTCCATCCACTCTCCTCCCTCCATCACCTCTTCTACCTCTACCCTCCAACACCCCTCCACCCTCCATCACCCCTCCATCACCTCTCCTCCCTCCCTCCACCTCTCCTCATCTTTCCTCCCCTCTCCTCTCGTTCACTCACTTCTCTGCCAGTGTCTGCTGTTCATTGATTCCCACATTGAAGAGAACAGGCTGCACCCGCAGCAGCATGCCGTTCTGGATCTCCCGCGGCAACGCATCAAACATCGCCGCTGGTAACGGAACCCTGACGTTGAAGCCGTCCCGGTTCCCGGTGATGACAGGCAGCATGTCTGGGCCGAAGACCGAGGTTGCCTGGGTGACTTTAAAGGTGACGTTCCGCAGATCCATCACGCCAACACTCATGTCCTCCAACATGGCCAGCTCATCCCCTTTAAGATTGAAGAGAGAAAGGGGTCAGAGTAGGTTTCAGTTCCTCCCCTTTAAGATTGAAGAGAACGAGTGGTCAGAGTAGGTTTCAGTTCCTCCCCTTTAAGATTGAAGAGAACAAGTGGTCAGAGTAGGTTTCTGTTCCTCCCCTTAAAGATTGAAGAGATCAAGTGGTCAGAGTAGGTTTCAGTTCCTCCCCTTTCAGATTGAAGAGAACAAGTGGTCAGAGTAGGTTTCAGTTCCTCCCCTTTCAGATTGAAGAGAACAAGTGGTCAGAGTAGGTTTCAGTTCCTCCCCTTTAAGATTGAAGAGAACAAGTGGTCAGAGTAGGTTTCAGTTCCTCCCCTTTAAGATTGAAGAGAACAAGTGGTCAGAGTAGGTTTCAGTTCCTCCCCTTTAAGATTGAAGAGAACAAGTGGTCAGAGTAGGTTTCAGTTCCTCCCCTTTAAGATTGAAGAGAACAAGTGGTCAGAGTAGGTTTCAGTTCCTCCCCTTTAAGATTGAAGAGAGAAAGGGGTCAGAGTAGGTTTCAGTTCCTCCCCTTTAAGATTGAAGAGAGAAAGGGGTCAGAGTAGGTTTCAGTTCCTCCCCTTTAAGATTGAAGAGAACAAGTGGTCAGAGTAGGTTTCAGTTCCTCCCCTTTAAGATTGAAGAGAGAAAGGGGTCAGAGTAGGTTTCAGTTCATCCCCTTTAAGATTGAAGAGAGAAAGGGGTCAGAGTAGGTTTCAGTGGTCATAATTTAAGAGAAAGGGGTCAGAGTAGATTTCAGTTGTCATAATTTAAGAGAAAGGGGTCAGAGTAGGTTTCAGTGGTCATAATTTAAGAGAAAGGGGTCAGAGTAGATTTCAGTTGTCATAATTTAAGAGAAAGGGGTCAGAGTAGGTTTCAGTGGTCATAATTTAAGAGAAAGGGGTCAGAGTAGTTTTTTTTAAAGGGTTTCAAATCAACATAATCATGTGTGCCTGTGTGTGTGTGTGTATTTTCATTAAAGAAAACACAAGAACGCACGCACGCACACACACACACACACACACAGGCAGGCAGGCAGGCAGGAGGTTACCATAGGTGCTAAGCAGGCCCTCATGCTGGACCAGCAGGCCGATGGTGTGGAGCTGCCTGAGGAAGCCGTCGTCACAGAGACAGTTCCTCAGCTTGATGACGAAGCCACAGATCAGAGCTGACAGCTACATAGTGGAAAACACCAATACAACTGTCAATAACCTATACAACTATAATCATCTATATAATCATCTGTCAAACATCTATAATAACAAAGTTATTGACCAATACAATAACAACGTATATTATAGAACAGCAATTAAATCCATCTAGTTATGCTGCAGTGCAAGAGTGGTGTTGTGTGAGTGTGTACACATGCATGTGTGTGTACCTGCGCGTGTGTGTGTGTAAACCCACCGTCTGACAGAAGACCACATCTCTTCGGTACTGTAGCGTGAGGTTCATGGCGATGGTGGGAGCACTGTCCTGCATTAGGAGGAACACCATGGACTTCTTAGCCTTGTCACTCATCAGAGACACACACTCTGACAGGGTAGTCAGGAGAGGGTACAACGCCTCACTCCATTCACCTGGTACAGACAGGAGAGAGGTTATACAGTATATCAATACACACACACACACACGCACACGCACGCACACACGCACGCACGCACGCACGCACGCACGCACGCACGCACGCACGCACACACACACACACACACACACACACACACACACACACACACACACACACACACACACACACACACACACACACACACACACACACACACAATCTTGCTCTTACCTGGGGAGGGCTTTTCTTTTTCTATGTCTGGGCTGCTGTCTAGAGGGGAGAGAAGAGCATAACATCAGTGTAATAACATCAGTGTAATAACATCAGTGTAATAACATCAGTGTAATAACATCAGTGTAATAACATCAGTGTAATAACATCAGTGTAATAACATCAGTGTTATAACATCAGTGTAATAACATCCGTGTAATAACATCAGTGTTATAACATCAGTGTAATAACATCAGTGTAATAACATCAGTGTAATAACATCAGTGTAATAACATCAGTGTTATAACATCAGTGTAATAACATCCGTGTAATAACATCAGTGTTATAACATCAGTGTAATAACATCAGTGTAATAACATCAGTGTAATAACATCAGTGTAATAACATCAGTGTAATAACATCAGTGTAATAACATCAGTGTAATAACATCAGTGTTATAACATCAGTGTAATAACATCCGTGTAATAACATCAGTGTAATAACATCAGTGTTATAACATCAGTGTAATAACATCAGTGTAATAACATCAGTGTAATAACATCAGTGTAATAACATCAGTGTTATAACATCAGTGTAATAACATCAGTGTGATAACATCAGTGTAATAACATCAGTGTGATAACATCAGTGTAATAACATCAGTGTGATAACATCAGTGTAATAACATCAGTGTAATAACATCAGTGTTATAACATCAGTGTAATAACATCAGTGTAATAACATCAGTGTAATAACATCAGTGTAATAACATCAGTGTAATAACATCAGTGTAATAACATCAGTGTAATAACATCAGTGTAATAACATCAGTGTAATAACATCAGTGTTATAACATCAGTGTAATAACATCAGTGTTATAACATCAGTGTTATAACATCAGTGTAATAACATCAGTGTTATAACATCAGTGTAATAACATCAGTGTAATAACATCAGTGTAATAACATCAGTGTTATAACATCAGTGTAATAACATCAGTGTGATAACATCAGTGTGATAACATCAGTGTAATAACATCAGTGTAATAACATCAGTGTTATAACATCAGTGTAATAACATCAGTGTATTAACATCAGTGTTATAACATCAGTGTGATAACACCAGTGTAATAACATCAGTGTTTATGTCTGCTAGTTAAAGCGTGATGTTACAATATAGAACAGTCAAAGTGGCCGTGAACCTACAGTGCTTTTGTCTTTCATGGTTTGATTGACATGTGGTGCTCAGATGAGGGAATGATGACAATGATGATGATGGAGGAAGAAGGGATGATGAAGATGTCGATCCAGGGTGTATCCAGAAGGCTTCCCTGTTTCCATGGATACCTCATGGGATACACACACATTCACTTTTATCCCCTAACCTCAACTTCTCAACCAATACACCCACCCGCCCGCCCGCCCGCCCGCCCGCCCGCCCACCCGCCCACCCGCCAACCCACCTACCCATCCATCCACCCACCCACCTATTCATCCACCCATCCATCAATCATTCCCAAACACAGGTTTTTGGAAATTTTTGCAAATGCATTACAAATAAAAAACTGAAATACCTTCCCTCAATCAGTTAGATTGAAAATCAGGAGATGCAAGAATGTCTAGTTAAATAGCCTATTTCACTTCAATAGATCCATTTGACTAGTATGTGAACGTATGTGTATGTTTACTTCTCTTAGTAGTGGCGTTGGTCAGCTGCTGAGCATCCAGGAACACATCCTCACTGCTGCTGTCACTCTGCATCCTGTCTTTGGCCAGCAGTCTTTCTACCCTCTGGATCACACAGTCCAGACTCTTATCTACATTTAACCACACCTTCTCCTGGAGGGTAGAGAGGGTGGGTCAGAGGGGCAGGTGGAGGGAGAGCGCGACAGAAAGATAGAGGGATGAAATATGAAATAAACTTTGTATATACAGTCGTGGCCAAAAGTTTTGAGAATGACACAAATATACATTTTCACAAAGTCTGCTGCCTCAGTTTGTATGATGGCAATTTGCATATACTCCAGAATGTTATGAAGAGTGATCAGATGAATTGCAATTAATTGCAAAGTTCCTCTTTGCCATGGAAATAAACTGAATCCCCAAAAACATTTCCACTGCATTTCAGCCCTGCCACAAAAGGACCAGCTGACATCATGTCAGTGATTCTCTCGTTAACACAGGTGTGAGTGTTGACGAGGACAGGGCTGGAGATCACTCTGTCATGATGGTTGAGTTCGAATAACAGACTGGAAGCTTCAAAAGGAGGGTGCTTGGAATCATTGTTCTTCCTCTGTCAAACATAGTTACCTGCAAGGAAACTTGTGCCGTCATCATAGCTTTGCACAAAAAGGGCTTCACAGGCAAGGATATTGCTGCCAGTAAGATTGCACCTAAATCAACCATTTATCGGATCATCAAGAACTTCAAGGAGAGCAGTTCAATTGTTGTGAAGAAGGCTTCAGGGTGCCCAAGAATGTCCAGCAAGCGCCAGGACCGTCTCCTAAAGTTGATTCAGCTGCGGGATCGGGGCACCACCAGTACAGAGCTTGCTCAGGAATGGCAGCAGGCAGGTGTGAGTGCATCTGCATGCACAGTGAGGCAAATACTTTTGGAGGATGGAGAGAGAAGAAGCCACTTCTCTCCTGGAAAAACATCAGGGACAGACTGATATTCTGCAAAAGGTACAGGGATTGGACTGCTGAGGACTGGGGTAAAGTCATTTTCTCTGATGAATCCCCTTTCCGATTGTTTGGGGCATCCGGAAAAAAGCTTGTCCGGAGAAGACAAGGTGAGCGCTACCATCAGTCCTGTGTCATGCCAACAGTAAAGCATCCTGAGAACATTCATGTGTGGGGTTGCTTCTCGGCCAAGTGAGTGTGCTCACTCACAATTTTGTCTAAGAACACAGCCATGAATAAAGAATGGTACCAACACATCCTCCGAGAACAACTTCTCCCAACCATCCAAGAACAGTTTGGTGACGAACAATGTCTTTTCCAGCATGATGGAGCACCTTGCCATAAGGCAAAAGTGATAACTAAGTGGCTCGGGGAATAAAACATCGATATTTTGGGTCCATGGCCAGGAAACTCCCCAGACCTTAATCCCGTTGAGAACTTGTGGTCAATCCTCAAGAGGTGGGTGGACAAACAAAAACCCACAAATTCTGACAAACTCCAAGCATTGATTATGCAAGAATGGGCTGCCATCAGTCAGGATGTGACCCAGAAGTTAATTGACAGCATGCCAGGGTGGATTGCAGAGGTCTTGAAAAAGAAGGGTCAACACTGTAAATATTGACTCTTTGCATCAACTTCATGTAATTGTCAATAAAAGCCTTTGACACTTATGAAATGCTTGTAATTATACTTCAGTATGCCGTAGTAACATCTGACAAAAATATCTAAAGACACTGAGGCATCAAACTTTGTGAACATTTATATTTGTGTCACAAAACTTTTGGCCACGACTGTACATTCTATACAATATTGTTGTTATTCTCAATTGTTGAACAGAAAATGATCAAGGTCTCCTTACCCAGTCGTCCTCATGCCAGTCAGCCTGGAGGGAGGAGCGCTTGCCTCTCCCCCTCTCTCCCTCCACGTATACTGAGTGGCGAGGGGAGATGGAGTGACGCGAGGGGGAGGTGGATTGACGTGAGGGGGAGGTAGAGGAGCGACAGGGTGAGGTAGAGGAGCGACAGGGGGAGCGGGACGGAGAGGGGGTGAGGGACGATGGGGAGGGAGTGCCCTTCTGGGCGATGCATTCCGGCCGGGCGGCAGTAAGGGCTAGGATGGCTGAGGACAGCAGCTTAGAGTCACAGACTGTCACCAACTGACGAGTCTGGAGAAGGGGAGAGAGATGGAGGAGAGACAGAGAGAGAAGAAGAGACATGGAGGAGAGAGGGAGAAGAGGAGAGAGATGGAGGAGAGACATGGAGAGGAGACAGGGAGTGGAGGAGACAGGGAGATATACAGTATAATAGTGTGTATTAATACAGTGAAATACATTCATTGCATAGATACATGAGGGCATTTCTCAATGCTTCTCTCCCTTCTCTTCTCCCTCCCTCCTTCTCCCTCCCCTCCCTCTCTCCCCCTCTCCTACCTTCTCAGAGAGGATGGCGAGGGTTCTCTCCAGAGCGTTGGCTGAGCGTTCCTTGGCAGCGCGGGACAAACGTTCGGTGTAGTAGCAAACCTGAGTCTTCAAGGTGTTGACCTGACCAATCAGCTCCTTCGCTCTCAACACGTCCCGAGGCAGGTAGGCCACCGGCTTAGAGGTAGACCCAGCACTGCTGCAAGGTGTGTGTGTGAATATGTGAGTGAGAGAGAGAGATTGAGATAGAGTTAAAGAGAGAGAGAGAGAGAGAGAGAGAGAGAGAGAGAGAGAGAGAGAGAGAGAGAGAGAGAGAGAGAGAGAGAGAGAGAGAGAGAGAGAGAGAGAGAGAGAGAGAGAGAGAGATCAGGAGTGAACACATCTACCCACAATGCATGCATAAACAGACCAGGTGACAGAGCTCACCATTCCTCCTCATATGCGCTGATCAGAAAGCAAGAAAAAAAGGGCACAATTCAGTCAAAGGTTCTACATCTAAATCAATGATAACAATGAAATCTGGAACTGATGTGCCTATAGCAGGATTTCTCGATTGGCAGCCCCAATTGATATTATTCGGACCCCCAAATTTCTCAGCAAAAAATAAATAAATATATTTATAATTTTAGTTGGACATAAACACCTGTACAATCACCAGGGAATCATCTCAAAATGATTTTAATTGACAAAATCTGTTCTCAAGTATTCCCATCCATGAATAGATATGTTTTTTGATATGTGATCATATCCCAATATGATCAAGATGTGAAGTTATTCTTTCTTTGTCAAATAGAATATCTGTTTGGGCTTTGTGTACAAATTATTTAGAACTATGTTCCGACCCCCGACCATAAGCTCAAGGAAAAATACAGTCTGCGACTGAAAGTAATTAGGGATCAGTAATCAGCTGATCAGTAATCAGCTGGTCTATTGTCTGTACTCACTGTTTCCTAGCCTCCTCAAACTTGTGGATGAGTTTCCGGAGACCACAGTGCTTAAAGCCTTGGTAGTGGGCTGCTGGGGCCCCTATAGTTACTACGTCATATGTCCTGTCTAGGAAAGGAGACGGAGGGAAGTGGAGGGAGAGGGGAGGGAGGGAGGAGGAGAGAGGGGAGAAAGGAGAAAGGGAGGTAGAGGGGAAGAGAGTACTTTTACACAGATATAAACAGAGAATTACATTGAACCAGATGGATATAATTATGGATATAAAGGACATGAAGACTGATAGATATAACAGGTCCCCTACCATAGAGACTGATAGATATAACAGGTACCCTACCATAGAGACTGATAGATATAACAGGTCCCCTAACAAAGAGACTGATAGATATAACAGGCCCCTACCATAGAGACTGATAGATATAACAGGTCCTCTACTATAGAGACTGATAGATATAACAGGTCCCCTACCATAGAGACTGATAGATATAACAGGTCCCCTACCATAGAGACTGATAGATATAACAGGTCCCCTACCATAGAGACTGATAGATATAACAGGTCCTCCTCCATAGAGACTGATAGATATAACAGGTCCTCCTCCATAGAGACTGATAGATATAACAGGTCCTCCTCCATAGAGACTGATAGATATAACAGGTCCTCCTCCATAGAGACTGATAGATATAACAGGTCCCCTACCATAGAGACTGATAGATATAACAGGTCCCCTACCATAGAGACTGATAGATATAACCGGCCCCTACCATAGAGACTGATAGATATAACAGGTCCTCTACTATAGAGACTGATAGATATAACAGGTCCCCTACCATAGAGACTGATAGATATAACAGGTCCCCTACCATAGAGACTGATAGATATAACAGGTCCTCTACTATAGAGACTGATAGATATAACAGGTCCCCTACCATAGAGACTGATAGATATAACAGGTCCCCTACCATAGAGACTGATAGATATAACAGGTCCCCTACCATAGAGACTGATAGATATAACAGGTCCTCTACTATAGAGACTGATAGATATAACAGGTCCTCTACTATAGAGACTGATAGATATAACAGGTCCCCTACTATAGAGACTGATAGATATAACAGGTCCCCTACCATAGAGACTGATAGATATAACAGGTCCCCTACCATAGAGACTGATAGATATAACAGGTCCCCTACCATAGAGACTGATAGATATAACAGGTCCCCTACCATAGAGACTGATAGATATAACAGGTCCCCTACCATAGAGACTGATAGATATAACAGGTCCCCTACCATAGAGACAGACTGATAGATATAACAGGTCCCCTACCATAGAGACTGATAGATATAACAGGTCCCCTACCATAGAGACTGATAGATATAACAGGTCCTCTACTATAGAGACTGATAGATATAACAGGTCCTCTACTATAGAGACTGATAGATATAACAGGTCCTCTACTATAGAGACTGATAGATATAACAGGTCCCCTACCATAGAGACTGATAGATATAACAGGTCCCCTACCATAGAGACTGATAGATATAACAGGTCCCCTACCATAGAGACTGATAGATATAACAGGTCCTCTACTATAGAGACTGATAGATATAACAGGTCCTCTACTATAGAGACTGATAGATATAACAGGTCCTCTACTATAGAGACTGATAGATATAACAGGTCCTCTACTATAGAGACTGATAGATATAACAGGTCCTCTACTATAGAGACTGATAGATATAACAGGTCCCCTACCATAGAGACTGATAGATATAACAGGTCCCCTACCATAGAGACTGATAGATATAACAGGTCCTCTACTATAGAGACTGATAGATATAACAGGTCCTCTACCATAGAGACTGATAGATATAACAGGTCCTCTACTATAGAGACTGATAGATATAACAGGTCCTCTACCATAGAGACTGATAGATATAACAGGTCCTCTACTATAGAGACTGATAGATATAACAGGTCCTCTACCATAGAGACTGATAGATATAACAGGTCCTCTACTATAGAGACTGATAGATATAACAGGTCCCCTACCATAGAGACTGATAGATATAACAGGTCCTCTACCATAGAGACTGATAGATATAACAGGTCCTCTACTATAGAGACTGATAGATATAACAGGTCCTCTACTATAGAGACTGATAGATATAACAGGTCCTCTACCATAGAGACTGATAGATATAACAGGTCCTCTACTATAGAGACTGATAGATATAACAGGTCCCCTACCATAGAGACTGATAGATATAACAGGTCCCCTACCATAGCCAGACTCTCCTTGTACTCTCATCCTCTGGACGTGCAGATTAGTGGGGATGAACTCCAGCTTCTTCTCTGCTTTCAGAGTGCTGGATTTAAAGGAGGGACCTGGAAGAGGAGTAGGTTGGAAATGTTATGATGATGCCGACTACTGTACCTGTGTATGTTACTGATAGTCTCTTCCTGTAAATTACTGATAGTCTCTTCCTGTATGTTACTGATACTTCCTCTATGTTACTGATAGTCTCTTCCTGTATGTTACTGATAGTCTCGTACTGTACGTCATTGATAGTCTCGTCCTGTATGTTAGTGATAGTCTCTTCCTGTATGTTACTGATAGTCTCTTCCTGTATGTTACTGATACTTCCTCTATGTTACTGATAGTCTCTTCCTGTATGTTACTGATAGTCTCGTCCTGTACGTTATTGATAGTCTCGTCCTGTATGTTACTGATGCGTTAGTGATATGAAATACACAATATATACAAAAGTATGTGGACACCCCTTGAAATGAGTGGATTCGGCTATTTCAGCCACACCCGTTGCTGACAGGTGTATAAAATCAAGCACACAGCCATGCAATCTCCATAGACAAACATTGGTAGCAGAATGGCCTTACTGAAGAGCTAAGTGACTTTCAACGTGGCACCGTCATAGGATGCCACCTTTCCAACAAGTCAGTTCATCAAATTTCTGCCCTGCTAGAGCTGCCCCGGGCAACTGTAAGTTATGTTGTTGTGAAGTGCAAACATCTAGAAGGAACAACCACTCAGCTGTGAAGTGGTAGGCCACACAAGCTCATAGAACGGGACCGCGAGTGCTGAAGCGCGTAGTGGGTAAAAATAATCTGTCCTCGGTTGCAACACTCACTACAGAGTTCCAAACTGCCTCTGGGAGCAACGTCAGCACAATAACTGTTCGTCGGGAGCTTCATGAAATGGGTTTCCATGGCCGAGCAGCCGCACACAAGCCTAAGATTACTATGCGCAATGCCTAGCATCAGCAGTAGTGGCTCTGGAGCACTCTTCCCCAATGTATAGTGCCAACTGTAAAGTTTGGTGGAGGAGGAATAATGGTCTGGCGCTGTTTTTCATGGTTCGGTCCAGGCCCCTTAGTTCCAGTGAAGGGAAATCTTAACGCTACAGCATACAATGATATTCTAGACGATTCTGTGTTATGGCAGCAAAGGGGAGTCCAACTCCATATTAATGTCCAGGATTTTGGAATGAGATGTTCGACGAGCAGGTGTCCACATACTCTTGGTCATGTACTGTGTTATTTTATAGTGCTAATGGAGAAGGTTTCTGATATTCAGTACCAGTCAAAAGTTTGGACACACCTACTCATTCAAGGGGTTTTCTTTGTTTGTACTATTTTCTACATTGTATAATAATAATAAAATAACACATACGGAATCATCTAGTAACCAAAAAAGTGTTAAACAAATCAAAACATATTTCATACTTTAGATTCTTCAAAGTATCCACCCTTTGCCTTGATGACTGCTTTGCACACTCTTGGCATTCTCTCAACTAGCTTCATAAGGTAGTCACCTGGAATGCATTTCAATTAACTGGTGTACCTTGTTAAAAGTAAATTTGTGGAATATCTTTCCTTCTTAATGCGTTTGAGCCAATCAGTTGTGTTGTGACAAGGTAGGGGTGGTATACATAGCCCTATTTGGTAAAAGAGAGTGCCAAGAGTGTGCAAAGCTGTCATCAAGGCAAAGGGTGGATACTTTGAAGAATCTAAAGTATGAAATATGTTTTGATTTGTTTAACACTTTTTTGGTTACTAGATGATTCCATATGTGTTATTTCATAGTTTTGATGTCTTCACTATTATTCTGCAATGTAGAAAATAGTAAAAATTAAGAAAAACCCTGGAATGAGTCGGTGTGTCCAAACTTTTGACTGGTACTGTACGTTAGTAGTATGTTATAGCATATCATTGCATAGTCCTATAAATAGTGCACCATATTCATGGTATTTCTATTTAAACG